>NW_022103915.1:45793098-45814446 GCF_000313985.2 Echinops telfairi
AAATGAGGACCTGATGCCAGGGGCTTACGTGGAGAGCAAATGTTTTGAGAATGATGAGGGCAATGAATGTACAAATGTGCTTTACACAATTGATGTATGTGTGGATTGTGATAAGAGTTGTATGAACTCCTAATAAAACTTTTTTTAAAAAAAGTTCTGCTATGGACAAAAAAAACCCAGTGATAAATTAGATTATACACGACTGAATTGAAAGACAATTTACATAACAGAGAAAGAGTCCACTTATCATGATGTCACCTATTGGTCTAGTTATGAGGATTTTGGTCTCCTTACATTGAGTTGTAATTCATAATGAAGGCTGGAATCCTCAATCTTCAGCAAGTGCTCCAAGTCCTCCTCACATGTTAATAAGGTTTCCTCCAATCCTGATGCCTTATTTTTTACATAATCCAGCTTCTTCGATGATATGCTCAGCATACCGATTGCATAAATATGGTGAGAAGATCCACAAATGTACAAATGTGCTTTACACAATTGGTGTATGTATGGATTGTGATAAGAGTTGTATGAGCCCCTAATAAAGCGATTAAAAAAAATCCTTATAGTAAAAAAAAACAAAAACGCTTTTCTCAAGGCAAGAGGAGAGGGAGTGCCTAGCCACCCCTTAAAAGCATTCACCTCTGGCGTGGTTCCCGGCTGGATCCTTGCCCCGGGAGGAAGGAGGGATAGCTGCAGGGACCCAGGGTTCCAGGGGTCCGGCGCGGGTGGGGCTGGGAGGGTGTGCGGTAGGCCTCTTTCCTTGACCCTAGGGAAAGCAAGGGATCCAAGGCACTCCGCCCTTCCAGGCTCCCAAGGGCCCTTTAGGTGGGCGGAATGGGAAACTGAGCAGCGTCTCAAGGGACGTGGCTCCTACAGGAAACGCCCTGGGGAGGCCCTCCAAGGGCCTTCTGCACCGGGCTTCCCCTTGGGCGGCTTGGGCAACGCTCCACGCTCAGCCGCGCGGAACTGTGGGTGACGTCGGGCGGCGAGCGCGACGTCGGGCGGCGTGCCCTTGAGGCGCGTGGCTGCCGTGAGGGGCGTGCTCTGTTCGCGTGAGGGGAGTGAGAAGGCTCTGAGCAAGTAAGTCCACGAGCGACTTTCCCCCTGAAAACGCGGGGGCGCGACCTTGGAGTCGCGGGTAACTTGGGTCGGGAACCCCCTGCTTCCTGCGGCGGCGCCTGGCCAACGCACTGACTCAAACCCTGAGCCACTGCCGTCGTCGAGTGGAGGCCGGCCGACGCCTGGCGACCCGCTGGGCCAGGGTAGAACTGCCCCGCTGCGTTCCCGAGCCCGTAACTCTTGGCGGGGGTGGGGGTGGGGCGCAGCCTAACATGCGGACCCCCCCCCCCCCATGGGCAGCCCTGGGAAACGCCCTGGGGGTGATGCCCTCCGCGTGAGGTGGCGCTGGCCTGGCTGTGGAGCGAGCCGACTTGGCGCGTGGGGCCTTCGTCGCAGGCCCGACGGGGAATATGGTTTGGGGCACCCCCAGTGCCTGTAGGCCCCAACCCAAGCCCGTCCCGCGGCAGAGGGAAAGAGGGCCTCCCCGCTCGCCCACGAGTTTCAGCCAGGCCGTGGGGTTCAACCAGCCCCTCTTGGGGCCGGAGGAGCCCTGAGGACGCAGTGGTTCCATGGCGGCTCGGTCCACAGTTCGACACCCCTAGCTGCGCAGCGGGAGAAAGGCGGGGCTCTCCTCCTGTAAAGAGTTCCATCACGGGGGGACCTGGGGGCTGATGTTGTACCCTCCTGATAGGGTCGCCCTGTGTCGGCACCGACTCGTGGGTAGTGGGTTAGTGTTAACAAGGGTTGGTATTAACCCCCTCCCCTCCCCCGACCCTGGCTGGTAAGGGACTGGCTAGGCTGGTGGTTTCCATGGAAACCCTACCTGGCAGGCTCCTCGTGGGTCCGAATCCATTCGGTGGTCCACCAGGCGCTGTCCCTGGGTTGCGAGCAGTGAATGCGGTGGGAGGTGGGAGCCCACACAGAGGCCTGGTGGTCTCCTTTGGGAGAACATCCTAAGGTGCGCAGTGCTGCTCATGACACTCATGGGGGACATGAGTCCGTTGACTACAGGACGTTTAAAAACAAAGCTGTAAAAGGTATTACGCTAGGAATGTAGCTGTAGGTTGACCGGGTCGCTCTCTTAAGTTCAGTTTTTGTACATTTTTTTCTGTGACGAGTGCTATATTAAAGGTGGTAACCTTACTCATAACTTTTCAGAAAATCTTTCCTTATTGATATCCTTTGTTTTTGAACTTAGTAATCAAGATGAGTGACAGTCTCTTCGTCAGTTTGGACAAACTTTTACTAGAATTCGGTAGGTATATAATGAAAATAACGAAATGGGTATGGGTAGCTATTTGTACTATCATTAGGTATTTTAATGGTTGAAGTCATAAATACTTATTTTAGTTTTCCAGTATGATCAAGCTATAAGAACTAAAGAAGATATGAATCAACGAATTAATAGTGAGTCAAAATATATTTTAATTTTTGCATTTTTTAATGGTGTGGAGGATGAATATACAAATGTCCTTGTAAGGGTAAATTGTGGTTTGCATTATAAATTTTTTGATTAATACTGAGCCATTTACCCCAAGGCAAAACAGTCATAATTTAATGATAATTTAAATTTGTATATTCAGCATTTAATTATTTGAGCTGGAGAATTTTGCTTTAAGCAAAATTGATGTCTTACGTGCCGTTGAAAAGGTGTAATATGCTTACACAATGCAGACTATTTCAGATATCTGAGTAAACTTTTTAATAAAAATAATAACCTAAATTTAGGAACCAAGATTGGTAGATGACACAGTTCTGGGAATAATAATTCTTAGAAATAATATTATGAATGAAATGATAAGGCAAATTATATAAATACAGCATGTCTAAGAATCTAACATGGAACTTAATTTCTTAATAGTTGTAAAAAAGTAGGATTTTTTAGTGATAAATGCATAGTATTAAGAATTTATTCTAATATTATTATGTAATTATATAATTTTTTATATGTTTAAAAAAAAACAAAAAACCCCAAGCCCATGGCTATCCAGTCAATTCTGATTCAAGTGCCACTTTGTAGGGTTTTGAGGTTGTACACTTTTATGAGCGCAGATAGCTTCACTTTCCTCCTGCGGAGTGGTTGGTGGTTTGAACTGCCGCGCTTGTACTTCTCCAGCAGTACTTCTAGGGCTGCTCCTACACACTGCTACCTACGTGAGTTGAAAGTATATCTAATAGCAAATAGGCACAAATTTCATAAATAGAAACATAACATTTTTCCCTACTGTTGTTTTGAATTTGTAATTTCTCTCAAGAAAATAAACATTTCTGATTTCCAGAATGCCTTGAAGATATTAAAGAGAACAAAGCAACTATTTGTAAGATACATGAAATTATAAATAAAACAGATGAAGAAATTGCTTATTACTGTAAGCATAGTAAGGACATCAAAGAGAACTGTAATAAGTGAGTATTTGAAAGAAATAAATGAACTTTCAATAATTGTCATAAGCTTCTTTTATTCAAGGTTTCTGAGTGTGTAGTTAAAAATAACATTGCTTTGAATTAGTATTTTCTACTGAACAATAATGGATCCAGTATTAAATCGCCCAGTTTCATATCACTATAGAAAAAAATTATGGAAGGTTCAAAAGGAAACTAGAGGAAGGGATTTAAGATCTCATTAGTGCAGTTCCAATGAATCTAAATATATAATTTAAACTAATTCAGACTTTATATAAGATTCTCATTAGAGAAATGTAAGTAAATTGAAAATAATTTTAATCTTTGAGTTTTTAGAATTTTATTACATAAGGGACTCCAACCTAAAATTAATAGTTTTTAAAAGTTAAAATACTCAATATGTAAAGGAATTCTTCCAGCATGGCTTCAAGCTCTGTATTCTAGTAGTTATATATGTTACAAGACAAATGTTTTGAAACAAAGACTTGTGAAGAATGTTGAAATGAGGGGTCACAGGGCAGAGATGAGCCAGTCAGGGTGCAGTATAGCACCAATGAAACACACAACTTTCCTCTAGTTCTTTGGTGTTTCCTTCACCCCACTATCATGACCTCAATTCTCTTTTACAAAATTGGATTATATCAGAGTATGCACACTGCTACAGATAAGAGCCCATACCGCAGGGAATCCAGGATAGGTAAACCTCTCAGGGCCAACAAGGAGAGTAGAGATAACCACGCTGCAAGGGTCAATCTAGAACCCCCTCCCAGGGGGACAAATAACGGAAAAGTGGGTGAGGGGTGATGGAAGACGATGTAAGATATGGAAAAAAAATCTATAATTTATCAAGAGTTCGTGAGGTAGGGTGGGCCGGGAGGGAGGGGGAAGAAATGGGGAGCTCATATCAGGGGCTCAAGTGAGAAGAGAATGCTTTGAAAATGATGATGGCAGCATATGTGCTTTACACATTGGAGGAATGTATGGTTTGTGATAAGAGAAGTAAGAGCTCCCAATAGTATTTATAAAAAAATGTTGAAATGAGCAAATGTTTTGTTACATATACATTTTCTACAATTAAAGAAAAAAGAACTTACTGTGTATAGAACCTTACTACTGTATATTACAAATACTTAAAAATAAAATGTCATGGTTTCTAAACTCAATTTTATGTGGACCATTGCCTCTATATTAAATACAATACTATAAAATCGTATTTATTTAAAGTATCATTTAAAAATTTAATAAGCCTATTGAATTCTGCCATTCTTTTTATCGTTTTTTTAAGATGATAAAAGTAACATATCTAGTATAATATAAAACAATATACAAATGAATGGAGTAAAAAGTTTTTCCCTTCTTACTGCTCATTTCTCATCCTAGGTAATCAGCCTTAACAGTTTAACATTTACCATCATTACTGCATATATCCATATATGTGGTTAACTCAAAACCTATTGCTCTAAGGGTTCCAATTTGTATATGTGCAGACTTGAATCAAATAAAGCGTGGTTCAATATTCCTCTGTCATCAAAGGGTAGCTATAGACCAGTTCTCTTAGTAAGGCACTGCCTTAATCTAGTTTACTTAGTGCCATCAAGTTGATTCCAATTCATATTGACCCTATAGGACCACCCATGTGGACTTTGGAGACTGTAAATCTTATAGGAATAGAAAACCTCTTCTCCCATGAATGGCTACTGGTTTTTAACTGCTGACCTTGAGGTTGGAAACCTAACACGGAACCCACTACACTACCAAGGTTTCTTAGTTTAGTAGGGTGCCGTAAAAAATAAGATCCAATTAAAATAGTAGCTTCTGAAGGATATGCTGGGCCAGCTTAATTCAAGGCAGAGAGGTCACCTCACAAAGCTATGGTAAATTGCTTTTTGCATTCCCAAGGAGTCATTTTGATAGGTTTTCTCTAAGGATGTGGTGATAATGGGGACTTATGAAGATGTTTAAAGAAAATTGAAAACTATTGTTGAGAAACCAAGTTAAATGTTGGGTTATTTTTTCCCCATCATGATAATTCACATATTTATTCTTTTTGTGTCACAAGGGCTGTCCTGTGAGAATTTCTTACCTCATCTATCCTACTGCCCTGATCTTGTACCTTCAACTTATTTTTGTTCAACTAAAAGATTTAAAAGAAATACCATCTTAGTCCTTCAAACACAACAGAATTGCTATTTTGAGGATAGTATAAATTGAAGAGCGCAGGATTCTTTGGGGAAGGGTTACCAAACTCCAAACTCACTGCCATCAAGGCAATTCTAATTCATAATGGCCCCATTGGACCAGGGTAGGGATGCCCCTGTGGGTTTCTGAGACTGCAGCTCTTTATGAGAATAGAAAACCTCATCTTTTCCCGGTGGAGTGACTGTTGGTTTAAAACTGCTGACGTCATAGTTAACAGCTCAACATGTAACTGCTACAGATGGTAATTTTGCTTTCAGAAGTGTATATACCTAGGTAGAGGTATATAGCAATAAGCAGTCATTTCACATTTTGATGTTTGTGTTTTATGAGGTTTCCATGAGTTACAGCAATCCCATTTTTTACTTTTTCAATCTTTGACGTTAAAATTCCCTTCTGGTGAATATTTTTTAAGAAATTGAACAGAAATTTAAAAAATATTTCAAGTACAAGTCATGCTTATGATAGAGAAACCTGGTTTTTTAAGCACAATAAAAAATAAGGGAATGATTGTGTTATGGAACAGTGTGCAGTCTTAAAATTTTTACAATGAGTCCTTAGTGACAAGGAAAAACAGGTTAAATGTAAGTGATAAAGGAGGATACATTATATGTGAATATGGTCTTGACAATGTTAAAAATGGAAACAATCGAGTCAATTTATTAATAATAATTATCATTAAATGTTGAGTGCACAGATTAAAGTTTATTTATCCTATATACTCCTGTTTTTTCATAGTGGATATATATAGTTTTTTAATCTAAGGGGTAGAGAAAATATTAATAAAAAGATCTAGAGCAGCGGTTTTCAACCTGTGGGTCGCGACCCCTTTGAGTCACAGGGGTCGCCCGATTCATAACTAGCAAAATTACAGTTATGAAGTAGCAATGAAAATAATTTTATGGTTGGGGAGTCACAACATGAGGAACTGTATTGGAGGGTGGTGACATTAGGAAGGTTGAGAACCACTGAGCTAGAGGAAACAGAGCAATACTTAGAGTGGAAGCTTCCATGGAGAATGCTAATTGTAGATTTTTTTATATTAATAATGTATTTTCAAGACATGCAATAAAACATTGGTATTCTCATCTAATTTTAGAATTCATATTAGCATCATCTCTAGTTTTGAGGGAGGGTAATAAAAGTCACTCTTTAGTTCTACCCTAGTTCTTTGAATGCTTGAAGAAATGATGATGTTGGAGTGTTTCAGAACGTGTCTTAAAAATGCCATGCCACATCTGGTCTTTCTGTAGTCTTGATTCTCAAAATAGGTTTTATATAAAAAGTAATGGATATTTGAGCATACATATAAGTCATGAATGGTGGTAGTTAGGGGAAATGAGAATATTTTTCTTGATATAAGTTCCTTCAGGAAGAGAATGATCCTATTTTAAATAATTATGTTAACTTAAAATTAATCTTTGTCAATTTGTTTATCATTTAAGATGCTTATTTTTAAATATGATTTTTTCTGTAGCTGGAAGCCAACATGTGATGTTTTTCATAAACATGAAGATTATATGAAGAACCAGTTTGCTGCTTATCGAGAAGCTCTTGAAAAAGACAAGTATAGTATACACCTTAATTTAAACTTTTCAATTCCATTTGTAGTGTCAGAAGGACATTATGCTTTGCCAGAATGTTATTGAAAAAAAGTATTCTAAGGGAGGACTAAAAAGTATACGAAGTATATGAACTCTGTGCCATTTGAGGTTTACTTATTGTTGGAAAGCTCTCTCTAACCCTTGCTATATTTAGATGTATTCTCATATATAAAAGTTTGTTAGCAGTGAAAACAAAGTGCTTCTGGTAATGGGCTTTATGATTGAGCAAACATCTGAGGGGAATCTATAGAATGTTTATTACACATTTTGTATATTGATTTTTAAAAATCATTTTATTGGGGCTCATACATCTCATCACGATCCATACATACGTCAATTGTGTAAAGCACACTTACACATTCATTGCCCTCATCATTCTCAAAACATATGCTTTCCGCTTGGGCTCTTGGAATCAGCTTTTTTTTTTTTTAACCTCCTCCCTCCCCGCTTCCTCATGCACCCTTGATAATTTATAAATTATTATTTTATCATATCTTACACTGCCCGATGTCTCCCCTCACCCACTTTTCTGTTGTCTGTACCCCAGGGAGGAGGTTATATGTAGATTCTTGTAATTGGTGCCCCCTTTCCATCCCCCTTTCCCTCCCCCCTCCCGGTATCACCACTCTCACCACTGAGAGGGGTTCATCTGTCCTGGTTTCCCTGTGTTTCCAATTCCTATCTGCATCACTGTACATCCTCTGGGCTAACCAGGTGTGTATGGTAGAATTGGGATCATGATATGGGGGGGGGGGGAGGAAGCATTTAAGAACTAGCGGAAAGTTGTGTTTCATTGATGCTACACTGCACCCTGAGTGACTCATCTCCCTACTACGCCTCTGGAAGGGATGTCCAGTTGTCTACAGATGGGCATTGGGTCCCCATCCCGCACTCCCCCTCATTCATGATGATATGATTTGTTGTTCTTTGGTGCTTGATACCTGGTCACTTCTACCCCTCATGATCACACAGGCTAGTGTGCTGCTTCCATGCGGGCTTTGTTGCTTCTGGGCTAGGTGGCCGCTTGTTTACCTTCAGGCCTTTGAGATCCCAGACGCTATATCTCTCGATAGCCAGGCACCATCAGCCTTCATCACATTTACTTCAGCACACATTTGTCTTCAGCTTTTATATGGGGAAGGCGAGCACACAATGATGTTGTTTGTTCTTTGGTGTCTGCTACCTGATCCCTTCAACACCTCGTGATCACACAAGCTGGTGTGCTTCTTCCCTGTGGGCTTTGTTGCTTCCGAGCTAGATGGCTGCTTATTTACCTTCAGGCCTTTAAGACCCTAGATGCTATATCTTTGGGTAGCTGAGCACCATCACCTTTCTTCACCACATTTGCTTATGCATACGTTTGTCTTCAGCGAGCATGTCGGGAAGGTGAGCATCATGGAATGACCATTTAGTTGAGCAAAGTGTTCTTGTATTGAGGGAGTATGTGAGTGGAGGCCCAATGTCCATCTGCTACCCTACTACTAAACCTATAAATATATGCACATAGATCTATTTTCCCCATACTCATAAATATATTTACATATGTACATGCCTGTATTTAGGCCTCTATGTATGCCCTTTGCCTCCTATTTCTTTCCTCTATTTCCTTCTTTCCTCTTGTCCCAGTGCCATGCTCAGCCTTCATTTGGGTTTCAGTAATTCCTCTTGGTTACATCGCCCTTGATCACTCCCTACCAGTCCTCCCATCCCCTCCTTGCCACTGGTTTTGAATCACTCCTTGTTCCCTTGTCCCTGGGTTGGTTAACACTTCTCTTCCCCCACCTCCCACTCCCCCTGGATCCTTCCGGTCCCTTGTTTTCTTCTCCACATTGTTTATCCAGCCTATCTTATCTAGATAGACCTGAAAGATAATAATATGCACATCAAATTGTGGATGGCCTTGACAGCACCAAAGTGACACATAAAAACAAGGCTACGGCAGCAACAACAACAAACTAACAAACAAAAAGCCACTGACGTAAAAAATCTAAAACAAGAAAAAACGAAAGAAAAGCCTGTTAATAATTCAAGGTCTGTTTGTTGACCTTTAGGAGTGTTTTCCAGATGAGTGATGGGATGCCATGCCCTGGCCCCAAAGCCTGACTTCCTTGTTCTGCTCTCCCCGCCATTCTATTGCACGCCTTTAGTGTTTTGCCTCAGTGTGGTGGGGTCAGTTTGGTCACACATCCCACACTGTGTCTCCAGTGCTGCCCCATGTAAGGCCATGGGTCAGTGCAGGATGTTGCATCTTGCAGTGGGGCCAGCCATATGGTCTTCTCTGTGCATTAGCCGCTCGAGCAGGGCTATTGCCCTCTGAGCTTGGTGGGCCATGGTGTACTCCACTCCCTTCCTCCCCCTTCATTTGCTTCAGCTTCCTTCTGGGTATTGTAGGTGGGTTCCTTTCCCTCACCAGATGGTCTATTTTCATTTTCTGTGGCACTCCCTTCCATGGTGGGGGTCAGGCTGATTCTGGTTGGGGCCGGGCACATAGTCCAGTCTTTTTATGGAATCTTCCACGCGTTACATTGCCCTCCTGGTTTGGTGCGTAATGCTGGGGTCTGTATGCACATTCCAGTTCTGTGGGGATACAACGAATACGCTCCCCCTGGGTGGGTTAGTGCCCTGTTCCACCCATGTCATCATCTCAGTTTATCCCCACCCCGATTCTCCCTCTTCCTTCCCCATTTCCCCTTCTTTATGTTGGACTCACATGTACCTCCCTGGTGTGGTCTGCCCTCCCTCCAACTACCTATGTTTCTACCCATTTATTGCGAGATAAGTGTCTAAAGGTTTTTTACATCAAATTTTGGTTTATGAGACTTTGCTGACTTAATGAGGTGGTTATATGTAATGGAGAAGGCCTAAATTATGTGGGATTATTTTATTATGTGTATAATCACATGGTCTTGGTCTTGGAGACTAAATATAGTTAGTGAATATAATGAAAAAGTAAAATAAGGGAATTTGAACACTATAATATAAAAGTTTATAACTAATAAAGAAAATTAAAATTTTAATTTTATTTGTTTAAAATTTTTTTTATCTTTTAACACAGTTGGACAAAAGCTGCATCTATTTTATCTTAATTATATAAACACAAATATAGAATGCAGTATTCTTTAAGAGAAGATAAAGGTTAAAGATTTGAATTACTTTGTATTTTTAAATCATGGAAATTGATGAGATTCCCCAGAGAAATATATAGAGCACAGAGAAATATATGGAGCATAAGGTGAAGCTTGGTCATCCAACTGGTAGTCAGAGGGTAGAACCAGTAAAGGGGCCTGTTACTTGGCTATTTATTGACCCTGCTTTATTCCAAAAAGGATTTAAGATGACATGTGTGTATAGATACTTAAAATATCATAATATTAACAAAAAACTCCCAAAAGTCAGAACTTCAGGAAAGTAAGGACACTAGATGAATCCTTTGGTCAAGTAAGAACCATAATGTTATGTTATATGATCCTGCACAGTTGTTGGATATAGATACAAATTAAGCTTTGAAATCCCTAATAGTCAAAGTATTATGAGGATGTGATCAGTTTGGAATTCAGAGTATTCCTTTAAAATCAGCTCACCTGGCTTATGGTAAGCAGAGTTTTTCCCCCTTATGGCTTGAGAGAAGTTTCTCCCATGGGTTTTAATGAAGGAGAAACTGCAATATTGTGGTAAATATCTTGAGTGGCCTCCTCAGAATAACCACTACACACACACACATACACATAACACTGCTTCTTATGACATCTCTCAATGCAGGCCATGTCTATAAACCATTTTTTTGAGTGTTAGGGTTATGATTTATGGCTATGGTTACATCTAGAGTTAATGTTAGGATTTAGAATTATATTAAGTGTTTGCTTCAATTATACAACTAGTTAATATCTCATAATTTTTATGCATAAATTATTTGGTGACATTAGTTATTTATCACAGTGTGTCAACATTTTGTAAATTGTGTTGTCTATAAAATGTTAATTCTGAAAAATGATTCAGTTTGGCACTAAAACAAATCAATCCAGGATGAACCCCAAGACTATTTACCTTAAGTCACTCTTCTAATGTGGAACTGAAGTCACCCCCAGAGGCTACCTCTTGACCAAATAATAGACCACCTTATAAAATAAGCAATAAAACCTATGAGGAAAGGTTTGTTTTTTTTTAAAACCCAACTATGTGAGACTAAAAGTGCTTCATGGCATAGTGGCTATGTACTAAGCTGCTAACTTCAGAGTCAGTAGTTCGAAACTACCAGCTACTCTCAGGAAGAAAGCTGGGGCCTTTTACTCTTGTAAAGAGTTACGGTCTTTGCAAACTCACAGAGGCAATTCTACTCTGTTCTACACAGTAGACATCCACTCAATAACAGTGAGTTTGGTTTATAAGAGTCTGAACGAGTAACATTTGCCCAAAAGTAAGTATGAGGAAGGAGAGACAGGACAATTGGAAGACTGGTATCAGGGAACCGAGGGTGGAAATGGGGAGGATGCTGATATGTTGTAGAGATTACAACCAATACCACAGAACAATATATGGATGAATTATGGAATGGAAACATCTGCTGTGTAAACTTTCACTAAAATACAATAAAATGTTTTAAAGGAAGGAAGCAAACTAGTCTAAATAGGCAACTTTCCAGTCCAAATAGGCAACTCTCTGATAGTGTTTGTTATGACTGATTTCTCTGAGCTAGCCAGAAATATTAAAGTGAAAACAGCTATCTACGTATTTCCTAAACCAGTCACGTAGGTTGATTGAATTGACTCAATATCAAGCATTCATAAAAGAAAGTCCATTTTTTATTGTCATAGACAATGAAAGAAGTAGAGGCACCCGCTAGTTTCTTCTACTTTTCCATAGTTATTCACCAAGGCACTATGGAATAGTGAACGGAAATAATAACAACAAATAATATGGAATATAAAATAATTTATAATTAAACATTAATTAATATTAAACAATTAATTATACGGAATATTAATAATAGTTAACAGTATGGAAATCCGTGAACTGTGTTCCAATAAAACTTTATGGACACTGCAATCCTAGTTTTGTGTAATTTTAATGTATCCTGAAATAGTCTTTATTTAGTTTCCCACACACCAATCATTTCAAAAATAATGTAAAAGTTATTTTTAGTTTGTGGGCTATACAAAAAGAGGAGGCAGGCTTATTTGGTCTCTGGACTATAATTTGTTGACCTCTGTTACAAATCAAGCACAGGTTAGGAGAGAGGGACTTATTTGATGTAGAATTAACTGTCTGACTCAAGACTTGTGCCTGCACAGGTGACCATCTTACCTTTACCTGAGATGAACTGGAAGAGCTCCTTCTAACAATGTTTTTTCTTCATAAAATAGTTTTGGGGTATGCATGACTAATTGTAATTATAGAGAGATACAACATAAAATATGAATTCATGTGATAATTTCTTCCCTCTCACTCATAGTGACCCTCTGGGTTTCTGAGATGGTAACTCTTTATGGAAGTGTAAAGTCTAGTCTTTCTCCTTGTGGGGCTGCTGGTGGTTTCAAAGTGCAGACCATGCAAGTTTCAGCCCACCACATAACCACTAAAGGAGATTAAAAAGTCATAGGCATCGCAATAGTGAAGTGGGTAGAAAAGAGGCTTCGAACCCAAGAAGGATAGAGGTTTAAGGGAAAATAAATGATCAAAAGAACAAGATTCTGTAGTGTCTACTAGGATGAATACTAAAAAGAGATAATTTGAAGTGGACAAGTTAGATCATTGATAATTTTGAGAAAAGGGAGTTTTGTTAGAATCTTGAGTGTGGAAGTTATATTCAAGAGGATTAAGAATGAATATTGAATATTTTAGTGGAGAAAAAGAAATACAGTAGAGTTATGGAAAGTTTGAATTGCAAATAGTATTGGGGGAAACAGAGTAAGTAGATATTTTATTTGCTTTTCGTGCTTAAGGAGCTTAGTGGCAAAATGGGTTAAGCACTGTGCTGTGGGAGAAAGATGTGACTTCTGCTCCCGAACAGATTTAAAGTCTCAGAAATCAAATGAAGCAGTTCTACTCGACTGCTGTAGGTTCACTATAAGTCTGACTCAACTGTGTAGAAGTGGGTTTTATTTTGTCTCTGGGTTTATGTTTATTTTAGTTGACTTTAACTAAAATTTAAGTGAAAATTTACATTGATTTTACATGTAATTTTGCTTATATATAGTTATAATTTCTTTTCATTTCAACAGGAAAATGTATCAGGGCTATATATGCCAGTATAAAGATGTCTTGAAACAATATCAACGAAAATATTCGGAAACACCCTTTTCACATGAATATTATAAGAAGAAAACAGAACATGATGAAATTAAAAGCAGGTTGTTGGCATGCTCTGAACAACTAGAACATAATGAAACTATTTTTATGGAATTTTTAGGTACTAATGTTTTAAAATATATTGTTTTAATGATGGCATATTTGTAATGAAAACAATATAGTATGTAAATCCGTCAAAATGTGTTTTTTTGTTTTTCAGTTCCTGCTCCCTTTCCATCACTTTCTAAATGGACATTACATATGTATCCGTAATTGTATTTCTACTTATAGTTTTTAATTAGATAAGTATTATTTCTCTATTTATATTTTAGTTTTCCCTTATAAGAACCACATGGGTTTGTTTGGTTTAATTTAAATTTGAGTTTACTTTCAAGGCCATTGGGACTTGTTGTCATACATGTCCATGTGATCAGTGCAAACAATCTGATGAAGATAAAGTGGTACATATATCAGTCTTTTAATGATGTCTTACTTGAAATATCTTGCTCTGTCTTAATCAAAGAATGAGTTTCAATTAAATAAATTATTACTTAGTAGGTTGGAAGATGGTAAGGAGATGAGTTACAATTTTTAATTAACCCGTAGAACCTACCTTGTGCTAGGGAATCACAAAAAAGATACAAAGCTTTCTTCCAAGGAGTTCACAGTTTAGTAGAGTAGAATGACATACAAAGAAATAATCTAATACAGTTGCATTTTAATAGATGCTTAAGTAACTGTTAATTGGTTTATGTCTTGCTTATTTTGCTACATATATCTTCTTACAATGAATTCAGCACCTTAATCTTCTTCCAACTTCTGCCTGTCTTCATATGCTTCCTTACACAATTATAAATATATGGTTTTGTCCTAAACCTTCTTTATTCTTGTAGTTTGCCCATGTTGCCTGTCAGTTTTATCCTAGGTCATTCTTCTAATTCTTGTACTGCTTGTTCACCCTTATGCTGATCTTACTCAATTCTTTCATGAGATGTCCATTAGCTACCTACCTGTGCTTAATTTCTTGGTGGGGCTGGGCAAAGGTTGGTAGTACCACAGGGGTTTAGGGAGTGGGACGTGAGAGGGGATGACATAGGATGAGATGTAAGCTTATATGATAAACAGGAAAAAATGAATGGAGATAGGATAGATTGAAGAATAAAATTTATATATGTATCCCCAAAACAAATATATATATCTTTATTTAAAACTTAAGAATTTTGATAAAAACAGTGTTATGAAAGCATATTCACTTGAAATCTTATTTTCTAGCATGTAAATAATATTTTAAGGCACGTAGAAAAGGTCTGACAAACTTTCTTTGAAGTTTTTGATCACTGCCATTAGACCTATCATTTCTTAATTCCTCTAAATAGATTGTAGAGTAATTTAAGAAATTATATTAACTAAAGCTATGCATTGTGTCTGTTAATAACTAAGAAATTTTCTCCTTGAAATTTGACGTAAGTCTGGGTCAAGCAGAAATCCAAATGGAAGATTTAGCGATCTTCTTAGTTTCACAGGATGCACTTATAAATTTTATAGAGCAAGAAAGGGGAAATTAGGCGACTCTTTAAAAAATCATTTTATTAGGGGCTCATACAACTCTTCACAGTCCGTACATACATCATTTGTGTCCAGCACATTAGTACATATGTTGCCATCATCATTCTCACAACACCTGCTTTCTACTTGAGCCCTTGGTGTCAGCTCCTCATTTTTTGCCCTCCCTCCCCCTTCCCCCTGAACTCTTGATAATTTATAAATTATTATTGTTTTATCATATCTTACACCATCCGATGTCTCCCTCACCCACTTTTCCGCTCTCCGTCCCCCAGGGAGGAGGTTATATGTAGACTTTGTCATCTGTTCCCCCTTTCTCCCTCACCTTCCCTCCACCCTCCCGATATCGCCACTCACTCCACTGGTCCTGAGGGGTTCATCTGTCCTGGATTCCCTGTATTTCCAGTTCCTATCTGTGCCAGTGTACATCCTCTGGCCCAGCCGGATATGTAAGGTAGAATTGGGATCATGATAGTGGGTGGGGGGAGGAAGCATTTAAGAACTAGAGGAAAATTGTGTATTTCATCGTTGCTACACTGCACTCTGATTGGCTCGTCTCCTTCCTGAAGCCCTTCTGCAAGAGGATGTCCAATTTCTCCCAGATGGGCCCTGGGTCCCCACCCTGCACTCCCCCTCATTCACAAGGCTATGATTTTTTTTTTTTTGTCTTTCATGCCTGATACCTGATCCCTTCGACGTCTTGTCATCTCACGGGCTGGTGTACTTCTTGCATGTGGGCTTTGTTGTTTCTCAGTTAGATGGCCCCTAGTGTATCTTCCAGCCTGTGGGACCCCAGATTCTATATATTTTGACAGCTGGGCACCATCAGCTTTCTTCACTGCATTTGTTGGGCGACTTTTTAACAGTTTTGAACTAATAAGTAATGAAAATATAAGGAGTTAAGTTTAAATACAAATTAATTATGTATTATCAGTTACCATAAATAACATCATCTTGGGTAACAAAACAAAATATCCCGTGGAAATATTTAACTGGAAAAAAAGTCCTAACAAATATTTTTTATTAAATGTTAATTTTAAGCTCAATATGTAACATTGATAAATAATAAATTATCAGCCTGTCCAATATTTATATTAATCTTGCTTCTGCTTCTAGTGATTATTAATATTGCTATTACTCATATAGAAGCATACCAATTATTTTTTATAATATTTTTGAAATAGTATACATATAAATATAATACCTACTTGCAAGACATAGTTCCTTAACATAAAAGGGTTAATACGAGAAAGAAAACACAAGAACTTCTTAAACTTGCTAGTAATTTTAGCAAAAGTTCATCCGGAATGAAAACAGAAGTAGATGAAATGGAAATAGAAGTTAATTACTTAAACCAGGTATGTATTTTATTATGTTTGTAATGTATGTGTAAGTTTAATGGGTAAGAGTAACCTTAGAACTATTTTCAAGAGAGCTTAAAGATTGAAAAAGGTTTAAAATAAAACTTTAAATATTAAACTTAATTTAAAAGGATCATTTAAATTTAGAAACATGGTTAAAACAATATTAAAAGAATGATTCTGTTAGAGTTGAATGTTGATGAAAACCTGTGTGACATTTTAGTTTTAAGTTGAATTTCTATTTGGTAGATAAACATTAAATGTGTCTTTAAAACTAAAAATTTGCATTTAAAACTAAAATCTGTAGTTAGGCACACCTGATACTACGTAAGCAATTCAATTCAAAGACTAGTTTCCCCCCTGCCAAAGAGTCCACAAGAAAATGTCTCTTGGGAGTACAGAAGAGTTTAGCAAATTTTCAGGCTACTAGGTCAACAAACAAATCAGTTGAATTTCTATATACTATTGATGAGAAATCTGAGAGGGAAATTAGGGAAACAATACTATTTATAATACTATCTAAGAGAATGAAAATACCTAGGAAAAAATCTTAAGGAAGTAAAGGACTTATACAGAAAAACTATAAAATACTACTGAAAGAGATTAAAGAAGATTTAAATGAAATATGTTTCATTTTTCTGGATTGTAAGGCTTAGTATTAAGATATCAATACTATCTAGAGAAGCCTATAGATTAACACAATCCTGATCAAAATTCAAACAGCTTTCTTAACAGAAATAAAACCGCAATCCTCAACTTTATATGGAATGGCAAGAGACCTTGAATAACTAAAGCAGTGTTGAAAGAGAAGAATAAAGTAGGACTTACTCTTCCTGATTTCAGAATATGCTACATATCTACAAGGCTAGTTGTTTCATCCTGAAATATCCATTTGCTCCCTACTTATTTAAAAAAAAGTGGAAAACTAACCTTGCTTACTGAAGGCAGAGGGCTTGAAGCATTTGATGAAAGTCAGACTATAACCTTCAGTATGGGTGCAACTCAACGTTAAGAAAACAAAAATCCTCATAATTGGATTAATATAAAACATCATGATAAATGGACAAATATTGAAGTTGTCAAGGATTTCATTTTGCTTGGCTCCACAATAAATACTCTTGTAAGCAGCAATCAAGAAGTGAAATGATGTATTGCACTGGGCAGATATGCTCCACACAACCCTTCAAGGTGTTGAAGAGCAAGGATGTCTCTAAAGACTAAAGTGCGCCTGAACCAAGCCATGGTAATTTCAGTCACCTCATGTGCCAGTGAAAGTTGGACTATAAGGCTGATTGGAGCATTGATGCATTTGAGCTATGGTGTTGGTGAAAATGTTAAAAGTACTGTGACTGAATTATGGAATTATATATGTATTAACCCCCAATTAAAAAACAAAAATTACTGTGAACTGCCAGAAGAAACAAATCTGTTTCTTGTACTGTCTTGTAACAAGTACAGACAGAATGCTCCTTAGAAGCATGGATGGTAAGACTTTATCTTATGCACGCTTTGGACATGTTATTAAGAGAGATCAGTCCCTGGACAAGGACGGACATAATATTTGGCAAAGTTAGAGGATCAGCAAAAAAATGGGAAGACCCTCAATGAGATGAGCCCAGTAGCTGCAAAGAAGGGTTTCTAGCATAACAATTGTGAGGATGGGGTATAGGGTCTCTTGGCACCTAAAAACAATAATAACACAGCTACAGTAATCAAAATAGCCTGGTACTGGAATAACAATAAATCCACAGACCAATAAAATACAGTTGTGAGAATTTATTTCTGAGTGCTTGTCTTTGACAAGGTGATTTCTGACAAGTGTGCTCAGTCCATTCAATGGGAATACAAGTATTTCCTAATGGTGGTGGGGAAATTGAGTTTCCACCTGAAAAATGAATCAGGACTTATGCCTCCCAGCAGACAAAAAAAAAATTCAACGTGGATTAAGGACCTAAATATTCAAACTAAATCCATAAAGTTTATAGAAGGAAAAAAACAGGGATAACATTACAAAGCCTCACTTTTAACAATAGATTATTTAATACAAGATCAAAAGCAGGAAAACAAAAAACTTGTTTATCAAAAAACCTTACCAAAAAAGTGAAAAGGCAAGCTACTGACTGGAAAAATATTACACATTCAGAATATCTGACAAGGATCTAATAATAAAAATATATATAAAACTTTGACAACAAAGCCAAATGACCCAATTATAAAATGGGCAAAGGACTTGAATATGGATTTACCATATACATGTAAAGATACCTAGCTTTAACTGTCAGATACAAGGAAAAATGTAAACAAATACCATTTAATTATCCACTCAGAAGAAAACATTAGTAAAGGCATGGGGGAAATTGGAGCCCTTATCACATAGCT
Source organism: Echinops telfairi (assembly GCF_000313985.2). Lineage (NCBI taxonomy): Eukaryota > Metazoa > Chordata > Mammalia > Afrosoricida > Tenrecidae > Echinops > Echinops telfairi. Next base: position 45,811,949 of record NW_022103915.1, read on the forward strand.
AGTGGGAATGCAAAATGATACAACTATTGTGGGAAACAGTATGGAGGTTCCTCAAAAAACAAAAATAGAACTGCCCTCATCATCTACCTACTGCCAACTGGTTGATTCATGGTGAACTTCATGGAGAAGAAATGCTCCATAGGGTTCCTAGGCTATATGTAAATCTACATGGGAGCAGACACCCTCATTTTTCTCCTGTAGAGCAGAGGTTTAAGAATTTCATAAGTAGAAGAAGTCCAAAAGACTAGAAAGCAGAGATTGAAAGAAAAACTTGTATAACAGTGTTTACTGAAGTACTTTTCACAGTAGCCAAAAGTAGAAACAACCTAAATGCCTATCAACAGATGAAGGGATACGCAAAAGCTAGACAGATACAGTGGAGTGTTACTCAGCAAGCAGGAGCAACCTGCTACATTAGGAATGGAACTTGAAGACATGCTGAGCAAAATAAGTCAATCACAAGAGAACAGATAAATGATCTGACATCCTAAAAGACCAAAACAGATGAATGTATAGAGAGCAGAGTTTATTATTGATTACCAGGGATAGGAGAGAGTGGGAAAAGGAAAATTTAAATGATGGAAAAATTGCACTAAGGGTAGGATTTCACAGCTAGTTATTATAATTACTGTAAAAAAGTTGTATGCTTGGAAACAGTTTAATTCATTCCACCCCCACCCCCGCCACACACACAGACTGATTTTAAAATATAGGTCCAGTATTCTCTTGAGTAAAAATAATAAATTTAATTATAAATTACTGGTAAAATTATTTAATCCTGAAAAATGTATTTTTTAAAATAAGTATATTTCTAAGAGAAGTTATAATATATTTATAATAGTTATAATATATTTGACTCAGTGTCTTTGAAGCCAAAATGTGTTCTAGCCACTAAATATATTAAACTCTTTGAATTTGGGGGAATAGTTAAATTTTCTTTGGGAACTGAAGAAACAATGTGAGTAAAGAAGATATAGCTTAATTCTAGGCACTCAGAAGTCATTGAAAAGGAAAGCTATAAAAGCCTTCTCAAAAAGGGTGCACAGGGCAAATTGTTTAAAGAATTTATTTTCATAAGCTTATGACTTCATAACTTTCATAGAACTACACTAGAACTAGTTAAGCCTTTAGTATGGTTGCATGATATTTTCGTAACTACATCATTAATATAATTCATCAAATTTTATGGGCTTTCATTCACACTGATAGGAGAACCATAAAAGCCCTTTTCCAATTGTAAGAAAGTAATATACTGTATATACTTGAGTATAAGCCGAGTTTTGTAGCACATTTTTTATGCAGTTTTTGTGCTAAAATTAGGTGCCTTGTCGGATATTTGGGTCGGCTTATACTCGAGTATATACAGTAATTTCTTAAAAAATGAGAACATTTTTAAAGATTATATATTTACTATTCATAGGTATGATATTGTAAGATAGTAATATTCTGATAGCAGTAAGAAGTAGATGCTATTTAAAAATATGGTAACTGAGTGCTTACGTAAGAAATAAAAGTCTACATCCAATTTTCCTCTTTTAAAGAGAAGATAGAAGTTCATTGAAATATAAGCGTGCTATGAGAAATGTAAAGAAAAGTAAAAGGGATAATCGTGATTTATTGTTAATTTTCTGTTTTAGCAATTTTAAATGAAAGGTGGCAAATGCTATAAAGTATTAATCTGATATAGGGAAAGAATTATCAATTAAGATAAAACATGTTTGTTAATACTTTGTAGATAATTATTTTGGGGTTTTTTGTTCATTTTTCTCTTTAGCAGATTATAAAACTTTATGAAGCTAAGAAACTTTCAGAAACTATGGAAGAAAAGAGTACTATTACAGAAAAGAGAAAGGATTTGAAAGAAAGGTCTAAGTAAAATTTATGTTGAATTTTATATGAGCAAACACTCTGAACCCAAAAGCTTGATTTCATATTCTATCCCAAGCCATTAATATACACAGTGTATAAGAATATGTTTGTGCAGGGTATTTTCTAGTTTCTTATGAATAATTTTAACTTATACCTTCAAATACTGTGACCCAATACTTAACACTGTTTGTTGTTTAAAGTCAAGGATAGTATATGGAGAGAAACAGGGAAACAGTAGCATATCTGTTTTCAATAACCTGTCAGTTGTACATTTCCTCCAGTTTTTCAGGATGTGTCAATAACCAGAGTAAAAGACTCAGTTGGTGGAAGTTGCAGTATATTAACCTTTTTATCATCCTGTTACCATTTTGACCAATTTTCCTTTGCCATAGAGAGTAAGGATGAACTACAGGTTGCTACTGAATCTGTGACTTCGTATATGTCCTTGCCTTTTATCCTAATAGATTATACCTTTGGCTGTTCTTCATTTTTTTTATGATCTTTATCTTTTAAAAAAAATCATTTTATTAGGGGCTCATACAACTTTTATCACAATCCATACACACATCAATTGTGTAAAGCGTATTTGTACATCATTCTCAAAACATTTTCTCTCCACTTAAACCCCT
>NW_022103915.1:45815496-45826329 GCF_000313985.2 Echinops telfairi
CATAGATCTATTTCCCCATCCTCATATAAATATATTTGTATATGTACATGTCTTTATCTAGATCTCTATAAATGCCCTTTGCCTCTCAGCTTTTTCCTCTATTTCCCTTGATTCTCCTCCTGTCCCACTATCATGCTCAGTCCCCACCAGGATTTCAGCACTTCCTCTTTGTTACATTCCTCTTGGTTCTTCTTATGTTCTTTTCTTCAGCCTCCGTTGCCCTTACTCAGAGTTTTCAGCATACTCCTTTCTCAAGTTAATACCCCAGCCCATTAATTTTCTTTGTTATTTTATTCCCATGTTTCATATCTCTGGTAATATGTTTTAAATTTTTTAATGAAATTGAATGGAAAAATATATCTATGTACAGAATTTTACTTTATTGACAATCTTTAAAACAGTTTGCATATTGAGGGAAACAATTATTTTTCTTAATATATATTTTACAGTTTTTATTCTACGTGAATTTAGGAAAAATTCAGTAAAATGATGCTTCAGTAACAATCTTAAAAGACTCATGCTTTGATTATTTCAGTAAGGCTAGTTGATTTGTTTGTGAATAAATTTTTAAGTTTTGTAGTACTCTGAAGTCTAAAGCATGCTTTTAGCGGATAAAATTTTGGTTTAAAATGTTTTTGATGTTTTAAAAATTCTTTAAAATTTATTCTTCAGAGTGTTTGAAAAGGATGAACATATAATTGTGTTGGATAAAACCCATCAAAACAAACAATTAATTATTTCTTATGAATCTCATAAACTAGTAAGACCAATAATGACGCATTCTTCTGAACTAAGAGTTACAGGTACAGTACCTATTTATTATTAGAAATTTATTGTTAGAAATTATTAGAAATTTATTATTAGAAATTATTATAACTTTCCCATTGTGAGGGAGCATTAAAAAGTTCATGGAGAAACTTCATTATCTTTTATTTTCATTTTTCCATGAACTTTTTGGAGCCTCTGTACAATAGAAAAGAAGCAATTTTAGCTATCATTTGTTACATTAAATAAGAAAAATCTATTCTGGAGGCTTATAGACTCAGGAAAGTAACACTTTGATTCTTTTTGAGAGAGAAAAGCAAGTTAGGCCATCCTATACCTTTTTTTTCTTTGATCGGGCAATCACACATACATACACTGATTTAAATATGTGGTCTAATTGCACAAATGCCACAAAAAGATGAATACTTGTTTACTTTTTATTTAAGGAGATGTATTAGAATGTGTTATTGAAGTAGGTAGTTGTGTTAATGATGTATGTGATTTAACAGATATTTAAATTTAATGAATCTACAGATTAGATTTACTCTATTTATTAGGCTCATCTTTTTGGTCTTCAGTTGTTGATGGCTTTAAATTAGTTTGAACCAGTTCAGTCATGGTCTATGCAGCAAAATTGGAAAGGACTTAAAATTTGCAAAATGTGGGTATACTGGAAAAATAACCGACATGGGAAAAATTCAAAATCAAAATCCTGGAGTGGAAGATTCAAAAGAGGTGTAGTCAGCCCATTCAGGCACCTGATGCTGGTGACCACCACCAGCATAGTGGAGAGTGATACACATTTGAAACACCTTGCTTAGCATCATCTTTGAAATACCAGATACCACTGTTTCAGACTTTGCCAGTCAAGAGATTTGGTTGCTAGGCAATGCAGATGCTGCCTTTGTTATTAAGTTTATAGCAGGGCACTTCATTTAATTTTTGTTTTGTTAGCCATGACTGAACTTGGAAAAAGTTTGAACCCCAGTCTATTATAGGTTTTCTGTAATAAACTAGTTTTGTCAACTGGTTTTCTTTTCATGTTCAGGGTTCACATGAAGAGTTACTAATAATTATATATTATCTAATTGGCCTTTTATAATTATATTTTTTTATTTAAACAAAATATATACTTGATCTTTTAAATTATGAAGTTAAGTTAAATATTGGCTACTATATTTGGTTATCTCTGGAATTGATTTGAAGTAGTACTATTTTATCATCCAGATAAAAAAGAAGAAAGTTCTGTGAAACTTGCCAATATTGACTTCAGACAAAAGGAAAATGATGCACTGGTATGTATTTCTCTCTTAATAGTATAGATAAAATATTCATAAGCATTGTACTTGGTTTCAAACTGAAATAATAAATGTGTTGCACTTGTGACACAGTTGGTTGTTTTGGTATTATATTAAATTAACCATTAGTACAATTACTGAATCTAAATTTAAAGGGATTTCATTCTGGCAGTTTGAGCAAATAGTGTAGTCTTTTCTTTTACCCTAAAATCATGGAAAATATGTTTTAAAATACCAAGCTCTGTGACCATTACACCAAAAACTTAGATATCTCTGATGTGGGAAAACAGGACTGGGTTAAAGAGGGAAATTATTGCCCAAAATGTGCATAGGCGAATGCTACATAGTATTTGCTATTGCAGAAAATAGAAATTACTGGGATAATTAGTAGGGGATAGGGTGAGTTATTTCAATGTTTCCTATTTGTTAATACCTGCTCATCTCATAATCATTCTGCCTTTGGCCCAGCGCTTGGAACTGGTTTATATTTCTGATGTGAATTTCCATTTCTGCCTCAGACATACTGAATCTAAATCTACAGTCTAACAAGATCCTTAGGTGTTTCTGATCTCTAGCTAAGAATCACCTGTGGATCAATAAGGATCTTCCAGAGATGGTGTTAAAATGTTAAGTTAAATATGGCAATTATATGATTCAGTATATCTTGGGTAGAAATATGAATTCTCAATAGGGGGTTGGAACTGGAATAAACCTGTTTGAAATTCTGCTTTGGCCCAGCATCATTCCGTGATTATCTCCAGGTGGAAGCAGTGAATATGGGAGCTTGAATTTGTGAGAGAGACAGGTGGTGCCCTGGGTGGTCCTTGCTGCCCATGAAGAACAAAGAGCATACCATTCAGAATGTTACATACTGGGATAGCACATCACTATTCTTTCTGAAAATAGTCCTTAGGGCAATCCTTGATGAAAAATATAATCGTTTTTTTCATTCATGGTCAGTACACACACACAGATAGAGGTTATTGGTGACCACAATAATTAGTAGAATATTAAGTTTAAATGTATGTTGTACACTTGAAGTGTAATAATAGTCCAGGTGAGATCTGTTTGAGAGGAGGATGAGAATATAATTGGAGAAAATACACACTTATCAAAGTTTTGTTTGTTTAATACAGAAGTAGGGGAAGATTTGAATACTTAATAGTGCTATCCATTGCTTGTTTGTGTATGTATTAACAAACATAAATTTATGCATGTGTGATAAAAATTTAAGGGAAATAATATCAGAAAAGAAATGGAATGTGTAAAAGTTTTAAACAGCAAAAAAAAGAGAGAGAACAGGTAAATCAACCCAATTAAAGGTAGGAATGGAGGAAAAAAAGGAACCAAGTAGAAATCATAATAAATTAAAACATAAATTAGATGCTTAGAATAGATCCAAGCAAATAAGTCACAAAAATATAACTGTGTTAAAGGAAATAAGTATTTCTTTGGAACTCTGTGTTTTATTAAAAGAGAAGAAGTGAATGACTTGACAGAGGTTGAAAATAACAAAAATGGATGATATAAAGGGGTTTCAAAAAGTTCATAGAAAATGCAATTATCTTTTTATTACGTTAAAAATCATTTTATTGGGTACTCTCACAGCTCTTAAAACATTCCATACATCAGTTATATCAAGCATATTTGTACAATCGTTACCATCATCATTTCCAAAATATTTTCTACTTGAACCCTTGGTATAAGCTCCTCTTTTTCCCCCTCCGTCTCCCACCCTCCCAACTTCATGTATTATTATTGTTATTTTGCCCACTTCCAGCAAATTTTTGAAGCACCTTAATATTAGACAAATGTGATCATTAGATATAACATATCAGTGTCAAATAAAATAGATTTCAAGATGAAAAGCATTAGCAGGAGTTAATAAATGTTTCATTTTTAAAAAATGTATGAGTAATTTTTAAGAACTATGCACTCTGGTCCACCACTTGTCTGTCAGTTTGTCCTGTTGTGGTGGTTTGTGTGGTGCTGTGATGCTGAAACCTATGTCACTAGTATTTGAAATACTAGCAGGGCCCCCAAAGTGAACAGGAGCTGCTGTCTTAAAGTAGAGTAAATTGAGAACAGGAATAGAGTAAAGCCTGTGGGAGTGGAGCTTACAGAATCTTCATTTGCTGATGGGGCATAACGCAGAGTGAGAAGAAACAGCTGCTAATGGTCTGAATTTGGAATGGACAAAATAAGAATAGGAAAATTGGAAGTCTTCAAAAATGAAATGGAGTACATAAGGATTAGTATCCTAGGTGTTACTGAACTGGGCTAGTATTGACAATTTGTAGTCAGAAAATCATATGATTTACTATGCCAGAAATGATACCATCAATGAAGAGGAATACCATTCAATTTATTGTCAAAGAGGACATTTCAAGATCTATCTTGAATTATGCTGTCTGTGATAGGATTATATCTGTCTGCCTTCAAAAATACGCAACCAATGTAACTATTATACAAATTTGTGTACCAACCACTAAATAAATTGGTGAAACATGCCTTCAAGATCCATTGATAATTATTGGTGATTGGAGTGCAAAAATTGGAAATAAAGAAGGAATAATCATGGGAAAATATGGTCTTGGTGATAGAAATGAAGCTCAAGATTAATACAATTTTGCAAGACCAACAACTTGTTCATAGTAAATACCCTTTTCAACACAAATGGCAACCATACACCTGGACTTCTCCAGATGGAATACACAGAAAACTAAAGGACTACATTTGTGGAAAGAGATGATGGAAAAGCTCAGTATCTGTAGCTAAAACCAGGCCAGGATCTGACTGTGGAACAAAGCATCAATTGCGCATATCTAAGTTCAGGTTGAAGATGAAGAAAATTAAAACAAGTCCACTAGTACCTACCTGAGAGAAAATCTCAAGAACAGATTTGCCACAGTAAGCACTAATGACAGAAGACCTGGTGAGCTATGGAATGACATAAAAAAATTATTCATGAAGAAAGCAAAAGGTCATTAAAAAGACAGTAAAGAAAGAAAAGATCAGTGTGGATGTCAGAAGAGACTCTGAAGCTTGCTCATAGTGTAGCTAAGGCAAATTCAAGAAATGATTAAATCAAAGAACTGAACAGAAAATTTCAAAGGGTGCTTGAATAAACAAAGTAACCAAGTAAAATATAATGAAATGTGCAAAGATCTAGAGTTAGAAAACCAAAAAGGAAGAGCACAATCAGCATATCTTAAACTGACAACTCAAGAAAAAAAATTGAAGCCTTGAGTTTTTGAAAGACTTCTATGAGCAAAAAGAGGGATGAAGCAGGAAGCATCCACAGGAGATGAAAAGCATACCCAGAGTCATACCAGCAAGAACTAGTGGTGTGAGTGGCGATATGGGGAGGGTAGAGGGAGAGTGGGTAGGCAGGAGGGAACCGGTTACAAGGAACTATATGTGACCTCCTCCCTGGGGGATGGACAACAGAAAAGTGGGTGAAGGGAGATGTCGGACAGGGCAAGATATGACAAAATAACAATTTATAAATTATCAAGGGCTCACGAGGGAAGGGGGAGCAGGGAGGGAGGGGAAAAATGAGGACCTAATGCCGGGGCTTTAAGTGGAGAGGAAGTGTTTTGAGAATGATGAGGGCAATGAATGTACAAATGCGCTTTACACAATTGATGTGTGTATGGATTGTGATGAGTTGTATGAGCCCCTAATAAAATGATTTTTTAAAAAACTAGTGGATATTGCACCATTTCAAGAGGTAGCATATAAGAATCCAATAGTCCTGGAGGAAGAAGTTCAAGCTGCACTGAAAGCATTAACCAAAACCAAGGCTCCAGGAATTGACAGAGTACCAATTAAAATGTTTCAATAAGGTGATGAAGCACCGGATGCATTCACTTGTCTATGCCAAGAAATAAGTAAGACAGCCACCTAGCCGCCTGACTGAAAGAAACTCATATTTGTACCCATTGCAAAGAAAGGCGACTTAACAGAATTTGAAAATTATAGAACAGTATCATTGATATCACATGCAATTAAAATTTTGCTGAAGATCAACAATAGTTGCAGTAGTACATTGACAGGGAACTAGCTGCTAAAGGTTCAGACCAGATAAGGAATAGGACATGGAACAAGGAATATCATTGGTGATATAAAATGGATCTTGTCTGAAAGCAGAGAATACCAGAGATATGCTGACTTGTGTTTCATTGACTATAAAAATGCATTTGACTGTGTGGGTCACAACAAACTATACATAGTCTTGAGAAGAATAGGAATTCCAGCACACTTCATTGTGTTCATGGAAAAAAACTGTAGATTCATCAAGAAGCAGTTGTGCAAACAGAACAAGGGTTTAAAATCAGAAAATGTGTGCCAGGGTTGTATCGTCTAACCATACTTATCCAGTCTGTATGCTGAGCAAATCATCAGAGCAGCTGGAATATATGAAGGATAGTAAGATTAGAGGAAGACTTATTAACAACCTGGGATATGCAGATGGCACAGTCTGACTTGGTGAAAATAAGAATTACTTTAAGTACTTGCTGTGGAAGCTCAAGGATTGCAGCCTTCAATTTGGATTACAACTCAATATAAGGAAGACCAGACTGCTCACAAGTGGGACCAATAGATAGCATGGTCAAGGGAGGAAAGATTAACGTTAAGGATTTTGCCTTGCTTGGATCCTTAATCAGTGCTCATGGAAGCAGCATTCAAGAGGTCAAATGATGCATTGCATTGAGTAATCTACGCAAGAACTCTTTAAAGTGTTGAAAAGCAAGGATGTTACTTTGAGGGCTAAGGTGCACCTGACCCAAGTCATGATATTTTCAATTGCTCTACATGCATGTGAAAGTTGTGCATTGAATAAGGAAGACCAATGAAGAATCAATATGTTTAAATTGTGGTGCTGGGAAAAAGTATTGAAAGTACCGTGGACTTCCAAAAGGACAAAGAAATCTCTTGAAAGAAGAATGGTCAGAATGTTCCTTAGAAGATAGTTCAGACTTCATCTTATGTACTTTGGACATATCAGGAGAGACCAGTCCCTGGAAAAGGGCAGTGAAAAAGAGAAAGGCTCTCAATGAGAATGGATTAGCACAGTGGTTGCTAATACCAATTGGCTCAAACAGAAGAACAATTGTGAGGCTGGTACAGGACCAGGCTGTGTTTTGTTCTGTTGTACGGTACCTATGAGTTGGAACTGACTCGATGGCACTTAACAACAACAATAACATGAGCCTTCTTTGTGAAATAGTTATGCATTGGGCTGCTAACCACAAGTTCAGCACCTCCAACTCTTCTGCTGGAGAAAGAGGAGGCTTTGTATTCCCTTAAAGTTAGTCTCAGAATCCACTGGGGCAATTCTACCGGGTCCTATAGGGTGGGTATGAGTTGGAATTGACTTTGATGGCAATGAAGTTTTTTGTTTTCTTTTTTTAATGATGCACCAAATGATATATTTCAGAATATATAAGGCAAATATTGATAGCATTTCAAAGAAATGGTTGGACCCACAGTTATGACAGGAAACTTTATATTGCTTAACTTAATTGATTTATGGAATGTTATATCTGTACAAGCTCCCTATAAAAGGATTAAAAAAATACTATGTAGGGGTTGAGTTTGGCTATATGTGAATCAATATATAACAAGTTAATAATATCTTAAGATAATAATATCTTGTTACCTTATCAACCACAATGCTCTAAAATACATGATTTTGGTTTCTGCTTAATAGTTCTTTCTCTAATGTCATTTCTCAGATATTGTCTGTTTTATTTTCCTTTTGTACATAATGTCTAGCTTTTACTTCCAGGTCATCTCATGATCAAAATACAGTCATTGCATCTATGCCATTATATCAAACTTCAAGGCAGGCAGGAAGTATATATTGATAGAATACAATAAGGGCTAGCTGAATCAGCCCTGTTTTAAACTGTCCTTCATGGAAGTCCTTTACACAATTTATGATAACATTTCATTGGCTAGAATTTAGTCTCATGGTCATGTCTATCTGTTGGAGAAGCTGAAAAATAAAATATGGGTATTTTTGTTTGGTTCTGAAAGCAGAACATGAGCGATAATAGGTAAGATAAACCACTGGCAGTTTACAACCTTGAGTTGCTTAACCAAAAGCTAACATTTGAAAATATCGATTAAATTTTAATAAGTATAATAAAAACAAAAAAGAGAGAAGCCCACTCCCTACCCCAAAGAAAAGCCAGAAAACACTGGTCTTTGTTTATGAATACAGAAATTTATTGAAAATCCTCAGATAATGTTGTATAAGATTTATGTCAAATTTGAAAATATCAGTGAACTGGTAAATTCTTTAGGGCAGCAGTTCTCAACCTGTGGGTCGCAACCCCTTTGGGGGTCTAACAACCCTTTCACAGGGGTCGCCCGTTCATTACAGTTATGAAGTAGCAACAAAAATAATTTTGTGGGGGGTCACCACAACATGAGGAACTGTTTTAAAGGGTCGTGGCATTAGGAAGGTTGAAAACCACTGATCTTTTCTAGGGCAATATAAATTGCTAAATAGATTGAAAAAGAGATAAAACAAAAACAAATACCAATAGAATAAAAACAAATGTAAGCAAATGTAGATTTTCCTCTTCCTACTGTATCTCTTTACTCCACCCCACCCTTGACCTCAGAATCCTTTAGATGTCCCCCCCCCCTCAGGTTAATTCTATAAAAAATTTAAAAATTACATAGGAGTTTCTCAACCTCAGAACTATGGACATTTTGGTCAAATAATTCATTGTTGTCCTGACCTTTGCCTACCATAGGCAAAGTTCCCCTGTCATTACTGCACATCCCAGTTATGACCATCAAAAGTGTCTCCAGACATTGTCAAATGCCCCATGGAAGAAAAACCACTCTAGTTGAGAATCACTGAATTAAATGGTCATATACAAATGATTCCAGAGTACAGTAGTCCTCAATTAACAAAATTCCATTCAGACAATGCTCTTATAAGTCAGTTCTGCATTAGAATCATTGTTTATTATCAGTATCTTTGTAAATCTCATCTTTTATTTGTCTTTGGGGGTTGGAATCATCTGCAAGAGAACAACTGAGAATGATAACAGCTGCAAATTACATACTCCAACATAGTATTAGCAATAAGATGTGAAGGAAAAACAAACAAACCTTTAGTGGTAGTTCATTGTAACTTAAATACAATGAACTACATGTAAATCCGGGACTACATGTATAGAAAGTTGAGAAATGACCCAATAAATAAATTTTGGTCACTATAAGTCAGATTGAACTGTGACAGTAAAACCAACATCAAGGACAAGGATAATGAAAGAAGAAAAAAATACATCAATATCAAGAGTAAAAATAAATTAAGTCAATTTTAGCAGTGTAATACTAAAATAATATATCATGACCAACTATCATTTTCCTATGAAATATAATGGTTTAGCATTAGAAAATTTAAAGCAACAAAATTTTAATTGAATACTAAAGGAGATGTATATGTCTTAAATAGGTATCAAAATGCTTATTTAACTTTTTATTGAGGTAAAATTGTCATGCTATAAAATCCACCATTTTAAAGTGGTTTCAGTGGTTTTTATAGATTCAAAAGGTTGAGCAGTTATCATATCTAATTTCAAACTTTTTTTCTCACCCAAAACATTTTAAGCATTATCAAAATATAGTAATTATAATTGGTGTAGGAAAAGGCAAATTGATAAATGTACTATATCACAATTAAGAATATTTTGTATGACATTAACGAAGTTAGAAGACAATGACCGAATGAGTAAAAGATTGCTATCTAGAATATATAGTAATGAGATATATAGCAATTCTTACAGAGAGACAAATGAAAAATAAAGGATAAGAAGGCAATTTACATAAAATAAAAGGCAAAGGATTGTTAAATATAACAAGATAACCCACCCCAAGACAACAGAGAAATGCAGATTAAACCAACACGGTACCTAGTTCCCACCTATTAGGTATGCAGACCTTAACTTGTTTTATAAAGTCTATTGTGGTCATGAATAAACAACAAAAATCAAAATCCAAAGCCCATTGCCATTGAGTTGACTCAGACTCATATTAACCGGACAGGGCAGAGTAGAATTGCTCCTAAGGGTTTCAGAGACTAAATCTTAATAGGAGCAGACCTCCTCACCTCTTCCTCAGAGCCACTGGTGAATTTGAACTGCTGACACCTAGTGGCTAGCATCCAGTACTTAGCTTACAATGTCACGAGGGCTATAGTTGAAATGTAATTTGATACAAGCATTTTGGAGGGCTGGTTCACAGTACTTATTAAAAATAAAACTGTACATAACTAGCAATTTCATTTCTTGGCATCTACTCTAAAAAAAACCATCGAATATGTGCACTGACAGACATGTGAACATGTACACATAAGATTGTTTGAAATAATATATCAAAACAGTAAAAACACTAGTTCTATTTTTAAACACTGGTTCTTTTTTTTTTCCCAAGTTTTATTGGCACATCATTTACATATCATACAATTGAGTAGTTCCATCTTCATTCATATTATGGGGAATCACACAATCACCACCACCTCTAACTTAAAGCATTACCGCCCCCACCACCATGGCTAAATCCCCTTTAAAATGATTTGTGCATTCACAATCAATTCTTTTTTTTTTTTTCTTTTTTTAAAGGTTTTGGTATATTTTCTTTTTCTTTTTTAACATTTTTTTTAAACATTTTATTAGGGGCTCATACAACTGTTATCTCAATCCATACACACATCAATTGTGTAAAGCGCATTTGTACATCGTTT
>NW_022103915.1:45827927-45835380 GCF_000313985.2 Echinops telfairi
CCTGTCTCCAATGTCCACCCTCATCATTCCCTGGGGATCTTTCTACTCCCCTCCCCTGCTATTCCGCTGCAAGCCCCCACCCCCACCCCCCAGTGCCTTGCCTCGGCATGGCGGGGTCAGATCAGGCGCAATTTAAACACTGGTTCTTAAGAGAGGTTGATAACTTATTCATAAGATCTATAAAATTCAGACCAATTTTGAGAATGATGAGGACAACAAATGTACATATGTGTTTGACACAATGGATGTATGTATGGATTGTGTTAAGAATTGTACGAGCCCCCATTAAAATAATAAAAAAAAATTCAGACCAATTACAACAAAAATAAGGAATAAATTTCTTATTAAGATAAAAATGCAAAAGAAAAAAAGATGAAAATGCTTTCGTTTTGTGACAAATAACAAAAATTGGAGACCCTTCAAAATAAACTAATCAGAGAGAATGAAAGGTGAATCAGACAATGCAAACATTAATAAAGCAGAGGTTTATCTATTAAACAGAATTTAATTAAAGATAAAATATTAGCACTTTCATAAATACATACTCATCTTTTAATTCATTGTTTTGGTTTCCTATGTTCAATTTAAGAGATTACAGAAGTTAGACTTAGAAATCAGGTTGAGATAATGATAAGGTTCACTTGAATCAAGAATATGAGACCACTTACCCCAACAGAAATACTACAATGCATAATTGTTTATACTTAACAGAAAACGTTGTTTCTTGAGAGTTTTAAACTTTTTTTTTCAATATTTGACATAGAATTTTATATGCATTGGTTTCAGTTAATGTTTGTACTTGATGATGATGGGAATGACACTTGTAGTTAAATGATGAAACATTGAGTAGCTCTGGCAAGAAAAACAAATTGTTTTGTATAGCTAATTCTAATGATTTCTTTTTGGTCTAGATATTTAATGACTCACCTGTGAATAATCAGTCAGAATATTCACACGTTCCATCTAATAAATGTTTACAGAATTTAATGCGATTCAGGTAAATTTTAAAAATAAGAAAATTTTCATTTTAAATGATTTATGAATATCAGCTCAACAAATAATATAAAATTTATACTTATTGTGTTTCAGATTAACACCACAGAAACAACAGTGGTTTGAAAAAGAAGATGCAGGTATTTTCTGTTCATATTTTCCTTAAGTGTGTATGCATTAAAAAGAAGTGGGGAACTGGGAAGGTGATGATGAGTACAAGAATGAAACTGATTGTTGTGATGATTGTATAACTCTTCTTGATATGATCAAAATTGTATGATGTGTGAATTATATGCCAATAAAACTGTTGGAAAAAATAGAACAAGACAATAAGAGGTTTAACGACCTGTTGAATGTAAAACCGACCATTTGCTCTGTAAAACTTCACCTAATTCACAATGAAGTTTTTTTCCCACTTTATTATTATTTTCTTTTAATCAGAAGTGTTTTTTTTAAGTGAGGGTAACACCTTATATCAGGTTTCTATACTACTTAAATAAATTTTTTAGAATCTTTGTATTTCTGGTTAACTGACCACGCATGCCTAGTTTTTACATACATTTTCTCTAAATGTAAGAAAAAATATGTGTAAGAAATTTGGAAAACAGAAAAATAAATGAAACAAAAATACAACTACTCTTAACTACTAATATATATTCTAAGTCTTTTTTCTATGCATGTGTATACTTTGTTCTTTTCCCTACTATATGTATTTTTTTGAATCATTTTATTGGGGGTTCGTACACTTCTTATCACAATCCATACATATATCCATTGTGTCAAGCACATGTGTACATTTGTTGCCATCATCATTCTCAAAACTTTTGCCTGCTACTTGAGCCCTTAATATCGGCTCATTTTTCCCCGTTCCTCCCCCCTCCTCCCTCCCTCATGAACCCTTCATAATTAATAAATTATTATTTTATATGTATTTTTTGTATCCTGATTTTTTCCCACTTGATATACTATTGAGGGCCTTTCCCTAAGTTATTAGATATTAAAATATTTTCTGTATAGTGACTGTAATTGTGTTCCATTGTGTGGCTATGCAGTAGTATACTTAGCTATTCTCGCACATTGGATATTTTATTCTGGGGTTTTTCTTTTTGCTATGATAAATGATGCTATTGTTCTCTTAACTGAAACTATTTTCTTTGAATAAATTAGAAGAAGGGTCACAGAATATACAGATATCCCCTGCTTCTCAAAAATTTGCCTCAGACTACTTCACTTTAATGAAAGGTCTATATTAACTCCTGTCTTTGTAAATAGAAAGAAATCCACAGAAGATTTCCCCTTTAAAGAAAAGGGGGGAAAAGTGAAGCTAGCATTCAGTGTTGGTTTTGTAGTGAACACTTGAAGAGGCAGTGAGCATGGCATAACAAACTTCTTCCCTGGGAACTATATATCATACAGACATAATTTCTACTTTATAGAGACTGTTTTATCATATCATTCCTGCTTTTACTATACATTGATGTTATTTTAGGATTCATGTATTCTTTTTGGCCTAAGAACGCTCGCAAAATTTTCCCATATAAACTAGTAGTAGTTGCTTCTTGGCTTTATGCCATTTTAGCATACAGAAGTTTGCTAAAGACTGTTTCATAAGACCGTTGTACTTTCAGATAGTGGGGGAAACCAGTATATGTACATGTTTGTTATTGTAGAAAAAAATGGAAGACACATATACCCAATATCTCTTAATTCTCCTAGTGATACATATACCTAGAAAAATATATGTACATATATAAAGTGATAAATGTAAAAAAGTTAATATCATTGTTAGCTTGTGATAACTTTGAACCAGCAACATCCCAAATGCCTACTTGTGACAGAATATCTTGTGTTGATTTAGTGAAATAGTTTATGTAAGTAAGACAAATGAACTAAACTGTGCAACAATATGGATTAATCTCCTAAATATAGGCTAGTAAAACAAAATGGCATGATAGTACATAAAAGACATAAAAGCCCACTGCCACTGAGTCTAGTACAACTCATAGTGACCCTATAAAGGGTTTCCAAGACTGTAAATCTTTACAGGAGCAGATAGCTTCATGTTTCTCTTGTGTGGCTGATAGATTTGAACTGCTGACATGGTTAGCTATATTATTTCATCATACAATATTTAAGAGCATTTAAAAAACTATTGTGTAGGAATGCTTATGTAGGTGATAACACTAGTGAAGATAGTTACCTTTGAGTAGGAGGATATGGGGCCTCATGGATACTCCTAGTGTTCAATTTCTTTACCTGTGTGGTGGTTTCATAGGTGTTATCTTTTCATATATCTCAATCTCCTATCTATTTCTATTGGCCTAAAGTATATTAAATGTTTTGTGGGTTAAAAAAACAGTCAAACGTTGTAGTTTCATATGTTGCAAGAAATATGTTTTATTTTAAATAAGACAAATTTTTTCTCATAAAACAAACAGATGCTGAATGTGGAGAGAAATGGACATCAAGACAATTAAGAGAGGCAGAATGTACTTCATGTGTAAGTTAAATGCTTGGGTTCTAATTTCTAAGCAAAACATCAACTTAGTAAATTCTGTTTCCATTAAAATTTTAGATTTAATACAGTAAAGACTGTACTAGAACTAGAAATTAATAGCTTGTTAAGTTGTTAGGGTGATGAGAGATTTTATCTCTTAAAACAATTTAGATAACAAAGCCACAGATGTTTACATGAAAACATGCAAAAAGAATGATCATTAAGTGATAATATACATTGAGACTGCAACTAAATTATACCACATAAAAGTTTTACTTAATGAAACGAATGATTTTCTATGGCAATTCAAGATCAGTGATTGCAACAAACATATTGAAAATGTTTTATAATAGCAAAAAGCTTTCATTATGATAGATGAAGACAATGTAGGAGAGTAAGTAAAAATATAATTCTACCTAGGGTTCCAATTCTTACATGTATGGGCTTATTCCAAACAAAATGTGTTTAAACATGTCTCTCTAATCTGTGGATGACTGTAGACAAGTTCTCTCTCAGTACTACACTTGATTTAGCCTCATTAAGGTGCCTTAAAAAAACAAAACAAAAAAAAGAACAGTGTCTTCTAAGCAGATACGGGGGGCAATTGAACTCAAAGCAGAAGGATCAGCTCAAGAGGTTATGGCAACTCTTTGGGGATATTACAATAAGAGTTATCTTGATAAATTTTCTCTAAGGACACAGGGCAATGACAGGGGCTTATTATGGAGATTTTAAAAGCAAATTGGAAACAGTGTTAATGAAAAAGTAGCCAAGAAAATGGCACCTTGTTTTGGTTCTTTCAATCATGGCAACACACCTTTTCTTTGAGAATCTCAATTCCATAGGGAAACTTCTACACTACAGCCCTGACTTTGCCCAGATTTCTTATTTTCAGGGTCCCCAAATGGGTGGTCTCCATTGAATTCTTTCTGAACATTACCAAGGATGTAGATAATCTTGCCCTCACGCCGAGTACCTTAGAAATAGATTGCCTCCACTCCTTTCCAGCCAACCCAAGGAAGGGAAGTCTATTTCTTAGGGGTTTGCCTGGGTATGTCCTTGATGGAGTTCACCATACTGGGGAGAGTACAGACAGTTGAAAAGTCATGAATCATGGCTTATCAATCTCTCGCTGATTGCCTTAGTGGGAAGGCCCTGGACCAATCTTGTAAGCCCTTCTACCTAATAATTTGTTATTCCTAGTCATGGTCCTGTTTCTGCTTCTGTAGTTCCACCTGCAACTGTGGTGTATTGATCTGCCACCAATCATGAATTTGTGACAGTTCCCTTTGTTCCATGCCTTATTTATCTAGCTTCTCAATTGCAAATCCTCCAATTCCATTTTAACCTTGTGCTAATGACCTCATCCGAAGGATAGATCTGTGCTTTTGTGTTGTCTTTATCTCATTAGGATTTAATAAATGTTCTCCTTAAATCATATATTTAAAAAATGGGGCTCTTTTTTGTACACTAAAACATTAGGAAAAAGGATAGACTATCTGCTTCTGAAGAATTAGCCACTAAAAACCTTATGAATAACAGCAGTATATGTCTGACATAGAGCTGGAAGAGAAGCCACTCATGTTCAAAGGTATTCAAAATACAACTGGGGAAAAGATACATCCTCAAAGTAGAGTTGATTTTAATGATATGGACAAACTGTGTTTCCAGGACCTTTATTTTTTATATAGGACATTCTTCAAAATGAGAAGAAACAACTACAAACATGTTAATAATCAGAACGTGGAATTATGAAATATGAATCTAGGAAAATGAAAGTTGTTGGAAGTGAAATGGAATACACAAAGATATCTTAGACATTAGAGAGCTGAAACTGACTAGTATTAGCCATTCTGAATAGATAACCATATAGCTTTCTATGTTGGAAATGACAAACAAAAGTAATGACTTTTGTATCATAGAAAAGAATTATTTCAATATTTATCTTGAAATGTAACACTATCTGTGATAGGATAATACCTATGAGGGGGGTGCTCCTCCAAAATGGGAAAAAAGCTCCGCCTAGCAGAGCCTTTGTAGTACACATTTTTCCTGCTAGTTGAGCATCAAGCAACTCACTCTGAGTTAGTGCATCCAGTGGTGTCACCTAGGAAGGTTCTCCCTGATCACATTGAATTTTTTCATAAAAATGGTTTCACTTGTCTGGGGGACTTAAAGGCTTGAAGGTAAACAAGTGGCCATCTAGCTCAGAAGCAACAAAGCCCACATGGAAGAAGCACACCAGCCTGTCATCACGAGGTGTGCTGAAGGGATCAGGTGTCAGGCATCATCAGAACAAAAAATCATATCACTGTGAATGAGGGGGAGTGCAGAGTGGGGACCCAAAGCCCATCTGTAGGTAACTGGACATCCCCTTACCGAAGGGTTGCGGGAGGAGATGAGCCAGTCAGGGTGTAGTGTAGCAACAATGAAACATACAACTTAACTCTAGTTCTGAAACGCTTCCTCCCCACCCACTATCATTATCCCAGTTATACCTTACAAAACTGGCTAGACCAAAGGATGTACACTGGTACAGATAGGAACTGGAAACACAGGGAATCCAGGATGGATGATCCCTTCAGGACCAGTGGTGAGAGTGGCGATACCAGGAGGGTTGGGTAGAAAGGGGGAACCGATTACAGGGGTCTACATATAACCTCCTCCCTGGGGGACGGACAACAGAAAAGTGGGTGAAGGGAGACATCGGGCAGTGTAAGATATGACAAAATAATAATTTATAAATTATCAAGGGTTCATGAGGGAGGAGGGAGCGGAGAGGGATGGGGAAAAATGAGGAGCTAATGCTGGGGGCTTACGTGGAGAGTAAGTGTTTTGAGAATGATGAGGGTAATGAATGTACAAATGTGCTTGACACAATTGATGTATGTATGGATTGTGATAAGAGTTGTATGAGCCCCCAAGAAAATTATTTTAAAAACCCGGTTTTGCTTGAACCTCGTTTTTTGTCATGGCTGTTTTAAGAGAACAGCATGTGCTGTGTGAGATTTTGTTCTTTTTCCTCTGGAAAAATGCCACAGAAACTGTTGTGATGTTGAACACAGCTTACAAGGACAGCACTATGGGAAAAACTCAAGTGTGCAAGTGGTTTTCGTGTTTCAAAAAAGATGAAATGTTGATTGATGACAAACATCGTCTGGACATCCGTCAACTTCCCGAACTGATGAAAATGTCAACTAGTAGTACATTTGGAGTTTATTACACCAGGTCAGACTGTTAATCAAGCTTTCTATTTAGAAGTTCTGAAAAGATAGCATAACTGTGCGACAAAAGAAAAGGCCTTATATGTGGCAAATGGAGGATTGGTTTTGCTACCATAACAATGCACCTGGTCCCGCAGCCATCTCAGTGTGTCATTTTTGGCGAAAAACAACATTATTTTCTTGGCCCATTTACCTTGCTCACCTGACCTCGCTCAGTGCAACTTCTTTTTGTTTCCCTGAATGCAGAGAATCAAGAAAGGACGGCAAGTTGACAAAGTAGAAGAAGTGAAGAAAAAAATAAGGGAGGTTCTGTCAGCCATTCAAACATGCTTTTGAAAAATGTTCACAAGAATGGAATCTCAGATTTGACAAATGTATTACCGTATATACGTGTGTATAAGCTGAGTTTTGCAACACATTTTAAATGCAGTTTTTGTAGTAAAATTAGGTGCCTTGGCTGATATTTGGGTAGGCTTATACTTGAGTATATATGGTAAGTGTAATGGAGAGTACTTTGAAAAGGGCATTTATAGAGGTCTAGATAAAGACATGTACGTATGCAAATATATTTATACGAGGATGGGGAAATAGATCTATGAGCCTACATTTATAGGTTTAGTATTAAGGTAGTAGAAGGACATTGGGCCTCCACTTAAGTACTCCCTCAACGCAAGAATACTTTCTTCTATTAAATTGGCATTCTATGATGCTCACCTTCCCGACACAACTGCTGAAGACA
>NW_022103915.1:45836162-45843995 GCF_000313985.2 Echinops telfairi
AGGTGAAGGGAGACGTCGGACAGGGCAAGATATGACAAAATACCAATTTATAAACTATCAAGGGCTCATGAGGGAGGGGGCAGCGGGGAGGGAGGGGAAAATTGAGGACCTGGTGTCGGGGGTTTAAGTGGAGAGAAAATGTTTTGAGAATGATGTACAAATGTGCTTTACACAATTGATGTGTATGGATTGCGATAACAGTTGTATGAGCCCCTAATAAAATGTTTAAAAAAGAAAAGAAAATAGGGGGGTATATAGCAAAACCATTATATATAAAAAAAGAGTACTTTGAAGATGAGAAGGTTGTTTTGTAAAAAAATTAAATACATAGCCTTGATGGGGATTCCATTTTTGTGGGGGTGCCCCCTCGTATATACCTACAAAGAAGTCAGGTTAATACATTATTAATTCATATTTACATACCAGGCATTAAAATTAATGATGAAGAAATTAAGAATCCTCCCAACTTCTCTGTATAAAATTGTCCAAACATGTAATCAAGATACATTGATAATTATTGGCAATTGGAATGCAAAACTTGGGAACAGAAAGCATTAGTAGTTGAAAAACAGAAATGAAGCTAGAGATCACATGATGGAATTTTGCAAGATCAATGACTTGTTCATTGTAACTATTTTCAACAATGTAAACAATTTCTATGTGTGGTCTTCACCAGACGGAACACACAAGAATCACATTGGCTACATCTGTAGGAAGAGATGATGGAGAAGCTCAATATCATCATCCTGAACAAGGCCGGGGGCAACTGTGGAACAGATGATCAATTGCTCATATGTAAGTTCAGATTGAAGTTGAAGGAAATTAAAAGTCCACGAGAGCAAAATTAAGACCTTGAGTATATCTCACCAGAATTAAAGACCATCTTGAAGGACATATTTGACCCATTGAACCAAGACCAGATGAATTGTGATATGACATCAAGAATACCATCCATGAAGAAAACAAAAAGTAACTAAGTAGGAAAGAAAAGACTAAAGCAGATGTCAGAGAGACTCTGAAACTTGCTCTTAACATAGCATAGCTAAAGTGAATGGAAGAAATGATCAAATAAAAGAGGTGAACAGAAAATCTTATAGGGCAACTCTGGGAGACAAACTAAAGTTTTATAATAAAATAAACAAAACCTGGAATTGACCAAAAAGGAAGAACATGCTTATCCTCTCTCACATTGAAAGAACTAAAGATAAAATTCAAGCCTTGAGCTGTAATATTCAAGCACACAATGGGCAAAACAGTTAATGATGTAGGAAGCATCAAAAGATGGAAAGACTACATAGAGACACTGTACCAAAAGGAATTGGTTAGCATCCAACCATTTCAAGAGATAGCAATTGTTCAAGAACCGATGGTATTGAGAGAAGAAGTTTAAGCTGCATTAATGAAAAACAAGGTTCCAGGAATTTAGAGAATACCAAGTGAAATGTTTCAACAAATTGATACAGTGCTGGAAGGACCCACTCATTGTCAGGAAATTTGGAAGACAGTTGCCTGGCCAACCAATGCAAGAGACTCATTTTTGAGTTATTTCAAGTTGACCTAACAGAAGGAACCAGTATCATTAATATCCCTTGCAACTAAAATTTTGCTGAAGACAATTTAAAAATAGTTGCACTACTACACTGACACGAGCTGTCAAATTCAAACCAGAATCAGAAGAAAAAGGATAGATATTGCTGACATCACATGGATTTTGACTGAAAGAGAGTACCAGAAAGATGTTTACTGACTATGCAAAGACATTGACTGGGCGGGTCATAACAAACTATGGGTAATTTTTTTAAAAATTTAAATCATTTGGGTAATATTTTTAAATGGGAATTCTGGAACACTTAATTGTACTCAACCTGTGCATGGACCAAGAGGATGTTGTATGAACCAGGTTATGCACAATTTAAAAAGGAAAAGATATATGCCAGAGGTGTTTCCTTTTACTACACATTTGTCTGCTTGCTGAACAAATAATCAGAGAAACTAGACTATAAAGAAAAATAAAGCATCAGGATCAGAAAAAGGCTCATTAACAACCTGTTGTATGCCGATGACAACTTTGCTTACTGAAAGTGATGAGAACTTGAGGCACTTGCTAAAGATCAAACTTTGCAGCCTTTATTATATGGTTACAACTCAATGTATGAAGAAAACAAAAATCCTCACAGCTGGAGCATTAGACAACATCATGATAAATGGAGAAAAGATTGAAGTTGCTAAGGATTTTGTCTTGCTTGGATCCCCAGTCAATGCCAGTAGAAGCAGCAGTCAAAAGATAAAAGATGAATTGTATTGGGTAAATCTGCACAGGACCTCTTTAAAATGTTGTAAAGCAAAGATGTTACTTTGAGAACGAAATAAATTGTGCATGTCCCAAACTATGGTGTTTTTAATCACCTGATATGTATGTGAAAGCTAGACAATGAATAAGGAAATCCTCATGTTGGTGCATTTGAATTATAGTATTGCTGAAAGATATTGAAATTAAAAAAAAAAAGAGTACGTACCATGGACTTCCAGAAGAATAAACAAACCCATCTTAAATGAAGTATAGCAAGAATGCTCCTTTTAAGAGAGGGTGGGGAGACTACCTCAAGTATTTCAACATGTTTATCAGTGAGAGTTCAGTCATTGGAAAAGGATATGCTTGGTAAAAGTAAAGGTTAGTGAAAAAGAGGAAAAACCTTAAGGAGATAGATTGACACAGTGAAAACAACAATAAGCTCAAACATAACAACTGTGAGGATGATGCAGAACTCGACATTGTTTTTGTTGTTCTTTGGGTGGTTATGAGTTAGAGTTCACTTGATAGCACCTAACAATTGCAATAGTTAAACCAAAAGAAACAACTTACTGGTATTCTGCTGTAAAGAAATATAGGTAAAATCCCATTTGATAGGAGGATCCAAATTATTTTTATAATGGAATTTGACATAATGAACATACTTGAGAAATCACATTCCCAGCCTAGAAAATGATGATGGAAACCTAGTATTCAGGTTTTCAAGTTTTACAGCTTAACTAGTATAATGTTGCAGGGGACAAAAGATTCCATATTCAAATATAATTTATAGAGACACATTCATTAAGTCTTAAACAGGACAAAGACAATTTATCTAGAAAAGCAATACTATTAGCATAAGGCCATAAGGGTATCTAAAGAGTTACAGAGAACTGGCCATTTAAATAGGATTGGTTTATAAGAGAAACTGGCACAAAAGCATGATTGACAACAGAATCAATACACAGTTGGAGGTGAGACTACAGAAGTAGGGGACCATGATTGGGACACTTATATTAGGCTAGATAGAAGATCTTATATGATTGGTTCAGGACCTTCTAACCAGTAGGGTCAGGACATGGCTCATGACTATGGACCCTAGTACCCCAGTTTACATCAAGGATGCACCCAGGGCTAGTCCACCCCTTCCTGGACTGGTGAGGGAAATGTTAGTAATCCACTTTCTAGTGCACTCTGCCTGAGGGCAAGGCTATTACTGCTTACTGATCAGAATTTAACTGAGGCTTCATGTATTCACTGCTGTTGAGTCCACTCCATCTCATAGAGACCTAGTAGGACAGTAGAATTTCCCTTGTGGGTTTCTGAGATGATATATCGTTAGGAGAGCAGAAAGCCTGATCTGTCTCCTGAAGAGCAGGTGGTGGTTTCACACTTTGTGAACTGACCTTGCATTTAGCAGCCCAACACATAACCCACTACAGTCCCTGTTCACTGTAACTGTATCCTGCTACAAACCTAGAGCTTAGAATTTAAACTCTAATAGTATGATCATTAACAATGGCAAAAATTTGCAAAGCCTATAATAAAACAATGAGGTCAAAATTGCTTCAAAGTAAATTGCTCCTTTTCAAGGAGGTAGCACAAAAAGTCTTTCACCAAGAGAGCTTAATATGGAAAAGTTTAAAAAAAATTTCTGAACATTTTCCTCATTTTGAGTATGTTCTGGTTATTTACTTTTTCAGGAAGGGATGAGGGAAGATAAAACTGGGGAGAGGAGGTAATCAGATATTTTAAAATAAGTGTGTTTCAAGTTTTGACATTAATATTGTATCATTTTCACATATTTATATTTTACTTATGAATTTAATAAGTAGATAGTAAATTTTTACTTACATATCTTACAATTTATATTTTTCATGTGAAGTAGCAGTATGATCATAGATGAATTTTTTAATATAGTAACATTCCTTTTTATAGTTTTCTGTTGTCTGAATTTGCAGGCTACATATTCAGAGCACTTTGAGAAGCCAGAAGAAAATAAAAATAATGAAGTAGAAGAAATCTCTGAGAATTTTCAAAAAACTGAAAATCCTTTACCTTTAAGAACTTCTGAAACTGCAAAAGCACTTGAATCTTTACAGAAATTTCAGGATCCTAAAACACCATCAGCTGAAATGTAGGATTTTAATTATTTATTACATAATTATTATAATTATAATTAAAGTATGTACATATTAAATTATAGAAATAATTTATGGAAGTAGTGAAATTCTTTACTGTCTGTAATGAAAAGTTTTCATTATGAAAAATTTCAAATGTACAGAGAAAAGAGACTAGTATAATGAATTACAATGTATCTGTCACCCATTTTGAACAGTTACTGTCCTGTTTCCTTTTTTTATAAATTCTCTGAAAATTGTCCTATATAAAAAAAAGAAAGAAAATTTTCCTATAATATGTAGCTTAAGATGGCATAGATCCTGATTACTTACCTAGGACAATACATAGTTTATGGATTTAATATTTTCCAAAAGATTTTTTAAATTCTGGAAGAATTTAAAATGTTAAATTCTAAAACTATTACCACATATGGTTATTACGGACCTATTACTGAATAATATTCTAGTTATTTTCCATATATTCTAGTGTCTGAAGCAATCATTTCATTCTGGTAAATACAATTTGGGAGTACAAATATTTCCATTATGGTTAATTAATAAATTTGGAGTTCATAAATTTGTAATATATAGCCAAGAAAATAGTGCTGCACTTAACTTTTTAGTGCTAAATTCTAATTCTTCTAAGCTATGTCATCAGGGACCTGTGTACTACTTTTAAATTGCTAATAAGAGTTTTGTATATAAATATAATTTTGTTAACTCAAGCCCATGCTTGATGTGGATCTCATCAGGTCTGAGAATCTGAAAAAGAATGTGATCATATGTAAAACCTGTCTTTGCTAATGACAAAACTCTGGCCTATAGAAATTAAGTGATTCATTCAAGATAATACATCTAGTTTGGCAGTACCGTTTGTTATGTTTTATATTATAAACACTTAAGTATTACCAAACATGTGCAAGCCACTATCCTATGTATTTTATAAACTGATCATTTGATATTTACAGCATCCTTAAGAGATATCAGGTACATTATTATTTTATAGATGAGGAAACAGAGTCACAAGTGGTACAGCTAGTTGATCATAGAGTTGATATTGAAGCTTTGGCAGTGTGGCTCTAGAATCCATGTTTTTAACCACTGTTTTATATAATACTTTGTCTATTTCTCCCAAATTATTATTTTTATTATTTAACTCCTTAATACAATAATTTGTAATGCCTGGCTTCACATTGAGATTAAAATTTTGTGATTGGTTTTCAAGAGCTTAGAGCTTGGACATTGAATCTAGATTGCTCCATTCAAATCCAGTTCTGACACTTACATGCCTTTATGAAGATCATTTAACTTTTTTATGTTTCAATATCCTCTTCTGTAAAATGGAAGTGACAAAGTATGACCTACTTCCTGGGGTTGTGGTGAGAAATGTTAATGGCTTTGGAAGTACCTGGAATAGAGAATGACAGTACAGTATCAGTAGGTGTTAAGTACTATTATTTCCAAATTGATTGTTTTACATTTTTCTCCACCTAAAACCATATTTTCTTAGATTTGTTATTTAACTACTCCCTACTGTTTCCTACCATTCTAATTCTCACCTCTATGCTGTTGCTTATAGTGCTCATCAGTCTATAATGTTTAATAATATATTTTGAAAATAATTTTAATGATTTCTTATTTTTCTGTAACAGAAATAGAAAAATAGTGCCTGAAGCTCAAACACAAAAAGAATCCCCAGAAATTTCTTTTCTTTTGAGTTATACTTCTAGATCTCCTGGATTGAATTTATTTGATTCTTCTATATTTGATTCAGAAAACTCATCCGATCAGGTATATGAGAAGCTAGTGGAACTTTATATTTCTATAAATTTTACACTGTAAACCCAAGTACATTTTTAGTTCCTTGGTATGTAACAGATTCCATAAAAGAGGCAATAGAGTACATGCAAGTAAACTTTTGCTGAAAACAATTAAACAGTAGCTCGATGACAGGGAACTACCAGAAATTCAAGCTCAAAGAGGATATGAAAGGAGGAATGTTATTACTGATGTCACATGGATTTTGGCTAAGAATACCAGAAAGGTGTTTACCTGGGTTTTTTACTGTATGGATCATCACAAAGTATGGGTAACATTTTGAAGAATGTCAATTCCCAAACACTTCCATCCCCTGTACATGGACTAAGAGGCAGTTGTTAGGAGAGAACAGGGGAATACCAATTGGCTTAAAATCAGGAAAAGTGTACATCAGAATTATATCTTTGCCCCATATTTATTCAACATGTTACCCATAATTTGTTAAAATTCATACAGTCCATTACAACTCATAGCAACCCTATAGGTCATAGTAGAACTACAGAATAAATTTACCAAGGCTTTAAAGTATAAGGAAGTAGGCTGCCAAGTCTTTCTTCCATGACTTCTGTGTTCAGCCTGCCAGCTTTTAGGTAGCAGGCAAGTACTTCTTTACTACGCCACATACATGTCCACAATGCAGAGCACTGTATTGTCATTACCATGTTTGATAAATAGCAAAATGGAAAAACACTCACAAATATTAGGATTATATTTTTTTAAGTCTGCTTTGCAGAAAAAGTATTCTTTTGTTAGCAGAACTTGATCCTAACTGACATGAAGTTATCAAACTTCTTATTGTTTTTATAGGTGAAAAAGCAGTATCATTAACCTAAAGTGCTGCGGCCTTCAGAATAAAGTATAATGTTGACTAGAATATTAGGTCATATTAGTATGCTAAAGTAGAAATAATCTTTACTATATATTGCTTATTAATATTGAATCCATTCCCAATCCATCCATTAATTTGGAAGTCTTATTTTGTAAGTAAATGACAGGTTGATTTGAAGATACACTTTTTTAAGCACAATAATATACTATATAAAAGGTTTTTATTACATCCTAATTTCGTTAAAATAACTAGGTTTATAAGGCAAAACTTGTTTTATGTGTACTTTGCTATGTAAATTTAAGTATAAATAGTATATGTATATTTTACTGATTTCACAATATTTAATTACAATTATTTTTCAGTTTAATGAAAATTATTCTGCAGCAAATTTAAATCCTCTCTCAGCACAAGAAATTGGTAAGTGATTTAAATTTTCTTTTTCTTTTTCATTCATTTTTATGTTTGCACCCACCAGTTACTCCACAGGAGAAAGGCTTGGCTTTCTACTCCCATAAACAGCAATTCCCAGGGGCAGTTCTACCCTGACCCTTAGGGTCCCTATGAGTCATAATCCACATGAGGGCAGCAAGTTCAGAATGGGCTTCAGGGTTTTGTTTTAATCATTTTATTAGGGGCTCATACAAATCTTATCACAATCCATACATACATCAATTGTGTAAAACGCATTTGTCCATTCATTGCCCTCATCATTCTCAAAACATTTCCTCTCCACTTAAGCCCCCGGCATTAGGTCCTCATTTTTCCCCTCCCTCCCC
>NW_022103915.1:45846009-45848436 GCF_000313985.2 Echinops telfairi
CGTGCCAGCATGTTGCTTTCACACCTTAGAGCAC
This sequence comes from Echinops telfairi, assembly GCF_000313985.2. NCBI lineage: Eukaryota > Metazoa > Chordata > Mammalia > Afrosoricida > Tenrecidae > Echinops > Echinops telfairi. The sequence continues at coordinate 45,846,044 of NW_022103915.1, forward strand.
GGGGTTAAAGTCTGGTCTCTCTTTTCCTGTGGAGATATAAACAATACCCTCCCCTTGGGTGGGTTAGCGCCCCGTCTCCCCGCTACCCATTTCTTCCTTATTTTCATCATTATTTTGTTCCCTTTCCCCACCTCCCCATGGCTTCGGGATTTTATGAATACTTTTGCTGTGAAACTTCAAGACATCAAGCTTTAAGTCCATTTGTCCCAATTGGAACCAAAAGCTATCACAGAAAAACCACTGGACCCAAGGACCAGAAGAGGCCAACATTTAAGCAGACTGCTTGCATTCCCAAGATTTTCCAACAACACCTTCCTACTCCCCTCTACTGGGAGAATACTGTTGAACAGGGAGCTCCATCCTGGATTCACTAGGGGATTACAGGTGGAGAAGCAGTCACCTCCAGAGTCAGGGATGCTGGCCTGACCACGTTTGCCAATCTCCCAAACTAACCAAACTTGCTGCCATCAAGTTGGTGCTGACTCACAGTGACCCTATAGGACAGGGCAGAACCGCCCCAGTGAGTTTCTGAGACTATTACTGTTAACGGGAGTAGATCATTCCATCCTCCCGAGGGCGGTTTCAAACTGCTTGTGATTTAAATTTTCAACACAGAAAAACATGTTAACTTTTTTCAGTTAGTCTTTAGTGTGTCTCTAATTGATTTTTTTCTTTACATTTTTATTATAGTTTGGGTGAAAGTTTTAGAGAAAATCTTTTCCTAATGGATTTTCTTTTTTTTTTCGGATTTTCTTAGGTGTTCAGTTTAGCTTTAAAAATTGTTACTTTTATGCTTCTCATGGATTACCTTTTATTTCCTTTTCTTACTACTGTATCAAAACTTGCTTTCTCCTGACTATTAGTAACTTTCTAATGATCAAATATTATACGTTTTGCATCTATTTTTCAATTTTTTGTGGCATTTGATACAGTTGACTACTACTTTTCTAGAGTTTTGGATTTCTTGGCTTTGATGCTTACTTTTTATTAGTTCTTCTTCCATCTTTCGGTGTTAAGGATTGAGCAGTGGACACGAATAATTATAGTTCATATCTAGTTCTAGTAAGAGAGACTGAAAATAGACAAATGAATATATGTCAAGTAGTACATTAAAGAATAGTTGTTAAGGGCTTGAATTGGCAGACAAACTCACAAGTTACAGTCGACTTTTAATCTAATAATAGCTGAGTTTTATAGAGATGAAGCATAAGAGACAATAGTATTATTTCATTGAGAGGTCTATCAGCACTCCAAATATAAGCTTTCTTTTGCTGCTTCACCCACATAGGTCACATACAACTATCATTGCTATGAACAAAAGAGGTAAGTCAACTTGACACAGAATACCCGCCACCTCAGTTACTTACCAATCTTTTTTATTACTTGATCATAAAGACCAAAGCATGCATGCCAACTCACAATTCGTCCAAATTCCAATGTAGTGCTTCACAGCAGATAAAAAGTGACACAACACTCTACAGCAGTGGTTCTCAACCTACCTAGTGCCATGACCCTTTAATAACAGTTTTTCATGTTGTGGTGACCCACCCAACCATAAAATTATTTTCGTTGCTACTTCATAACTATAATTTTGCTACTTTTATGAATGAGGCAACCCTGTGAAAGGTTCAGTCTACCCCCAAGGGGGTCGTGACCCATAGGTTGAGAACCATTGTTCTACACTTAATTGCACTCTATTTCTTAAGAAAAAAAAATTCTCTAACCTCTAGTCAGTCCTGGGTCAGCTCAGAATTGATGTTAACTCTTAGCTTATAGATGGTGCTAAGTGTACTATGATGTGAAGTAGAATAAGGGGAATGGCGAATATTTAGTTTGGGAAAGTGGTTGCTGTGTAAAGCAAGGAAATCAGAGATGTTACTGAAAAGGTAACACATTTGAGCAGAGACCAGAGGGATGTGCTGATACAAGCTATGGGGAAAAGTGTTCTATCAGACAGTACTAAGGTGTTGAGAAGGAAGCATGCTCAACATGTTTACTGAAGTGCAGGTAAATTGATATGTTTAGAGTGGAAGAAAATATTTTAAAGGACCATTCCAGAAGACAAAACATATTATAATGAAATGTGCAAAGACCTGGAGTCAGAAAACAAAAATGGAAGAACACAGTCAGCATTTCTCAAGGAAATTCAGTTGTCCACTTGCAATTGTGAAGGACTCTTTTTTAAAAAAAGCATTTTATTAGGGGCTCATATAACTCTTATCACAATCCATACATACATCAATTGTGTAAAGCACATTTGTGCATTCATTGCCCTCCTCATTCTCAAAACATTTGCTCTCTACTTAAGCCCCTGGCATCAGCTCCTCATTTTTTCCCTCCCTCCCCGCTCCCCCCTCCTTCATGAGCCCTTGATAATTTATAAATTACTATTT
>NW_022103915.1:45849852-45850879 GCF_000313985.2 Echinops telfairi
GGAGATAATAACATGCACAAAAACAAGACAGAGCAAAACCAAGCAACAATATAAAAAAAACAACAACAAAACAAAGCACAACAATAAAGAAAAGTTTGTAGTTAGTTAGTTCAAGGATTGTTTGTTGGCCTTTAGGAGTGTTTTCCAGTCCAGTCTGTTGGGGCACCACACCCTGGCCCCAAGGTCCACCTTCAGCATTCCCTGGGGACCTTGCTGCTCCTTTCCCTTGCTGTTCTGTTGCACCCCCTTAGTGTTTTGCCTCGGTGTGGTGGGATCAGATGGGGTGCAATTCCCCCACTGTGTCTCTGGTGTTGTCCCTGTAGCGCTATGGGTCAATGAGAAACGCCATGTCTCTGTGGTCCTCTCTGTGAACTGGCTGCTCTAATTGGGATCATTGTCAAGGCCTGGTGGGCCAGGATGTACTCCACTCTCTCCTCCTCCCCCTTCATCTGCTCCCATGTCCTCCAGTCAGATATGTCCCTCTCTCGGAGCTGCAGATTCAATGCCGTCCTTTGGAATAAATCCTTCTGTGGGGAGGGAGGGGCAGGTGTCTATGTAGTAGTTGGGATTGGGGCCGGCCCCTCAGACCTCCCCACTGGTTCCCTACTCCATGAAGGCATGTTGCATTCACATCTTGGAGCACTGGGTTGAAGTCTGGTCCCTCTTTCCCTGTGGAGATATAAACAGTACCCTACCCATGGGTGTGTTAGTGCCCTGTGCCCCCACTACCCATTTCTTTTTTATTATTATTTTTCCTTTACCCACCTCCTTTTTAGTTGTCTACCATATGTATGCCTGTATTCTTTCTGGTCCCTGCCATACTAGCTGCTCCTGACCCCAGGAATGTTTGTATACAGTAGCTTTTCCTCTATGTCCCTTTTGCATTTTTTTTTAAGCTTACCTCACCAGACTCATGTTGTACTTGCCCTTTTGTGCTTAGCTTACTTCGCTTAGCATGATTTCCTCCAGTTCTTCGCATGAAGCGATGTGCTTCATATGTTTTATCGCTGCTTTTTACCAATGTGTA
>NW_022103915.1:45851177-45860041 GCF_000313985.2 Echinops telfairi
GGGGTTTAAGTGGAGAGAAAATGTTTTGAGAATGATGTACAAATGCGCTTTACACAATTGATGTGTGTATGGATTGCGATAACAGTTGTTTGAGCCCCTAATAAAATGTTTAAAAAAAAAATATGTCTCAGTTTGAAAATCTTTAATGGCCAGATCCTATAGTTGAGCATTTGGGAAACTTTTGAAGCTCATCTTCAGTAATCATTTACACATTATTATTATTTTTAAGTGTTCCTGCCAAGTTACATTGATTTGTTAACCTTAGACTTCTTATGCATAGCTATTTCTCTGCCTCTGTGCTATACGCTCCATATATTAGTTCTTCAAATTTTAAAAAATTTAAATTACTTTAAAGTAGGGTTTATGTTTGAGTCCATTTTAATTTAAACTTCGATAGTACTCAGGACAATGCCTTGCACATAAGAGGATATAGTTAAATATCTCCTTAATAGATAATGGATTCAATTATATTCTAGATAGTGTATATGTGGCATAGTGTAATTCAGTGATGTTATTCAAATATTATAAAACATGAGTAACACAATTTATAATATTTCTCTTTCTCAGGAAACTTATTTGAGAAACCAGAAGAAGATGCTTTTAGATTTTCTTTATCATTAGATTCTTCAACTCATGCATTTGGGGCTGGAAAAGATGATTTTAGCTTTCCATTTTCTTTTGGACAAGATCAAAATGTCACACATTCTTCCTCTTTAAAAAATGTTTCATCTTCCTCACAAAATACAACCCAATTTCCCTTTTTTTGAACCAATTACTAATTTCTTCAGTTATTTTACTGTTCTTCAATTACTTAGATCATAAATTTATATTATTATTTAAAAGCATGAAGGCAATCTACTTTATTGTTGATTAAATCAATAATAGGTTACAATAGTTGCCTGATTATATGAAATTTATAGAAATTAACAATGTTATCTAATTGTTAAAATGACCTTAACTAAATCTTATTTTATTTTGCAGCCCATATTCAGGGCAGAAGTTTTATTAACCTTGATACAATTTAATGCTTTTTTCATTTATCTTTATCATAAGATCATTATTATATTATACTAAGACTGGTTCTCCCTAGGAGAATTCCTAGTTTCTCTCTATTTCATTCTGGTAGTACTTCGGGTGCTTTGTTAAGAACTAGAACTACTTCAGACCATTAGGAGACCTTTTAATGCTAACTTTACAGAATTAGTACTGAGGTGGACTTTAGATACTAACAGTTTTCTTTAAAACCATTAGATTTCATTTATGCTTCACTATTATAGTATACAGAGTGATCTTCTAGTAATAATCTCAAAGATTTACATTCTTGATAGTGAACAAAGTCTTTGTTATTCAAACAATAAATGGTAAAATCAGGAGCAGTAAGTTGTTCTAGTGTATTTAATGAAAGGAAATTCAAAGTGAAGAGCTAGAATAATTTCTGAATTTTTGATTATTGTATCAGTATTGATACTATTTAATTTTTCCTAAACTTTTTTCAGGAATATTAAAAATGTTGTTTATTTTCAAAAAAATTTTCCACTTTATTTTCTATGCAATATTTGCTTTTCAATTAGTTGTGTGATATAAATGAGAACATATACAATTTGATGAAATATTATATATATATCACTCAATATCTCTGTATTTTGTACTTTGTAATTAGTTGTGTTGCATTATCATAAAATAAAGAATCGGACTCCATTTTGTGATATTTGATTAGTGACAAGCTTCACTCCTCAATCTTCCTCTCATTCCCACACCTGGGTAAACTGACAAGAAATCCCAAGTACTTCCTGCCTTGACAACAGGAAGTTCAAACCATACCCAGGAGTTCTCACCCTAGCCTCACCCTTTGTTTTTAGTTGCCATTTCGATTCCAGCCCATAGCTACCTGATGCACAACAGATAAAACACTGGGCAGTCTTGTGCCGTCCTCACAATTGCTCCTATTCTTAAGCCCTTTGTTGCCATCACGGTGGCCTTCTCGCTCACTGGCCCTCTACCAAATATCATGTCCTTGATAATCATGAACATCCAGGGCTGTTCTCTTTTTTTCTTTTTTATATATTTGAAATATTTCTTATTTTTTTAAAAATCATTTTATTGGGGGCGCATACAACTCTTGTCACAAGCCATACATACATCAATTGTATAAAGTACATTTGTACATTCATTACCCTCATCATTCTCAAAGCATTTGTTCTCCATGTAAGCGGGAGTGTTCTCTTCTGATGACATATCCAAAGTATGTAAGACAAAGTTTCCCCATCCTTGCCTCTAAGAAGCACTCTGGCCATGATCCCTCCAACACAGATCAATTTGTCCTGAAAGTCCATGGTACTTTCAATATTTTCCAGCACCACAATTCAAATGCATTGATTCTTCGTTGGTCTTCCTCATTCAATGTCCAACTTCTACATGCATTTGAGGGAATTAAAAATACCATGGTTTTGGTCAGGCACACCTTAGTCCTCAAAGTCACATCCTTGCTTGTCAATACTTTAAAGCAGCAGTTCTCAACCTGTGGGTCGCGACCCCTTTGGGGGGGGGGTGTTGAATGACCCTTTCACAGGGGTCACCTAAGACCATTGAAAAACATTTCCGATGGTCTTAGGAACCGAGACATCACTCCTCTATCTGTCTCCAGGCGGGTCCGCCCACATGCAGATATATCAATCTGGTAAGAAAGAAGCCATCTCAACCTTCACACTGATGTTGGCTTTTTACGCATCCCATCGCAAAATGTAGCAATGTATTTTACTGTTGTTATATTAAGACTGTTACCTGTGCTACACCATGATTAAAGACAAAATTTCATTTATTTGTAATTAGAAATAAATATTTCACAACATATAATTACATATTGTTTTTGTGATTAATCACTATGCTTTAATATGTTCAACTTGTAGCAATGAAAATGGATCCTGTATATCAGAGATTTACATTGCGATTCATAACAGCAAAATTACAGTTATGAGGTAGCAACAACGATGATAATTTTATAGTTAGGGGTCACCACAACATGAGGAACTGTATTAGAGGGTCACGGCATTAGGAAGGTTGAGAACCACTGCTCTAAAGTCTTATGCAGCAGATTTATCTAATGCAATACATCTTTTATCTCCTGATTTCTGCTTCCATGAGCAATGATTGTTGATCCAAGCAGGACAAAATCCTTGACAACTTCAATCTTTTCTCCATTTATCATGATGTTACCGTTGGTTCAGTCGGGAGGATTTGGGTTTTCTTGACATTGAATTGTAATCCATACTGAAGGATATAATCCTTAATCTTCATCAGCATGAGTTTTTGTGTCATCTGCATATTGTAGGTTGTTAATATGCCTTCCTCCAATCCTAATGCCATATTCTTCATAAAAGCCACCTTTGATAATTTACTCAGCATACAAATTGAGTAAGTATGGTGAGAAGATACAACCCTGTCACACACCTTTCCTGTTTTTCAACAATGCGCTATTTCTTTGTTCTGTTTACACAACTGCCTCTTAATCCATGTGCAAGTTCCACCTAAGCACAATTAAATGTTCAGTAATTCCTGTTCTTCTCAAGGTTATTCATGGTTGGTTATGATCCACACAGTATAAGGCCTTTGCTTAGTCAATAAAACAGAAGTTAACATCTTTGTGGCATTCTCTTAGAGCCAAAATCCATCAGACATCAGCAATGGTATCCCTTGTTCCACATCCTCTTCTGAATTTGACCTGAACCTCTGGCAGCACTGTGTCAATGTACTGCTGCAATGTTGTTGTATCTGACCCCTTAAACACCATAAAAAATGCATAAAGGTTGGTATCCTAGGCTTTAGTGAGCTGAAATGAATGGTTTTGAATGGTTTTCTGGCCATTTTGAAATGGCTAGAAAATCAGAAAATCATATGATTGACTATGCAGGGAATTACACAAGAGGAATGGAGTGACATTGTCAAAAAGAACATTGCAAAATCCATCATGAAGTGCAAGTCTATACGTGATAGGATATCCTTCAAGGAAATACAATCAATACAATGTTTATACAAATTTACGCACCAACCACAAAACCTAGTGATGAAATTGGAAGAATTTGATCAAACATGCAATTAAGATGCACTGATAATTTCTGGTAATTGGAATGCAAAAGTTGGAAACAGGAAGAAATAGTAATTGGAAAATATGGCCTTTGTGATAGAATTTAAGCTGGAGATTGCGTAACAGAATTTTGCAAAACCAACCAATTGTTCATAGTCAATTTTTTTTTCAACAACACAAAAGGCAACTATGCACATTGACTTCCCCAAATGGAATACACAGAAATCAAAGTGACCAGATCTGTGGAAAGAGATGCTGGAGAAGCTCAATTACTAGCTGCTAAAACCAGCGCAGGGGCTGAGTGTGGAACAGAGCACCAATCGCTCATACTTAAATTCAGGATAAAGCTGAAGAAAATTATACCAAGTCTACGAGAAAATATTACCTTGAGTCTGTCCCACCTGAATTTTGAGAGCATCTCAAGAACAGACTCGCTGCGCTGAATTCTAATGACAGAAGACCCGATGAGCTGTGGGAGGACATCAAGACCATCGTTCGTAAAGAAAACAAAAGGTCATTAAAAAATAGGAAAGAAAGAATCAAAGTGGATGTCAGGGAAAAAGAAAACTCTGAAATTTGTTCTAAATTGTAGATTGACTAAAGCACATGGAAGAAAGGCTGAAGTCCAGGAGCTGAGTAGAAAATTTCAAAGGGAAGCTCAAGAAGACAAAACAAAATATTATAATGAAATGCAAAAAGACCGAGAATTAGAAAACCAAAAAGGAAGAACACACTCATCATATCTTAAAATACTAAGAGGAAAATTTAAAGCCTCAAGTTGCAGTTTTGAAAGATTCTATGGGCAAAATATTGAATGATACAGGAAGCATCAAAAGAAGATGGAAAGAATACACCGTACCAAAAAGAACTAGTTGACAGTCAAGTATTTCAAGAGGTAACATATGAGCAAGAGCCAATAGTGCTTAAGAAAGAAGTTCAAGTGGCATGGAATACATTACCCAGAAAGAAGACTTCAGGAACTGATGGGATACCAATTGAAATGCTTCAACAAGCTGGTGAATCCCTGGAAGTACTTGTCTATGCCAGAAAATCTGGAAGACAGCTACTTGGCCAACTGACTGGAAGAGATCCATGTTTTGCCCATTCCAAAGAAAGGTGATCCAAAAGAAGAATGTTCAAACTATAGAACAATATCATTGATATTGCATGAAAGTAAAATTTTACTGAAGATCATCCAACAATGGTTGCAGCAGTACACTGACAGGAAACTGCCTGAAGTTCAGTGGGAAAAAAGGATATCATTGCTGATAACAGATGGATCTTGGTCAAAGCAGAGAATACCACAAAGATGTTTACTTGTGTTTTATTGACTATGCTAAGGCATTCGCCTGTGTGGACCATAATAAACTATGCCTAACTGAGAAGAATTCCAGAACACTTCATTGTGCTCCAAGGGGTAGTTGTATGATCAGAACGAAATAATACTGAATGGTTTAAAATCAGGAAAGGTGTGCATCAAGGTTGTATTCTCTCATACTTGTTCACCTGTATGCTGGGCAAATCATCAGAGATGCTAGCTTATATAAAGAAGAATGTGACATCAGGATTGGAGGAAGGAGTATTAACAACCTGCAATATGCAGTTGACACAACTTTGCTTGCTGAAAGTGAGGAGAATATGAAGCACTTGCTGATGAAGATTAAGGATTGTAGCCTTCAGTCTGGATTACAATGCAATGTCAAGAAGACCCAAATCCTCACAACTGAATTAATAGATAAGATCATGATAAATGGAGAAAAGCTCAAAGTTGCCAATGATTTTGTCTTGCTTGGATGCTCATGGAAGCAGCGTGTGTTAGTCTAGGTACTTTAGAGAAACAAATCCACAGAAACACACGTATAAAAGGTTAAGTGCACATCAAGAAAACATCCCAACCAGGTGCTGCACAAGTCCACAAGTCCAACACTAACCCATATGTCCGACACCAATCCACAAAGTCCTCCTCCATCTCACAAAACAGATGCAATGATGCCAACTGCAGGAGAAAAGCTGCGTCAGTGAATGTGTAAGCATCTCAGCACTGGCAGGGGTCTCCATACTGCTGCTTCAGCACCGAGGGCTGCATCGGGGTAGATCCATGTGGCTTCTCCTCATGAATGTCTTGCAGGAAGTGAGCCTTGACAGCTGAAGCAGGGAACTGGCTAAGGCAGCTGTCCCCTGGTCCGACCATCAGAAAGCAAGAGACCAGAGAACTCAAAACTCACTGAGCTATTTATCCCTCCGCCTTTCAATTAATCCCACGTGTTTATCGGCCAGTTTGGCACAATAAACTTACTATCTCACAGTGTTCATGGAAACAGCAGTTAAGAATAAAAAGATGTGTTGCATTAGGCAAATCTGCTGCACAAGCCTTTTTTACAGTATTGAAAATCAAGGATGGTACTTTGAGGACTAAGGTGCACCTGCCTGAAGCTGTGGTATTTTGTTTAATATTAAAAATAGATTTATTGAGGTCTAACACTTGTTATTTGATAATTATATGGTGGTAGTGTCTCTTTTAAAAAATAATTTTATTGGGGGATCTTACAGCTCTTATAACATTCCATCAATTGTATCGAGCATATTTGTACATGTTATCATCATTTCCAAAACATTTTCGACTTGAGCCCTTGGTATAAGCTCCACTTTTTCCCCTTCCTCCCCTACCTCCCACCCTCATGAATCCTTGATCAGTTATATATTGTTATATTCTTTCATATTTTACACTGTTGTCTCCTTCCATCCACATTTCTGTGGTATTTTTAATTGCCTCAAATGCATGTAAAAGTCAGACATTGAAGAAGGAAGACGGAGAAAGATTGAATGCATTTGAATTGTGATGCTAGAGAAGGGTATTGAAAGTATCATGGACTGCTTAAAGGACAAACTGATCTGTCTTGGAAGAAAGATGGTCAGTGTGCTTCTTGGAGGCAAGGATGGCAAGACTTCATACTTTGGACATGTTGTCGGGAGAGACCAGTCCCTGGGTAAGGAAATCATCTTTGATCAAGTGGAGGAGCAGAGAAAGAGAGGATGGCCCTCAGTAGATGGATTGACACTGTGGTTGCAACAATGGGCTCAGGCATAAGAACAATTGCAAGGACAGCCTAGGGCCCTGCAGTGTTTCATTCTGTTGTGCATAGGGTTGCTGTGGGTCTTCACTGATCTTATGGCATATAACATCATCATGGAGGGATGGATAAAGAAGAACTTGAACGTTCATACTATAGAATTTTATGCATCAATAAAAAGCAAAGATAACTCTTTTAAACACAAGACATGGACAAATCTAGAGAACATTATGCTTATTAGGTAACAGTCAATTTCACAAAGAGAAATATTTAATATCACCATTGTTATAAAGGAAAAAAACAAGGAACATTTTTTTAATACCAATGACAAGACTTTAATGACTAAGAGGAGGCCTGGGATGGGGACTGGAACAGAGAGAAGGGAAGGCTGGAATGAGCAAAAAAGAAAGGAGAGTATAACAAGATTTTTAAAAAAGGTTAATCATTTTATTGGGGGCTTGTAGAGCTCTTAGAACAATCCATACATCCGTTGTGTCGAGCACATTTGTATATATGTTGTCATCCTTTTCAAAACATTTTCTTTCTACTTGAGCCCTTGATAACAGCTCTTTTTTTCCTCCCTCTCCCACCCTCCCACCCTCATGAACCCTTGATAAATGATAAATGATTATTATTTTCATATCTTACACTGTCTGCTGTCTCCCTTCATGTTTCTGTTTTTGTCACAGGCAGGGGTTGTCAATCATTGTAATAGGTTACCCCTTTCTCTCCCCACCTGGCCCCTACCCCCATTATTGTTCCTGGATGCTTTATCTGTCCTGGATTCTGTGTATCGAGAGCTCTTATCTGTACCAGTGTACATACTCTGGTCTACCTGGATTTGTAAGGTAGAACTGGGGTCATGATAATGGGGGCTGGAGGGCGTGGAGGTGGGACGCATTCAAGAACTAGAGGAAAGTTGTATGTTTTGGTCCTTTACTGCACCCTGGCTGGCTCATCCCTTCCTGTGACCCTTCTGTGAGGGACGTCAAATTGTCTACAGATGGGCTTTGGGTCTCCACTCTGACCCACCTCATTCTCATTGATATGATTTTTTGTTTTGGGTCTTCTGATTTCTGATCCTGTCGACACCTCATGATCACACAGGCTAGTGTGCTTTTCCCGTGTGGGCTTTGTTGCTTCCCTACTAGTTGGCTGCTTGTTTATCTTCAAGCCTTTAAGACTCCAGATGCTATATCTTTTGATAGCCTGGCACTATCAGCTTTCTTCACCACATTTGCTTATGCACCCTTTTTGTTTTCAGCAATCATGTTGGGAAGGTGAGTGTCACAGAATACCAGGTTATTAGAATAAAGCGTTCTAATGTTGAGGGAGTACTTGAGTAGAGTCCCAGTGTCCATCTGCTATCTTAATACTTAACATATAAACATATGTACATAGATCTATGTCCCTATCATTTTATATATAAATACATTAACATATGTACACTCCTGTATTTCTACTTCTATAAAAGTACTTTACCTCCTAATTCTTTCATCTATTTCCTTTTACTTTCCTCTTGTCTCACTATCATTTAACAGGATATTGTTATTGAATTCATTTATTGAGATTGGCTACTAGATACATAGATAGTATGCTTCTTTAAAAATCAAAATGGCAGGCCTGTCTGGATAGGACAGGCTGGATGAACAATCTGGAGGAGAAAACAACGGGACTGACAGTTCCGGGGGGACATTGGAGAGGGGGAGGAG
>NW_022103915.1:45861313-45865116 GCF_000313985.2 Echinops telfairi
GGGAGGGAGGGGAAAAATGAGGACCTAATGTCGGGGGTTTAAATGGAGAGAAAATGTTTTGAGAAATGATGTACAAATACGCTTTACACAACTGATGTGTGTATGGATTGGGATAACAGTTGTATGAGCCCCTAATAAAATGTTAAAAAAATTAATTAATTTAAAAAATTAAATAAATAAATAAATAAACAAACAAATTTAAATTAAAAAAAAAAAGACTGGTTATATATGGGAAAATAGAAAAATTAATTTGGATTGGTTAAATTAAGAGATTAAAAACCAGCTTTAGCGTCTTCAGCAATTTAGTTACTTGATAGTTTATATTTAAGCTGAGATATACTTAGCACAACAGAAAGGTCAAAATTATCATTTATCGGTAAATGAGGTGAAATATAACCAGTGTTTCTAAAGTATCTACAGAATGTACGGCATTTTGTGGACATACAAAAGAGCTGGAGAACATAGTCTTACCCTCAAGGAGTCCATGTTGTACTTGAGACCACTGACCTACTCAGAGTAACGAATAATAGTGGAAAATGAATTTAATATGTATAGGAGGACTGATTATAGAAGACATAGAAGTGTTTTTGATAGGTTGCTCAGACAACAAAGACCTTGTACTTTAAATAGTTGAATCTCTTCTTAAGAGAAGTAGAACCAGAATGCCCGACAGGCAAAGGTGGCAAGGCTTTTTCTGTCGCACTCGAACATGTTATCAGGAGGACCAGGGAAGCATTCTTGATAAATTAAAGGATCGATGGAAAGGAGGGAGACCCTCAATGAGATGGATCAACACAGTGGCTACAACAATGGCCTCAAACATGACATCGCAGGGGACGGCGTAGGACCGGGCAGTGTTTCAGTCTGTTGTACATAAAGTCGTTATGAGCCAGAACTGACTGGACAGCTCCTAACAACAATAACTGTGAATTTTAGAATTGCAAGAGAAAAGGAATGGCTAAGGGAAATTAAACTGACATAGAATCAAAACTGGGAGAAATGAGAGTTAGATAAATCCATTAGGAGATGACGCCTTTGCCCAAGTATGCAGTGTTAGGTTCGGAATGATAACAGGTAGCTGGTAGTCTTGTGGTTTGATACTGCTAAAACTGGAATATTCCTTGTTCAAAAGAAACACATACGACTGTATGCCACGTTGACATACAGTAAAAGGATAAAGGAACCAGAGCTGTCGGGTTGTGTTTGAATATTGTTGTCAATGTCAGGTGCTGTTGAGTCCCTACGTGTAACAGAATGAAACACTGCCCGGTCCTGCACCTCGCAGTTGTCATGTGTGAGCCCAGTATTGCAGACACTGTGTCAACCTACCTCATTGAGGATCTTCCTTTGTTCATTGTCCCTTTATTTCGCCAAGCATGAGCCATTTTCCAGCGGCTGGCCTCTTCTGATAACATGTCCAATAATTGAGCTGAAGTTTCTCCATCCTCACTTCTGTGAAGCATTCTGACTGTATTTCTTCCAAGACAAATTCGTTTGTTGCTCTGACAGCCCACAGTACTTTCAATATTCCTTACCAACACCATAATTCAAATCTGTCAATTCCTGCAGTCTTCCTTATCCGTTGTGCAGCTTTCACATGTATATGAGGTGATTGAAAATACCATGTGTGGGTTAGGCCCACTGTCACCCTCAATGTGACATCCTCATCCTTGAACACTGGAAAGTCTTGTGCAGCAGATTGAGGATTGTACATTATCCAAATGTTAGTCACGCACAGTGTTGATAATACAGACCACAAGAAGAGCTTTGGAAAGTAAATGGCCTTCTGAAAATATTCTCTAAAGAGCAATCTTTTAAAAAAAATCTGCGGTGATAAGAATTGTACAAGCCCTCAATTAAAAATAAATAAATAAATAATATTTAAAAAGTGGGAAAAAAATCTATCATCCCTAACAAGATTTTGTCACTACTTTTAGTCAGTAATATTTTGGAAACAGGGGATCTAGTCTTGGAACTCTCATTTAGTAGAAAAATGAACGCTGGTATCTAATCATGCTTGGGAAAATTTATTTGAATATGAGTAGATAAATTTTTCTCAATATAATTACAAAATCATTATAAGAATATAAGTAATACTATAATCCAAATTCTGATTTATACTCAAAGGAAATAAATTTACACATACAATTATTACTGGTATATTATTGGAGAGAGGTAGAGTCCCTCAGTAGACATTGTAGGAAACAGATGTATGTATACAGTATATAGATGAGGCTGGCTACTTGTATAAAGATTTACACTTCTACTCTGTAGTATAGGGTTGCTATGGGTCCTATGTAGCGCAGTTAGTTTCATTTGTTTATCTGGTTATAGGTGTTGGGCAATTTTCCATGTTTGATGATTATGAATAAAACTTTAATAAATACACGAGTTTTATTTCACTTGAGTAGATAGCTAAAAGTGAGATTGCTAGGTTTTATATAACAAATATATGCGTAACTTTATAAGCAACTACCCAACTGTTTTCCAAAAGTACTGTCATTTTGTATTCCATCACCCATTTATAAGAGTTCAAATCGCTTCACATCTGTATCAGTTCTCAGTAAGTTACATATTATTGTAGGTTTGTTTTTTATTTCCCTAATGTCCAATGATTTTGAGCATCTTTTCATATACTTTTTTACTATCCACATGCAGTTTTTCATTTGGGCTGTTTGTTTTCTTATAATTGAATTGTATAAGTTATCTATAGAATCTGGGTATACATTTTTTATCAAACCTATGACTTCAAGCACTCCTATCTGTGGCTTATTCTTTATTCTTTTAATAATGTCTTTCCACAGAGCAAAATAATTAAATTTTAATAGAGTCTAATCTATCATTGGGTTGTGATTTTGGCATCATATCTAAAAGCTCTTTGCTTCTTCTTTTAGTTTTACAATGAGAATTGTGGTTCATTTTAAATTAATGTTTGTATAAGATGTGAAGTATGTGTCAATGTTTCCCACTCACCCACCCACACCCACACACTATTTATTGAAAAGACTATAGTTTCTCAAAAAAGAAAATTTTCTTTTCTCGAAAAGAAATGTCTTTACATCTTTGTCAAAAATCTATTGAGCATATTTACATGGGTCTATTTCTCTGATCTCTACTCTTTTCCATTGATTTCTATGTCTGTTCTTTCACCAACATCATCTTATCTTGATGACTGTAAATTGATAATGAATTTTGAAGTTGGGTAGTGCTTGTTCTTTCTTTTAAAAATTTAGTTCTTCTACAAATATGTGCATAAGCAAATGTGGGGAAGAAAGCTGATGGTGCCTGGCTATCAAAAGATATAGCGTCTGGGATCTTAAAGGCTTGAAGATAAACAAGTGGCCATCTAGCTCAGAAACAACAAAGCTCACATGGAAGAAGCACACCAGCCTGTATGATCACGAGCTGTCGAAGAGATCAGGTATCAAGCATCAAAGAACAAAAAATCATATCATTGTAAATGTGGGTAAGTGCGGAGTGAAGATTCAAAGCCCATCGGTAGGCAGCTGGACACCCCCTTACTGAAGGGTTGTGGGGAGGAGATGAGCCAGTCAGGGTGCAGGGTAGCAATAATGAAACACATAACTTTCCTCTAGTTCTTAAATGCTTCCTCCCCCCCCTGCCCCCTCCCACTATCGTGATCCCAATTCTACCTTACAAATCTGGCTAGACCAGAGGATATACATTGGTACAGATACCAATGGGAAACACAGGGAATCCAGGACAGATGGCTCCTTCAGAACCAGTGGTGAGAGTGGCGATGCCTGGAGGGTGGAGGGAATGTGGGGTAGAAAGGGGGAACC
>NW_022103915.1:45865266-45908817 GCF_000313985.2 Echinops telfairi
GTAGAAGGCAAATGTTTTGAGAATGATGATGGCAACAAATGTGCATATGTGCTTGACACAATGGATGTATGTATGGATTGTGATAAGAGTTGTACGAGCCCCCAATAAAATGATTTTTTAAAAAAAATTTAGTTCTTCTGGCTTCTTTGCCTTTTCATATGTATTTTAGAATTACCTTGTTCATTTTTGTATTTTGCACTTGTGAGATTTTTGTTGCGATTGTGTTGGATCTGTAGGTTTAACATCTTAACAATCTTGAGTCTTTCAATTTATTAACATGGTATGTATATTTATGTTTTTAAATTTTTTCACCAAATGTTTTGTAGTTTTCATTGTACATGTTTGGAAAATCTTTTGTAATATTCATACCTAACTATTGAGAAACTCTGATGGTGTAGTCGGTTATGTATTGGGCTGCTAACTACAAGGTCAACAGTTTGAAACCACCAGTCACTCCTCAGGAGAAAGAGGAGCTTTCTATTCCTGCCTACAGGGGCAGTTCTACCCTGTCCTATAGGGTCACTAAGAGTTGGAATCAACTCAATGGCAGTGAGTTTCTTTAATTTTGGAGTGCTATTTTATATTATTAGTGTTTCTATTTGACAGTTATATCAAGCTTTCTCTAGTTTCTGTAATGTCTCTAAGTTTGAAGTTTGAGTGAGAGCAGCAGCTCATGCTAGTTTGCTATTTTTTGTTTTATACTCTTTATTTTAATTTATATTCTTCATTCCATCTTTGTCTGTATTATTTTAAAGATTGCCTTTAAATTATTAGAAAATCTACAAACTCTGGGATAATTACATATACTCCATTCAATATCTCCAGTGCCGTACTTGCTAAATATTATTTTCCTACTTAGCAGCCTCATATTATGCACTCAACAAGGTAACATTTTCAGAATTACAGAGTAAAATATTTGGAAATTAGCTAGGGCGTATTTGCCTTTTTCAAAAGTAATTTCAAGTATTGACATTGAATCAAGAAAGGTAGCTTATTTTGTTCAAATTGAGTGTTAAAGGAAATATAACAAAATCTAAAGAACTGAGAAAAGTGGGTTGACCAAGAAGATCTACAAAAGAGGAAATATTATTTTCCTCTGACAGTGAAATTAGGCATCATTTCATTACTCTGACCTAAAGGAAAGTTAAATTGGACTGACCTTTTTACAGTTAGAAATTATCATATCACTATGCAAAGATCACTGGACTTGGAACATTTGATTTTATATAGGTATTTTTCTTCTAGAATTCTGTGCAATTTATACAAATTTAGAAGCGTAGAGGAATAAAATAATTCTACTTGCATATCGTATTCAAATATAATCAGGAAATAAACTACAAATAGTCTGGTCTAAAGCAGATTGGAATGTGTAGATTTACAGTAGTAAAAAACAGTAAGCTCTCCACTATCCTGCTGATTGCAGGGTTGCAAATCGTTTTTGGTGAATGGAAAATATAAAGATTTGTTTGTTACTCATTACAACTGAGTAGGTCATTAGAATTTCCATGCCCTGAACAGGTGACTGACTAGGGTCTTCATAATTGCTAGATAGCTACAGAGTGCTGGTACATTTTGAGTGGCATTATTATTTTTAAAATAAAGCTTTTCTAATCTTTTGAAACAGTGAATGGACAAGCATTGTATAGCTAAAGATGGCAGGTTGATGCTTTCCTTTTAAATCTCAATTGCTGCCTTATAACTTGCCTTAGAGGCTGAATGGCTCATTTACAAACATCTTTATTGCCTTAGTTTTGTGGTTTGCTCTTGATTTCTCCAGAGCTGACACAAGTCACATGCAATCAAATCTCTATCCTGGGTGGACAAGCCTGCCCTAATATTCTCTGACTCACACTCAGGTCATTTGCAGCTCAGCAGTTGTGCTTCTAGACACATCCTTTTGTAGCCTGATGTTTAAAAATTGCTGATCCTTTACCTTTTAGCTATAACATCTTTAACCTCATTTCTTTTTAAATTTTAATATGAATATGATATTCTTCTCTAACTTAATCACTCTACTTTCAGGAGGTAGCTTTTTAAAAGGATCAACTCACCCATATTTGTTTAAGAAGTGACTTTAAAATTTTCTTTTTCCAAGACATATTTGTGGCTCTAGATTAATAAATCCCAAGGCAGTGTGGCAGAGGGATGTGTTGGATCATGGAATGTGATCCCTGAAGTTACTGTCTTGATTAAACAGTAAACAATTCCTGCTTAAAGTGTGGCTCTGGGCAAGTTATTTATTCTCGTTGCCCCAGTTTCTTTTATTTTAAAAATCAGCTTGATGGCCCTCTTGATTGGGTTGTTGAATTAAGGAGATGATGCATGTAAAGTGTGCAACATCTTTAGTTCATAGTGAGTACTTGATCAATGACGGTCAATTTTTTAAAATATAAATGATTGAATTTTTCATGCAAAACCTGAGAATTAAGGACTTGATCTGGACTGGGCTGGGATGTTTTCTCAATATTCAATTGCTCTTGTATATAAAGCTCTTTCTTATATACATGAGTATATATGAATTTGTTTCCCTAGTCTACCCTGACTAACATCAAGTAATAGTTCTATCTTCAAACACATCATAAGAGTACCATTAAAATATTTACTCCTGAATATCCTCATTTTTATTCTTCTTCCTCTTCATGACTAATTTGGTACCTTCTGATATTAAATTTCAATGGTGCAATATGAGTGTTTTTATATAACCAATCATATTCTACATCTGTTTTAATTAGTATGTTACTCTTTATTTTTGATAGGTAAAATTTTTTATCAGAAGTAAAGAAATCATTAAAATAACTTAATGACAATTAAATCAAGAAACATTTGTTAAAGCATACTAAGTGAGAAAGGTAGGCAGTAACAAGACCTGTATATGTGGATAAAGTGTCCCTGGTAGTGAGCATAGTATGGCAAATGTCCTGAGGCAGGAATATAGTGTTTCTAAGAGGTAGAAATCAGTGCATCAGGCTATAGGGGGAATGGGGGGAGGGAAGAAAAATACTACTATCTCATCGGAGATAAACAAAAAATTAACCCTTCACAGCAACAGTTCTATAAGAACATGAATTTATTAACATATAAAACCAACTTGGTCTTACATAGTTAAAACCATTATATATACTTATTTTAAAATTATATATATATGCATATCTATTTAACTCCTACATTTCAACACGCCACCAGAATAACGAGTGTATCTCTAATATATTGCTTAAATTAAACAGAATTATAACATTCCATGCCTTGAAATCAATATAAGTACATGTGGTTGTTGTGTGCCTGCAAGTCAGTTCTGGCTCATAACAACCCTATGTATAACAGCGAAACATGGCCCGCTCCTGTGCCAACCTTGCATCGTTCCTATGTTTCCGTGCATTGTTGCAGCCATGGTATCGGTGCCTCTTTCAGGGCCTTCCTCTTTTGCACTACCCTTCTACTTTAATGAGCATGAGGTCCTTCTCCAGGGACTGTCTCCTCCTGAGAACATGTCCAAAGCACAGGAGACGAAGTCTCGCCATCCTTTCCTCTAAGGAGCATTCTGGCTGTACTTCTTCCAAGACAGATCTGTTTGTTCTTTCGGCAGCCCATGCTACTCTCAATATGCTCACCAGCACCATAGTTCAAATACATCGATTCTTTTTCTGTCTTCTTTATTCAGTGTCCAACTTTCACATGCCTATGAGGTGATTAAAAATACCATGGCTTGGGTCAGACACACCTTAGTCTTCAAAGTAACATCTTTGCTTTTCAACACTTTAAAGAGGTCTTCTGCAGCAGATGTACCTAATGCAATATGTCCTTTGACCTGTTCACTGCTGCTTCCATGAGCATTGACTGTGGATCCAAGCAAGATGAAATTGTTAGCAATTTCGATCTTTTCTCCATTTACAATGATGTTACCTCCTGATTCAGTTATGAGGATTTGAGTCTTCTTTACATTGAAATGTAATCTATACTGAAGACTGCAACCCTTGATTTTTATCACCCAGTGCTTCAAGTCCTCCTCCTAAGTAAGGTTGTGTCAGCCGCACAGCACAAGTTATTAATAAGATCCCTACAATCCCAAGACTGCATTGTTCTCAATAGAATCCAAGTTCTCTGATGATTTGCTGAGCACATGGATTGAATAAGTATAAGAAGAAGATAAGCCCTGATGCACACCATTCCCATCTTCCGTTTCATACAGTACTCCTTTGTTCTGTTCACACACCTGCCTCTTCATACATGAACAGGTTCTGCATGAGCACAATTAAGTGTTCCGGAATTCCCATTGTTCTCAAGACTTTTCATAGTTTGTTATGATCCATACAGTTGAAGGCCTTTGCATACTCAACAAAGCACAAATAAACATCATTTTGGTTATTTTTGCTTCAGCCAAGATCCATCTGACATCAGCAATGATAACCCTTGTTCCATGTCCTCTTCCTAATCTAGCCTGAACCTCTGGCAATGTATTGTTGCAGGATGATCTTCAATAAAATTTTACTTGTATGTGATATTAATTATATTGTTTGAGCATTATATAATTTACATAATTATATCATTTGAGCATTCTGATAGATCATCTTTATTTGAAATGGCTACAAACATGGAACTCTTTCAATCAATTAGTCAAGTAGCTATCGTCCAAATTGCGTGGCAATTGAAAAGTAAGTGCTTCTGTGTCAGGGTACCTGCCCCCAACAGTTGAATGGGCCCTTAGGAGCAACTTTATGATGATGGAAAATACGACAGATAGAGATCAGGGTACAGGGACTCCCTGTCCCTATGTCAGGATCAAGAGAGCGAATGCATTTTCAATGGCTATATATAATTCTGGGGATTATAAGTCTTTCAAAAGGCATGTGTGTCCTATAGTGACCATGTACAGAGTGGATGGGCAACATAATAATCAGGCAATGGAACAAGTCCGTGGCTTGACCCAGGGTGTCCCTGAGCCCTCCCCGGAGGAGTAATGTATGAGCAGCATCAGAAGAGAGTCTGCTCCACTTTAGGGTGGGACAGGCAATCGAATCTGATTGTTCTTATCTACAGATAACCTCCGGGCACAGGACATAGCCAGATGCAGGTATGAACATGTTATGGTAGCTCCTTTGTGCCGATTCCTTTATGGGTGGGGCGGGGTTTAGTGGAGGGTCTGGGTTCAGTCATGAGAATGTGCACTTAGAGTTCTGTGTCTCTCATACCCATGAGGCCTCCCCACCGAGCCGGCTTTTCAGGCCCCCTCATGATGAGCACAGAGAGTCTCACTGCTTCTCGTCCCACCCCTTCTAGTCCTTCAGCAGCTCTGTGAGACATTGCAATTGACGGGCCATCGACTTTTTGGTGCTGTGACTGTGCCTCCTTCCCATCTTCTGATTTTTCCTACATTGTTTTAATATTTTGCTCATAGAATTTTTCAATAATTGATTATATTTTCCTTTTCCTTCTCAAACTGCCCTTAAAATTGTTCTATTCAGCCATCATTTCTTCCATTTACCTCAGCTACTCTACAATTAAGAGCAGGTGTGGCCCAAATGCTCCTCAGAGGCAAAGATGATGGGCTTATTATCGGGGACACTGGTCCACGAGACCCTAGAAAAAGGAGTCACACTCGGTAAAGTAGAGCGGCAGCAAAAAATCAGGAAGACCCGCAACCAGATGCACTGACACCATGATTGCAACAGTGGGCTCTGTTATGGAGTCACACCCAACAAAAGACCACTGACCCACAAGCAGCTGCAAAGTAACAAGGCAAAAGTTTATTAGAGAAGAGCAAAGGTTTACTAGAGAAAAAGAGGCAAAGGTTAGAGAAAAGCAAATCCGGATTTGGGCTACAGCATGGCCACGCAGGGTCCAAACTGAAGCAAACAGCAAGAATCTCTTTGTCCTTTTATACACTAAAACCAGTGAGGAGAGGGGTGTGTGTGTAAGGAATGGGGAAGGGTGTCTGCACAAGATAACAGGATGGGGGCAGTTTGTAAGGTCACAGTGGCTTACTTTACAACTTACTTCTCATCTGCTAGAGATAACATAGTTTTACTTTTACGACTTGCTTTTTCTAAAACAACATTTTCTTCTTAAGGTGGGGGATGACCTTTAGACTCTTCAAAATGGGGTAGCTTAAGTCAAGCTCTTTTATCTTATTGAGCCTTAACAGGCTCCAAATAAGACCACTGGGAGGAGTTGCACACAGGAGCTGCTAGGAATTGGAACCCACTCAATGGCACCCAACAACAACAACATTGCCGTACTTGAACCAAAGTAGCAAACGAAGTCAGTGGGTCCTATTCTTCCTCCACCGTGTTATAATTAACTGCTAGCATTACAACAAAAGGAAGGACAAAGGGGGGGCATGAGTGAACACACTGAAAATCTGGCTTGACGCCTGTTGCCGGAAAAAGAAAGGATATTAATGAAAACTTTGGTGAAATTTAAAGGATAACTGTAGATTATCATTCAATAAAGTATCAGGGCTAATTTTCTGGTTTTAATCCTTGCACTGTGGTTATGTAGGATATTAAAATATAGTTTTAAATATTTTTAATAAAATGAATACTAACAAAATTAAATTTCTGGCTTCTCTTGAAAAAGACGGGGATTTTAGTAAAATTATTTTAATGGAATGAGTGATTTTCTAAAAAAAAAAAAGATTATTAAAATTGACTCAAAATGAGAAACACTCATATAATAAATTGAAAAGTTTATTAAAACATACCTCTGTAAAGTACGCCTTATAGGACTGAATGGTTGCTACTAACAAATTATCCAAAAAAAGATAACTTACATGCTCTTTAAAACGTATCTGAGACAGAAAATGATGAGAGCATCTCCCTTCATTCTAATCATCCGAATACAAACCTGACGGAATCCCCAAAGGAGGTCGTAGACGGTTCCCACGGGCTCAATAGTGGAATCACGGCTTGATGGTGACCCCAGGCCATTTTTCAATTTTCAAGGTTCAGTTTTGAACTGGATATGAGAATGTTGGGATTCAGAGGAAAATCTTACATTTGAGATGCCTCAAATGAAAGCAGTCGGTGTCCCACCTAAATCTGCTCCCTGTTCATTCATTCATTCATTCATTCATTCCGCCAGCCGGTTCCGACGCACAGTGGCCCTCTGGGAACAACAAACGGACCACTGCCCGCTCCGGCGCCGGCCTCGCGGTTGTTCTTGCTTGAGTCCCTTGTTGCGGCCACTGTGCCCGTCCATCTTCTCCAGGGCTTTCCTCTTTTTCGCTGCCCTTACAAGATGTTCCACAACAAAGACGTTGTTTTTGAACGCGTTGAATCTAGTGCTTCTTAAGCAATTTCGATTACGTATAACTCATATTAACATCCCAAGGAACTCATGTCCCATAAAACATTGCATGCCATGTTCTAGCCACTTTCCCTCAGTTTCCATTTCCTTAGTCCTGTTGATTCTAAGCTCATGAGATTTGCTTGGGTTTCTTGATATTCAAGTCCTCCAATAGAGGCAGGGTGGCGGGAACCCCAAAGCACTGCCATTCACTCTATTCGGACTCACAGTGACCCTATAGGATGAGGTGAGCTGCTCCTTTGGGTTTCTTTTTTTCTTTTTTAAAAAATCATCTTATTGGGGGCTCGTACAACTCTGATCACAATCTATACATAAATCCATTGAACCAAGCACATTTGTACATTTGTTGCCCTCATCATTCTCAAAACATTTGCTTTCTACTTGAGCCCTTGGTATCAGCCCCTCAGTTTTTCCCCTCCCTCATGAACCCTTGATAATTTATAAATTATAATTTTGTCATGTCTTACACTGTCAGACGTTTCCATTCACCCACTTTTCTGTTTTCCATCCCTGAGGGAGGAGGTTATATGTAGATCCTTATAATTGGTTCCCCCTTTCTACCCCACCTTCCCTCAGCCCTCCGGTATTGCCACTCTCACCACTGGTCCTGAAGGGATCATCCACCCTGGATTCCCTGTGTTTCCAGTTCCCATCTGTGCCAGTGTACATGCTCTGGTCTAGCTAGATTTGTAAGGTAGAATTCATGTCATGATAGTGGGTGGGGGGGAGGAAGCATTTAGGAACTGGAGGAAAGTTGTATGTTTCACTGTTGCTACATTGCACCCTTACTGGCTCATCTCCTCCCTGCAACCCTTCTGTAAGGGGATGCCCAGTTGCCTACAGATGGGCTTTGGGTCTCCACTCCACATTCCCCCTCATTCATAATGATATGATTTTCTGTTCTTTGATGCTTGATACCTGATCCCTTTGACACCTCGTGATGACACAGGCTGGTGTCCTTCTTCCATGTGGGTTTTGTTGCTTTTGAGCTAGATGGCTGCTTGTTTACCTTCAAGCCTTTAAGACCCCAAATGCTATATCTTTGATAGCCGGGCACCATCAGCTTTCTTCACCACATTTGCTTATGCACACATTTGTCTTCAGCGATTGTGTCGGGAAGGTGAGCATCATGGAATGCAAGTTTAATAGAACAAAATGTCCTTGCATTGAGTGAGTACTTGAGTGGAGACCCAATATCCATCTTGTACCTTAATACTAAATGTATAAACACATGGATCTATTTCCCCATCATATATATATATGATATATATATATATATTTACATATGTACATGCCTGTATTTAGACCTCTATAAATGCCCTTTGCCTCCTAGCTCTTTCCTCTATTTCCTTACTTTCCTCTTGTCCCACTATCATGCTCAGCTTTCATTTGGGTTTCAGTAATTCCTCTCAGTTACATTGCCCTTGATAAAGCCCTACTAAGCCTCTTACACCAGCACCTTTGGGTTTCTGAGACTTTATCTTTATATAGAAGTAGACAGACCCCTCATTTTCCCTCAGAGCCATTGATGGGTTTGAACTGCTGACCTTTTGGTTAGCAGATCAATTTGTAGCCCACTACTCCAATTGTCATTGAGTTGACGCCTAGTCATAGAGACTTCATGTATGTCGAGTAAAACTGTACTCCACAGGGTTTTCAATGGCTGATTCTTTGGAAGTCAATGACTTGGACTTTCTTTCAAGGTGCCTCTGGGTACACTCAATCCTCCAACTTTTCAGTAAGCAACTGATCATGTTAACTATTTGGCCCACTCAGACACTCCTAGTTTGGCATTAAGATAAACACATACAAGGGGGCTTCAAGCAGTTAATGGGAAAATTCCCTTGCCTTTTAACTAAATATTTTAATGAACTTTCTGTAGCCCCACTTCATAAATATTGTGTTGGCTCTGGAAACACTATCAATCCTTCTTGCTACAATAACAATTACATTCATTTTATTTTAAAATGTGATAATGTATGCTTATAGATCTAGTCATAGAAGTACCTCTAAGATATAGTATAATAAGAATAACCTAGTGACATATTAGCATATATGCTAAGATACCATTTGTTTTCAATTATGTACATAAAAAGTATTTGTTCTGAATGATAATCATCAGAATATGGTTATATCCAGGCATTTCATTTTAAACAGTTTTATTGGCATGTAATTCACATATCATACAATTCAATAGTTAGATCACACCAAGAAGAGTTGTACAATCATCATCACAATTAGTCTGAGAACATTTTCTTCATTGTTATACACTTTGTTATTAGCTCCCCATTCATAGCTGCCAACTTCCCCCTGCCATACCCCTAAGGAAACATTAATCCAGTTATTATTTCTATAGACTTACCTATCCTGGATTTCATAGAAAAAATATTTTTTAGAAAACAATAAAAATAACAAAGTAAAATAAATAAAAACCTCAATCAAAAAGAAAATAGAAAATATTAAAAACTATAACAAATTAAAAATGTATCATAAGGGAGATCAACTGATAAGGTGCTAAATTTTAACATAACTCCATCTTCAATAATACCCTTTCGAATGCATTTTGCATGCTAGCAAGACTATTCACATCCCTGGTCCACAGTCAAAGGGGATTCACCAAAGGCTTAATCCACATGTATTTCCCCTTCATCTTTTTTTTTTTAAACCAAAACAACTTTAAAATGGGTCAAAAGGGAGATCAAATGATACGATATTACACACTGTGACTGAATTATGTCTGCCATAACCTACTTTAAATGCTCTTTGTCTAAAAATAGGGCTATTCACATCCCTCAGCTTTGATCAGAGGGAATTTACTGGATGTGTGAACCCTACAAATGGATTTTGGGCTTCCACTGTCATTCATAGCCTTCTGCAAACCAGGTGTTCACAATTTAAGCTCTGATACCAATTCCTCCTTTGGATTTGGATTATATTATAACCTCTGATCACACAGGTTGGTGTGTTTCCTCCATGTGGACCTACCTGACTCTTCACACAGATGGCTGCTTGTTTGAAGATAAACCTTTAAGACCCTAGATACTATTCCTTCTGATAGCGAGGCACCATGCAGTTTCTTCACCACACTTTGCTACAGCACCCAGATCTTCAATAATCTTTTTATGAGGATGAGCATCAAGCAAGCCATGTCATGCAATTAAATGCATGACAAAAATCTATTCATGCATCTATGAATTATATATGTCTCTGGACATCACTGTCATTGTATGTTAGAGAACATTATCAATCATCCCCTTGGGGCATCATTTCCACTACCATTGAGTCAATGCTGACTCATAGAGACCTGATAGGGCAGGGTAGAACTGCTCTTGTGAGTCTCCAAGACTGCAAATCTTCACAGGAGTAGAAAGTCTCATCCTTCCCCCACAGTGCTGGCTGGTTGTTTTGAACTACTGATCTTGCGGCTAGCAGCCTTACCACTACACATTGATAGTGTCATTAGTCAATGATATAGGATTTTTAATCTTCAGACATAATAAAACATTCTGTATTCTGTCTGAATTGCTTGAATTTTCTCTGCCAAGAACATGTATAATTACTACAAAAGCAATAACTGTATGAGGAGCTAAATTGAAAAGGTCAAAATTCTGTATCATGATAGGTGTTTCATTTACTATTTTCATATATGGTGTAGAAGATGCTATTTTAAAATATTTGCCTTCATAAGTATGATTCTATCTTTAATATCAGTTTTGCTATGGTCACTCAACAAAGATTTCTTGTGAGGATATTATAAGCTAGAGAGCGTCCCTGCCTTCTAATAGCTTATAATAATTTTTAAAAACAAAAATCCTTTTGCTGTGATTAGATGCCAGGGTTGTCTTCTGCACGGAAGGACAAGTAGATATATCATTCTATTTGTGACAAGAGCGCGTGAAGTAACTTAATTCGGCAGGTATTATTTTGAGTTGATATATCACTTTTTTAGCCCAATCTTTTGATTGACAAACAATTTCCAAATACTTTAAGAATTACACAGCTTTTCATCAAGTTCTTAGCTACTGAAATTCATACTATGAGACAAGATGAATCGTTATAAGATATACTACTTTCTCAAGCTGAAGAACGTTATGAAAGATCTTTCTGGTTGATTGTGTTTTTCTGAATCTAATATTTACATATTAGATATGAATTCATACTGAAAATAGTAAAGTTAACTTATGAAATAGACAAAAATATTGGGAAAGTAGAAAATTATGTGGAAAGTTTTATCTAGACAACTATCCATTAATTGCAGAAAAAGTTACAAAGGATTATTGTAGAATAATAATTAATGATTAGTGTTGTTAGGTTTTTACAGATTCAAAGGGAATATTAGTGTAATTCTATTAGTACCTAGCTGTTATTATGCATATTTATGTCAATTAACAGAACTGATTAACTGAAAGGAGAATTTTTAGTAATAAATGAAAAACAGGCACTCTTGCTCTTTGCTGTGGAATTAAAGATAATCAGCCACTAAATATCTAAGTTCTTAATGATTTATTGTGATGTTAATTTTCTATGCTTATATCAGAATGATAAAACTAATTTAATAAAAATGCTTGGCTCATAAGCATAATTAGTTGTAATATTTCTTTTAAAAAACCATTAGACCAGAGAGGAAAATTATACAATTTCCATAATTCCAATATTAAACTTAGAACTTTCTATCTAAGTTCCTAACTAACCCAAATTTGGTGGGTTTGAACTGTTAACCCTGAAGTTAGCAGATTGACTTGTAACCCAGTACACTACCAGGGTCCCTGTCACAACCAACAAAACTAAACTTTAGACTTTCACAACATTTAAATTTTGTAGTCACATTTCTATAGGTGAAGGGGGTGAATCTAGATGATTTAAAACTACATTTTTATTGTTAAGAAGAAATTAAATGGATAGATTACCATTGATGAGTTCATATTTTCCCCATGACTTTAAACCAAGACTAATCAAATCTTCATAGGTCACTGAACAGCAAAGGAATTGTTAGAAGGACAACAGCCAGAACGCTGCTTCCAAGCGAGGATGGTGAGACTTCATCTCAAGGACTCTCGATATGTTATCAGGAGAGAGCAGTCCCTGGAAAAGGACGTCATGCTTAGTAAAGTAGGGTCACCGCCATTGAGTTGATGTTGACTTGTAGGACAGGGTAGAACTGTGCCTGTGGGTTTCCGAGATTATAAAGAGCCCAAGTCTTTCTCAGGGGCTCAGTAAAGGAGGAAGGCCCCTCAGTGAGATGAATTGAAACAGTGACCTCAACAACCGGGTAGTGTCTTGCAGTTGTACGCATAGGGTCACTAGGAGTCAGAACCGACTTGATGGCCCTAACAACAACAACAACAACAACAACATGAATGAATGAAAAGTTGACTTTATAGTAATGCTGTCAATTCATTTTAAGGGAGTAGGTTTCAGTATCTTTAAAAATTGCTGGACATGGCCCACCAAGCCCTGAGGATGATACTTCTGCTCAGAGCAGCCAATGCACAGAGAGGACCATAGGGCCGGCCAAACTTTGAGACACAATGTCCCTCACTGACCCATAGTGCTACCGGGGAAAACACTGGTGACACAGCGCGGGAATTGCACCCGATCTGACCCCACCACAACAGTTGAAACACTAAGGGCATGCAACCGAACAGCAAGGGGAACAGAGCAATGCAGTCCCCAGGGAGTCCCAAAAGTAGACTTCAGGGCCAGGGCATGGCGCCCCATCAGACTCGACCGGAAAACACTCCTAAAGGTCAACAAACAGACCTTGAACTATTTACAGGCTTTTCTCTTTTTTGTCATTGGCTTTTTATTGTTGTTGTTTTGTTGCTTTGTTTTGCTCTGTCTTGCTTTCTGTGCATATTATTTCTGCAGGTCTATCTAGATAAGATAGGAGGGATAAACAATCTGGAGGAGAAAACAATGGGACTGATGGGGGGGTGGCGACATGGGAGAGGGGGAAGAGGGAAAGGAAGTGGGTGTTAACAAACCCAGGGACAAGGGAAGAACAAGTGATCCTAAATCAAGGGCAAGGTAACTGAGAGGATTACTGAAACTCAAATGAACATGATAGTGGGACAAGGAGAAAGTAAAGGGAAATAGAGAAAAGAACTAGGAGGCAAAGGGCATTTATAGAAGTCTAAATACAGGCATGTACATATGTAAATATATTTATACAGTATATGATGATGGGGAAATGGTTCTATGGGCATATATTTATAGGTTTAGCACTAAGGTAGCAGATGGACATTGGGTCTCCACTCAAGTACACCCTCAATGCAAGAATATTTTGTTCTATTAAAATGGCATTCCATGATGGTCACCTTCCCAACACAATTGCTGATGACCAATGGGTGCATAAGCAAATGTGGTGAGGAAAGCTGATGGTGCTCAGCTATCAAAGATGTAATCGTCTGGTGTCTTAAAGGCTTGAAGATAAACAAGCGGCCATCTAGTTGAGAAGCAACAAAGCCCACATGGAAGAAGAACACCAGCCTGTGTGATCTCGAGGTATCAATAGAATCAGGTATCAGGC
This sequence comes from Echinops telfairi, assembly GCF_000313985.2. Classification (NCBI taxonomy): domain Eukaryota; kingdom Metazoa; phylum Chordata; class Mammalia; order Afrosoricida; family Tenrecidae; genus Echinops; species Echinops telfairi. Next base: position 45,879,098 of record NW_022103915.1, read on the forward strand.
ATCAAAGAAAAATCATATCATTGTGAATGAGGGGGAGTGTGGAGTGGACACCCGAAGTCCATTGGTAGGCAACTAGATATCCCTTTACAGAAGGGTCACATGGAGGAGATGAGCCAGTCAGGGTGCAGTATAGCACCAATGAAACATACAACTTTCCTCTAGTTCTTTAATGCTTCCCCACCACCACCACTATCATGACCTCAATTCTACCTTACAAATCTGGCTAGACCAGAGCAGGTACACTGGTATAGGTAAGAGCTGCAAACATAGGGAATCCAGGGCAGATAAACCCCTCAGGACCAATAACGAGAGTAGTGATACCAAGAGGATAAGGGGAAGGTACGGGGAGAAAGGGGGAACCAATCACAATGATCTACATATAACCCCCTCCCTGGTGGATAGACAACAGAAAAGTGGGTGAAGGGAGACCCCGTTCAGTATAAGACATGAAAAAATAATAATTTATAAATTATCAAGGGTTCAAGAGGGAGAGAGGGTGGGGAAGGGAGGGGGAAATGAGGAGCTGATACCAAGGGCTCAAGTAGAAAGACAATGTTTTGAGAATGATGATGGCAACAAATGTACAAATGTGCTTGACACAATGGATGGATGGATGGATGGATTGTGATAAGAGCAGTACAAACCCCCAAAATGATTTTTTTTTAAAAAGATTACTGGAAAAGACTAAATACCAGGGAACTAATGATAGAGATACCAGCATCTATTTTTAAATATATTAGTTTATTAATTCCTCACTCACCAATTAACTTTTCCAACAGATATCATATAAGCACCTACTATGTGCCTAGTAGGGCTTAAAATCTGTTCATCTGGTTAGGCCCTCTGCTGAGAATTTCACGTTTCCCCTCAGATATACTGAATCAGAATAGACAATAAGACCCCTAGGTGATTTTTGTGTGTACCTGGGAATCTTGTTAAAATGTCTATTCTGATGTGGAAAGGCAAATTCTCAGCAGGCGGTTGAACTGGAATAAATTGGTTCAAAAACCGAGTGCTAAGCATGATCCTAAATGCTGGGATTGTGGTGGTGACCCTGGAAACCATGACCTCTGTTCTCATGGAGTCCCAACCACACAGGTTGTTTGACCACGCACCAACTGGAGCCTCACAACTCGATTCTAATTAGGAGTGCTTTATTACGTCTTCGTGGAGACGAAGACCTTCTGGGTGGTGCAAATGATTAACACCCTCACGTTCTAACAGGAAGTTGGAGTTCATGGAGAGGCCCTTGGAAGAAAGGCCTGAGGACCAACTTCTGAAAAAGCAGTTCTACTCTGGCAGACCTGGGGTTGCCATGAGCTCGACCGACTTGCTGGCAGTTTGTGCTTGCTTGGTGTGTTGGTGCGCATGGTGGAGTGAAATGTCCCAATAAGGTGCTTCTACCCAAGTCTCTGTAAGGCCCACCAACTGATTGGGTGGGCCGATGCAGACAGGGCATGTGTAACACGACGAGGTGATGGGTCATTTTAAAAGAAAGAGCCCATGAGGATGAGCTGTCTTTGAGGCAGCATCAGAGAGAGAACGCCTAGCACTCTCAGGAGAGCACCTTCCGGATCTCTGGTGCTGGAGACCAAGACCAGAGCTACCCGAAGCTGTGGCACGGAGCCTGGAAGGAGCACGGCTGAGACTATGGGTGTCTTCTCTTCATCTGGCCCGAGACTAAGGGACAGGGAGACCGAGTGACTGGTCCAGGAAGGCAAAGGCCAAGGGACCACATGGCCAAGAGGCCTCCAACTGGAGAGAGACTTGGTTGCTGGCTGAGCAGAGGTGTCGTTGTGGACCAATGACTGTCCCCTTACTATTTATTGGTCTGGACCTGTGGTAGCCTGGTAACTTCTCTAATAACCCCCCTTGCTGTGAGTATTGTCTGTGAGTTCTGTGGAGCCATTGCAACGAATTCTCCAACCCAGCCTAAAAGCAGAGGGTCTCCTGAGCCCGAGCAGAGTAAAGGAGTCTGCAGCAGCCAGGAGAGGGAGCCAGGTTGTGTACCTGGCTCTTGTTCTCTCCCGCCCCGCTGGCTGGGGGAAGCATGGTTTAGAGCATTGGCCCTAAACTGGCTGAGTTTAAGCCCACCTGTGTGATGTCATGTGCCTAGGTGGTGGCTAGGTGAGTGTGCCCATGTGAACCTCTCACCTGGGCCCAGAGGCTTGCGTCTGAGCATGTTCAGTTTGGAGTTTCCCATAGGTGTTCAATTAGTGTGCCTGAATTCTTTTCCACCCCATTACTGTGGCATGGACACCTTCCTTTCATTTAGCTCTGACAATAGGGAAAACAACCCCATCTCCCTAATCTAACTACCTGATACTTTTATTGGGAGCGCTTATAGATATCATAACACTCCATAGTTCAGTCGCATCAAAAGGTAATGTACAATTGCTACCATAATCCGTTTCAAAGCATTTTCTTTTCTTGAACTCCTTGACATCAGCTCCCCTTATCCCCTCCCTCCCCCATGTTTTTCTTTTTCAAATAAAATTTAATTCAGTGTTTGATGAAAAGTAGAACTCTTACTATTCTTTTTGCAATAATTAATCTAGTATCCCTCTGTCTTTCCCCGCTGATGTGAAATGCCCATTTTATACTACATTAAAAAATGTTGGATCTGCTTTTTAGATTTTTCTATTGTTCTGTTTATCTACTTTTTTATACTATTTGACTTGATATTTCTTCTCAGTGCTTTTAGATGCTTAGTACCTGGTAGAGCAAATATATGAATCATTCATTTTCTTTTCCAAAAAGTTTTATCTATTTTCATCAATTTATTATATCTCAAGTTAGAGTCATTTGTTCAAGTTCCAAAGAGATCCTGGTATGATTTTGGTTAGAACTACCATTTCTTTTCAAATTATTTATAAATTAAGCATTATCCCATAGATGACTATGTGGGATCAAATTGACAATAGCAATTTACAAGATTAGAGGGGAGCCTCCTCTGAGGGCAGGGAGCTGTGCGAATGAGGAGGACCCCCCTTGCAAAGGAGAGAACATTCACAGGTCAGAATGTCATCAGGGTCATACATTGCACACGTAGACACTGTGCAATGGATGCATGCTTTGCTGTGTATATCGTCTCAACAATAGCAAAATAAATGAATCTTAAAGGAAATAAAATTAAAATGCCCTTATAATGTTCAATATTTACATTTTTAAATATTTCATATCTTTCCATTTTGTGAAATAAATAAAAATCGAATATTGAAAAGAAAAAAAAGTAGCGTGCCTGGGAGGAGTGCCTGGGAGGAACGGTTGGTGTTAGAGTAGGTAAAGGCAGATGAAACGTGGGCGGGGGTGGGATGCCTGCCCTACGTCTGCCCCCTGCCTCTTGGCAACAAGAAAGCCAGAGGAGGTCAGATTTGGCCCTTTCACTGCATGTGTGTTATCAGGTTGATTCCAAGCGCCAACTTTTGGTTAGCAGTCAACCCTTTGCCCCACTGTACCCCCTGGAAATTGGTTTAGTGCAGACAAACTTTCACCGTCTCTCTAAATGTGCAATAGCTCTATAAACTCATTTAAGACGATTGCTTTTCTTTGTGTGAGAGAGAGAAGCAACAATCATTCTATCAAGGACTTATTTTTGTCAGACCAGTAAGGGAACCAGTAAGGAGTTGTTAGCACAGAGCAAGGCCAAGAGGAGAGGTCTCTGTGCTTGTTGCACTCCTGTGATAGACTCACGGGGCCAACCACAAAGTTTTACATGTACTCCCTTAGGAAATGCAAATTCCTTCTTAACTGTGAAGACTTTTAAGCTAAATGAGATCAGCTGTGGGTGCTCAGATGAACACCTTACTCTGAGCTGCCATGGTGCCCAGCTGTTTCCCTGCTGCTCAACGGGAGACGGTAAGAAGAATCACTACGCTAACAGAAAATCAACTTCAATTTGTTGTACAGACCCCAGTGCTCTTCCGCATCAGGAACGGAGACTTTCAGCTCAGCTGTCAGTGTTTCCACTTGCCAGCAGGTTGATGGGAACTCCTGGCAGCCCCACGCCCATGTCGTAGTAGCACTGTGCACCGTGGGGTTTCCCAGGGCTGGTTTTTTGGAAGTAGATTGCCAACTCTTTCTCCCACAGTGCCTCTGGGCAGACTTGCACCCTCAATCTTAGGGTGAGCAGCTAAACACAATGTTTGCACCACACAGGATTCCGTCTCAGAGTTTCCGAAACAGAAGCTGTACAGCTGCTCTGTGGTAGGCTGGTGGAGATAGAGTGCTGGCCTGGGCCCACCTCCCCCCAGATGTCATCTCCTCTCTGCATAGACTTGCTGGCAGCCACAGTTCAGAGTCACTTGTTAAAGAGAGTCAAAGGCAAAGGATTAACACCTGCATAAAGGATGCAAACCAGGCCATCACATTAAAGAGCATAATTTGGTAAAATGAAAATGTAGTAAATGACATCCTAATGGTCCTTATTCTGTCTTCCTAATTCTCTGTGCGCAAGATGCTTTTATGTACTATTGAAACATAGCCATCACCACTCCCAGCTAGCCCTGTTTGTCTAATTACAGCCTAATGCTCTTCAAATACGTCTGGCATCAAAGCCTGCGTAACCTGCCTTTCCTTACTTCAGATGGGTCAGATGGAGCACTTCAGCAATCCAAACTGTAGTATAACCTCACGGCACACACGAAATCTGCAGTCTTAAGGAAAGTGGGACTTTAAGCTGTCTTAGGTATGGTACCTATCCCTGTACACAGACTGCACATTTCCAAAGCTAGGAGAGTCTGAGGATTAATGGGATCGTGTGACTGAACTGATGTGACGACTTAGAAGAAAGGAATCACTTAATCTCCACATATGGTGATCAGTTTTCTTTACAGAGTCTGCAGGCATTAAGACATAGAAAAGCAAGTCTGATGGTTTTCTCCATCATATTATCAGTATCATCATAATTGCTATTGGGCATGAATTGCTGTTCTACATCCATGAACGCATTTACTCCTGGAAGACGCACGAGGAGAGGTATGGTTACTGTCTTTACAGGCAAGGAAAACACTGCATCAGAAGCTTCAGTAAATGGTCTCAAGTGCTATGCCATGTTAGTGGTAGCTCTAGGATTTGAACCGAGGCAGCCAGCCTGTCTCCAGGACAGGTCTTTGAACTCTGACATCCAAATGCTTGTATGAATGTAGAAGCCCAAGTCACACCCATTGTAACAATAAGGGCCCTTAGACTGTCGTTCAAACTCCTAGAGGCCCAGGAGGGTAAAGAGCCAGGTAAAGGAGCTGCACTGACCGGGACCCTGGAGATGCTGCCAGTCTCTCTCTGGGCACGTCACACTGGAACCACGGACACCAGCCTGTGGAGTTCTGGATGCTCAGCTGGAGTCCAAAAGGCTTCTGTCAAGTCGCTTCCCCAGCCCCAGTCTCCTCTGGGTGTTGGTGCTCCAGAGGGGATGCCCTGCGAAGTTGCTTGAGTCCACGCTTCTGTTTCAGATGAAGCAATGAAGCTCAGGGGGTGGGAGCAATTGTTAATTGTTTGTTGGTATCACAACTGAGAGGAATTTCAACGGAGAACATTTCAATTAATCAGGCCCAATCACGTGGTGGGCATCAGGGGAAGCAGGTGTGCTCCTGAGGCTGTGCTGTCCGTTCAGGTGAGCAAGAGGTGTCTCCCAGAATCCCCAGAAGAAGGGAATGGTCTCAGGCAATCTGGGCCGGCTCTCCGCGCATGACGCTAATGGAGAAAAAATAGTTTGTTGTTTTGAGTGTAGAGACTAAATAATGATAAATTGGTAGCCTGAAGTGCAGTTTAGAGAGAGAGGGAGAAACAAATGGATGTGTGGCATTAACAGAGTTAATTATAGATGCAGATTAAAAGGCAAGATTAAGTAGTGGAAGAAAAGCCGAGAGTCACCTTCGGCCCAGGCCCGCCAAGCAGCGGCCGTCAGTCACCTAGCAACAAGTTTCCTGTCCCCGCTGTGCTCTCTAATTCAGCAAATCTGCTCAGGATGGCGGGCTGTTCTCCTGACAAAACACATTATGTAGGAGGCGAGGGACACAAAAATCCACTGTACACAGCACTCTGCTCCCTATTGACCACTGATCCTTTCTCTCAGTCCACAAAGGAGGCTCGCATAATGCCCTGAAAGGAGAGGAGTCTCCACAGAGAAAACATTTGCTTGTAATTGAGATTGACTGCATAATGAAAATGATGTTCTTTTTCAAATGCTGCTTGTCGAGGCCGTACTTTTTGTCTCCTGGCACTCAAAACAATTCCCTGCTGGGGAAAGGGGCAAACATTGTGCAAACTCAACACTGCGATTTTGCCGCTGCTCCTTCCCCTCCTCCTCCTGTGCTTTGAAAACACCCATTCTGGAACAAAATGGCCAGGTGTCCCTCCTTAGACCTTAAACAAGTGATCGAAGGTAAACAGGAAAACTTCCCTTCAGGGTGGCTGACACAAATGCTGCGGGCACCAGGCAACGTCCCCTCATTCATGTGCACAACAACTGGACGGGAATGGCAGAGGGACTCTGGTTTCTCAACAGTGCCCTCAGTGAAGAGGCCATGCAGTGCTGGTCAACACTCAGTCATCGTTCAAAGATGTGAGCCGAGATGCCCATTAAATGCCAACCTGATGTAGAGGAAAGGGCAGATATTAGATGAGGGCAGACTAGCTCATATTCTTCATTTGAAACATTCCCTAAAGGGTATTAAGTTGATTAGTAAGTTGCAGGGTTTAAGTTGATTTCCTAATTTTTTTTAATCGTCTTGGGGTCTTTGTGGAGACCAGCTCCCCAGCCTGCTGGGTCCTAGGTAAGCCTGTAAATTCCACAGCTTTCCAGGGACCCTACCTTTAGGCTATGCGATGATGTCACAGGATGTTAACATATATGTACTTCAATTACTGCCCATAGTTACCCTGTGCTTCCCTTCCTGAAAGGCTGTCTCTTTTGAGCCCTTTCCTCCTGGGAAAGTCTCCCCTCACAGCAAGCAGCGGTTATGACAGCTCTGGACCCCTGACCACGTGCAGGCAGAATAGTTACAGCCTTCAAGTCACCCCAGCAGGAAAGTACTGTGGTAAAGGAACCAGAAGTCACCAGAGAGATGCCACCGCACCCACTTGGAAGACATTGGAAAGCAAGTGGTCCAGTGAACCATTTTCCTGCCAAGAATCATAATCCCGCCCTAAGGCTTGTCATGGACCATTCTTTGGAATCTGGTGCACCTTCGTCATTCCCTGCATCGGCTTTCTGGTGTCCGTGTATAAAACTGCAGATCCCCATTTGGGGAGCTTGCCGGGTGAGTCCAGTCCTAGCTTGTCCTTTGTTTGATCAAGCAAAGCCATTCCCCTTCCCGTCTGTCTTTCTCAGCCTCGCGGAGCGAGACCTGGGATGGTAACAAGAGTGACAATTAAAACAGAGAACGGAAGTTACTGATTTTGAAATAAGACTGTAATTATTCTGAAACTTGTTGGATGCGGTTGCTTTAATTCCGACTGATGGTGACCCCATGGGGGCTCCGTAGGGTTTCAAGCATTCACGTATTGTCTAGGTTCCTCTATCGTGATGATTTTATCGTACGAAAGAAAGGACTTCTTACACCATTCTCACTAGCACATTCACTCAGCGAACACTTAAAAGTCACCCGCCCATCCCAGGCACGGCTCTAGAGGCGGGGAACCCGGAAATAACCAGGACACAGCGGTAGCCCTCACGAAAACGGAGGCGTATCCCACAATGGCACCATGGCATGAAGGATGACGGAGAAGGGCTGGCAGTGAATGTCTGGGGGGAAATATGGCCCGGACCGGGGGCAGGGGAGTTTCCACATTTCGACTTTCTGAAGGAGATCACACCAGAGCTAACCCTTGGAGCAGTGGTCGCCTAAGACCATCAGAATACACCTCTTTCCGATGGTCTTAGGAACCACGACACCGCTCCTCTATCCGTCTCTAGGCGGGTCCGCCCACATGCAGATACGCCCACAGAGCAGTCCGGGGCATGGAGACTGTACCCGCTACACCAGACCCCGAGAGGCCCGGGCCCTGGCCGTCCACACGCTGTTAAGAAGAGAGGAGGATTTGGGGTCTATTCTGGGGTACCTCTGGCCCAGTGGTTTTCACCATTATGTTTCAGAACAGAGATTCAATTGTTTAACCAAAAGACCACGTTGCCATTGGGTCTATTGTGACTCCCAGCGCCTGTGCAGGACAGAGGAGAACAGCCCATAGGGTTCCCAAGGCGACAATGTTAAAGGAAAGGGGCGTGGTAGTGCAGTGGGCCACGCCTCAGGCTGCTAGCCTCAAAGTGGGCAGTTTGAACCCACCATCTGCTCAGGCGGAGAAAGAGGAGGCAGTCCACTTCCTTCAAGATTTTTCAACCCCGGAAACCTTACAGAGCAATGCTACCCCATCCTACAGGATTGCTGTGACTCAGGCTCACCTGGGCAGCAGCGGGTTAATCTTCTCAGATGCAAACTGCACAGTTTCCTCCTTCCAGCAGCTGATGGGCTTGAACCACTGACCTCTGGCTTAACTGCCAAGCATTTTTAACCACTGTGCCCCGGGGTTCCTTGTTGTCAAAATAAAACTCATGCTTCAGTTTTGTCCCTGCCATGGCCGTGGGCACAGTATTTGGGGGTGTTTCAGTGGCAACAGGTGGTTTTGAATATCTCCTCATTAAAAGGAAGGCTTCGCTGCAGTGGGCCTTGCTGACTAAAGCCAATAGCTGGTGCCCCTCAAAGTACTGGAGCAGGGTGCTGGGATGGTGCCTTGAAGCAATCCCTTCCTCCTTCCGTTTCTGCAGAGCAGGTCTTGTCAACCTGAGATTCAAATTGGGAATCTCCAGGGCTATTAAAAATAAGCCAGTAGCTTAGTTTTTCCACTGGGCCGACACCTTTGGGAAAAGTCTCCACTGTGCTGACCCAGGGGCAGATCCGCTCCCCGTGAGACATCAATTTAAACTCAAACCAAAGTAGGCTACAAGGAACACTCGTGTCAAGGGTGGTAGTGACGTGAGGGGCAGGCACGCTCACTGCCCTAGCTTCATTCAGCGTGCACGCTTAATAATTTTGCAAACATTACCTCCTCCCATGTAGTCCTCATCAGTTAATCCACATCATCCACCCTTGGCGCGTTCTTACAGAAGATGATCTGACATGTAGCATTCCCTGGTTGTTCTAGAAAGGTTAACAGTTCACCAGCCAAAGTTAGAACTGAGCAAACCCCTCATTCCTAAGACTCTTGGTTTGAAATGTGAGGGCTTTGTGTTGACAGGCTGGCGGTGGTAATGAGTCTCTAGTATGTTCTTTGGGCCGTTTCTTTTGCCGTCTGAATGGAGGGAGGAAAATTAGAGTCTGGAGGTGTTTTCCTCGGTTCTTTCACATGCCGCCTTCCCAACACCAATTAAAGAGATTATGTCATCAAGTGAAAGGCAAACTATAACTTGTATGTTAATGCTGTGATTTCTTAAGACAGGGTCACGGAACCCAATAGCATAGCAGCTGACCTTCCAAGATTAACTTTGAGTTCCATTCCTAATTAACCTTTTTCAATCCAAGAAAGCATAATTATAGGCTATTGGCAACAACAACAAAAAAAGTACTCACTTTTTCTTGGACAATGACTGCATTACCCAAACCGAATAATAATTGTCACAGATTTTTTCTCTCTCCCCTTTTTCCTTCTTAGTGATGCTTTCCTTGAGACTGAAATCTTCTTTCCACTCAAAATAGTCTCTGTGTTTTGTTGGTGATTAACATGACAGGAAACACACTCAGGGCGACGATTTTGACATGCTGAATAGGTTCGTGTTGGTACACTCACCGAATCAAGTGTCCGCTCTTCCATTGCCACTGCATACTCGGCCCTGTGAGAGCACCCTTCATGGGAACAAAAATTAATGCTTTTCTGTGAATTCTATTCCAGAAATTACTCTCTGGTAAAAGAGCTCTGATGAAGTCAAGTCTGAAATTCATAGCTGGTGAACTTCCTATTTCTTATAACGTCTAGCGCCTCTGGGGGCTGCCCCACAGGAGGACAGTGTTTGAGGCAGAGCTCTCCGGGCCTTGGTCCTGACACAAGGATGTCTTAAAGAGTGACTTTCACGTCACTTCATTACTCTCTTTTGATCTCTCTCTATTGAAGCAACATTTATCGATTTTAGAGAGAAAATTCACATTTTCAGACCACAGATCTTTTGAAAATATTTTTAAAGGCTTACATTTTGTGCTGCTAACTGCAAGTTCCGCAGTTTGAAACCAGCAGGGACTCCGAGGGAGAAAGCTGAGACTTTCTACTCCTGTGGCCATTTAGTCTCAGAAACCCACTCCGTCTTGTGGTGTCACTACGGGTCTGACCAACTCAGTGGCAGTGAGGTTTTTACATTGAAACAATACTCATCCGTTTGTTTTTTAATAATCATTTTATTAGGGGCTCATACAACTCATCACAATCCGTACATACATCATTTGTGTCCAGCATATTAGTACATATGTTGACTTCATCATTCTCACAACACCCGCTTTCCACTTGAGCCCTTGGTGTCAGCTCCTCATTTTCCCCCTCCCTCCTTGCTCCCCCCTCCCCCAGGACCCCTGATAATTTATAAATTATTATTATTTTATCATATCTTACCCCATCCAACGTCTTCCTCACCCACTTCTCCGCTGCCCGTCCCCCAGGGAGGAGGCCATATGCAGACCTTGTCATCTGTTCCCCCTTTCTCCTTCACCCTCCCGCCATTGCCACCCTCTCCACTGGTCCTGGGGGGTTCATCTGTCCTGGGTTCACTGTATTTCCAGTTCCTATCTGTGCCAGTGCACATCCTCCGGTCCAGCCGGATATGTAAGGTAGAATTGGGATCATGGTAGTGGGGTGGAGGAAGCATTTAAGAACTAGAGGAAAATTGCACATTTCATCATTACTACACTGCACTCTGATTTGCTCCTCACCTCCAATTTCTCCCGGCTCATCCATTTTATAAACAAAATTTGTATTTTTATACCACAGATTTTTAAAATATATATTTGAAATGTGCCTTCGGTTCTACTTGTTCACTCCAGTGACTGCTAAGAATCCAGGTTACAGGTAACACAAGACAAAATCCTACTGTATTATGACATCACTCTGAAGCAATCTTATCAACATCTGTATTTTCTATATTCTTATCTGCCCTAGTTTTGCTAGAGTTAGACGTTTTATTTCGTTAGTGTTGGGCAATGCTGTGGTAAAATCCTGTAATATGTTCATGGGAAAGCTTCATAATTGTTGTCTTTCTGGTTAAATCACTCCAAAATTCAGGTCTGAAATTGCACTGTGATAGAAATGCTGCTGTGGGTTTTTTATAAGGCCCTCACAAACGGGGGATCCCCAAGACTATTGCTCTTAGGCATCCCTCAGATCAGGAGCTCAACTCACCACCCTACCCCTGAAAAGCCAGGCTAGAAGATGTAACCATTTAAGATCTAAAGGGCAGCCTTCCCCCAGGACAAAGTTCAGAGGGTAAGGAAAGGAGGAGGAGTGGGAACGGGAGACACAGGGAGGAAGTCGGGCCAGTGATCGTGTGTTGAAGGGATTGCAATGGAAGAATTGAAACAAAACACGTATGAATTGTTGAATGTAAAACTGATCATCCGCTCAGGTCAACCTTGACCAAATTCATTATAAAAAGTTTAAAAAAAAAGAGTATCCCACAAAATGCCCTAAAATACATGTGCAATTATGAAGTTCTTGAATGCTTTGCCTCATGAACAAGGGACAGAAATACAGACTGTTTTGTTTATTGGTTGTCTATCCTTTGGCGACTTCACACAGACCAGGACTGAAAAGAAGACCAAGGACCAGTGATGAGGCACAATTAATACCTTGCAAGGTTTCACTCCAGTAGAACAATGGCCCTTAGGGCAGAGCCGAGAGCACAATCGGAAAGCTGAGTAAGTTGCCTGGCATCTCCATGTGCAATTGGCATTGATCCTTAGGCTTTTAGGAGGAAACAGGCAAACATAGCTTCTGGGCCTCCAATCACTCTATAAAATAAGGAAGCATCTAACATTGGGGGAAAAAATAAAGCAAAAAGCACACCTTGTTTACAGAAGCTACTTGTCTGTGGGTATAGCACTGTTCCCATCAATAAGCGAACAACTCCAGAGAAACAGGCTAGCCAGGTTCCAGGGAAACGCGTGTGTTGGGGGTCAGGTGGGGCGGGTCTGGGGTGGAGTGTAGGATGGTGATTGTTGTTGTTGTTGTTGTTGTTGTTGTTGTTAGGTGCCATCGAATCGGTTCCAATCTACAGCAACCCTACGCACAGCAGATGGAAACACTGCCTGTCCTGCGCCATCCTCACAATGGTTCCTGTGCCCGAGCCCCTTGTTGCAGCCACGGCATCCGCCCATCTTGCACCGTGCTTATGAAATGGAATTTGCAGTTTCAGCGCGAAGCAGACGCCTTCTGAAATCACCATCCGTACATTTGCTCCCTCCTAGGGGATCCTCCTTTGAGTGCATGTAAACAGGTCAAGTGTGAGGGCCGAACTAAGATGAGCCCGTGCTCAAGCGGCTGACTCTGCCTGGAGCGGGAGAGGGAGCCCGAAGGGCCAAGGCTCACTAGGAACACGTGGCTTTATTTGATTAGCTGGAGCCTTTATGCCAACTTACAATGGGTATGCAATTTGAGATGCTTCCATTAATACATTCTTATTGGATCATAGCAGATAACTACTTTTAAATATTTATAACATAGATGAAATGTTTACTAAATTTGAGTCCACAGGTAAATCACCTACATACCAGAGAAGAAAGGTGAGGATTCCTCGGTTCTTTCCCCAGGTTTCATGGAACTGGGTTCCACTCTCCAGAATGTTCCTAGAGAGAACGCTTTGGTTTTAAATCTTCAGAAGCACCGGCCCCCATCAGTGACTGTCACCTGTAGGGCGCCATTCCCTGCGAACACAGACATTGCCCCTCCCTTTCTCATGAGCCTTTCTATTTCAATTTGGGTCAAAGTTATTGTGCAAGGGGGCCCAGAAAGTTCGTGGACAAGTAGAATTGACAGTAAATACACACGCCATGTTCTGCACCCACCACCGCTCCTTTCTGTCTTCCTGGTCCCTTAACACCACCCCCACCACCAATCCAAACTCACTGCTGACTCACCTCAACCCGCTAGGACAGGGTAGAGATGCCCGAGACTGCAACCTAGCTCTTTATGGGAGTACAAAGCCCTTTTAAAGTCTACACTAGAGTAGTCACCATGTTATTTAACTCCCAAACAATGTTTGATAAACACCCTACCCCCTTCCGTTCCTCTTGAATGCCAACGCTTCCTTAGTCCTGGGCTGCTTTGGGGTAAAGTCTTTAATAACTCTGTTCAATGTTTTTCATCCTTAAAATTTCTTTTCTTTTCTTTCTTTTAAATATTTTTATTGGGAACTCTTACAGATATTACAATCCATAGTTCTGTTAGATCAGGCATAATTGTACAATTGCTGCCATCATCTTCTCAATCCATTTTCTTTTCCGCTTGAACCCCTTGATATCAGCTCCCCTTTATCCCCTCCCTCCCCCACTCTATCACACCCCCACCCCTCAATCCATTATATCATGTTTGATTTTTTTTCATTCTTAAAATTTCTTAAGTCTCTCATGGTTCCCTAGGAACTCTTGTCACTCTGCAAGCCCCCTTTCAAATAGAAAAAAAAAGCATATGTAAACGGATAATATGTATAGTCTCAGTAAGTGTTTTCTTTAGTCAACTTATTTCTATAAGCAAATCTCATATCAAAAAATAAAAATGCCAGCTCAATATCTTCAAGTTTCCAAGTTACAGTGCATCACCCTTCGTCCCCATCCTCCGAACTGCGTGCTTTCACTTAGCAGAACCGGGCGTGAACTTGAGGCAGCCACAGTCCGGGATAATGCGGGGCACAGACAAACCAATGCAATTTATTTAAAGGCGATCTGATCCTCGTGGGAATGTAGGTAAAGATCTACACGCGTCTAGAACGGCAGGTGTGTCTGTGTGGCGGTGAGCATATGTACGAGTATAATACTCATATCTTATACCTAAGATCGTGTTGTCCAGGTCGGTGAATTCATGTCACCCTCATATAGAGACTCAACGGAGCGGAGCGCGGCGACAAGAACGCAGGGGGCTGGCATTTCCAAGCAAGACTTGGCAACTCCACGCTGTGTTTATTTAATTTCCATTACCGAGGAGGGACAAGGGCCTCGTGTGTTACCTTCAGCACTTAATTGAATAATGGATTTCTATGCTCCTATCACTAGCCATACAGGATCATAGTTCGTATGCAGTTACTGCTGATATTTGAATGACAGCTGGACGGTGCAACGTGATTGAACTGAATGCTTGCTCGGCCGCGGCCGCAAGACTTGCAGCCCCGCAAGGAGCCTGGGGACGGGCTTTGCGCCGCCACCTGCTGGCCGCTCAGAGTCATGCAGCCTCGCGGGGTGGAGCCCGTGACCCGGGTGCCCTTGGACGAGTGCGGGGTCCGAGCAGGGAAACCTGGGCGGGAGGGGCTGAGGGTGGCCATGCTTGGGCCCTCGTTTACCCCCTCCCGCCCGGACAGTTGCAAGAGTCCCTCGAGGTCCTTTGGATGTCGCAGCCCACCTTCCTTTGCGGAACCCGGGTCTACCCAACCGTAGGGCCAGCTGCACCGAGCTCGCAGGGAAAGGTCTTAAAAACCCACCTGGCAAAAAAACAAACAAAAACCCACCTGGCATCCTCTTACGAAGACTACGCCGTAGTCTTGGAACTCTGCGACCGACGTGTCATCGCACAGCTTCCACTGAAGTCCCGATTCTCCCAGGATCGTCGCCTTTAATCTAGGGGGGAAAAATTGGAAAACGTTACCATTCACACAGCGCTGCATCAATACTGCACGGTTGTCCTCCGGGCGCAGGCGCCCCCAGGCTGCCTCGTGCTTGCATCTTCCAAACGCGCACAGATTCTAATTAAGATGCTCGGAGGTTCCCAAAGGGTGCAGCTTTGAATCGGGAGGGAAAGCACAGTCCCCGGACCGAGCGGAATTGTCTCCTTCTGCCAGATCGTCTCCCGGCCGCCTAAATGGGCCCCGGGGAAACAAAACATACACAAAGCCGACGGGTCAAAATGGACTCACATGGCCACATTAAAATACAAAACGAAAAAGAAACTCAAGCCAGTTTCTTGATTTCCTTGCTCTGGGGCTGTTCCATTTTTAAAAGCCTCAATAAAACGCCTACCATTTACCCGCGGGAGCGACGCTGAGGTTGAGATTTCAGACAAACACGCAGGTCACCATTTCCTCCCCGCAACGGCCCTTCAAATGGGCCCCCCCGCCCCTGCAAACACACGCTCACAAAACAAACACACAATTCTGCACCCGTTGAGTTCCCCCGGGGGACAATGTCGCCCTTGTCCTTTGGTTTTGTCTTGTTTTTTTTTTAAGGGTAAAGTTTTTCCCCCCTCCTTTGTAGACCACCCATGAATCTTTTTTATTTTTCTCTTACTTCAGGCACAGAAAAGGAAGACTTGTTGCTCCTAGCAGTTCTGGGGCTTTTCGCCCAATGGAGTCAGTTCATTATTTTAACCCACTGATGAGGGGGAGGGAGGGGGGAACAGGTGTTCCAAACACCTGCATTTCTAGGCTTAATTGCCCTGAAATCTTTTAGGCGCCCAAACTGCATTCTCCTTTCTTTACAGGGGCTCAAGGGGAAGGGTGCATTTGTGGAGTTCTTAACTAATTGTAGCATAAACATGCAACCACTTTTGACTGACTGAACAAATTCTTTTCTTTAAAATAAACTCCAGGTAAATTTAATTAGGAGAAAGGTGATTGACAGGTGTGACTCTGAATGCCGGGATTAGCGATCCTGCTGTTAAAAGGGCAAGGTCCGTGGTCAGCTAGATGTAGTTCTTCTCTCCTCTAGGTGGTGAGATCGGGTCTGGGCTTTGAACCGGTTCATTCTGGTTCCACCCCCTGCTGCAAAATATGCCTTTCCACCCCAAATCAATAGACTGGGTTCGAATCTACATTTTAACAAGATACCCAGGTGATACTTGGAGATCCCCTGGTGATGTGAAAGCCTACGAATCACCCACCCAGGGAGTTTATTAAAATGTAGATTGTCATGCTGCACATCTGGGGGAGAACAGCAATTTCTTGAGGGGAGGGGGGGTGTCAAACTAGAACAAACCAGTCTGAGGCCCGAGAGAACCTAGGTCGCTAATTCTGGAATTCTCCCTATTGTGAGAGGCAGCCACCGGAAATAAGTCCCCAGAGTATATACATTTCTCTCCTTTCAGTAGAATAGCTAAGAAAAACTACTTAAAAAAAAAAAAGGTTGAGATAACCTATCTATGCAAATGGTTATTTAATGGGGTATTTCATATTCCATGTACACATGTTCATAACTATAGGCTATAATAATTGAGTGTTTGTCGTGTGCCAGGTGCTCTTAAATTTAATCATCACAAGAACCTTGTGAGATCATTCCTATTCTGAGACTCATTGTACAGGTGTAGAAACTGAGGCAGAAGGAGGTAATCATCTTGTCAAACTCAAAACTCACTGAGATCGAGTCCATACTAACTTGGAGAGGCCCTATAGGGCAGGGTAGAACTGCCCCTGTTGGTCCCTGAGACTGTAACTCTACAGTAGTAGAAAGCCCATCTTTCTCCCAAACGTATCCAAGGACAGATAATAAGAGGCTGAGCAAGGATTCAAATTCAAGCAGCCTGGTCTAGATCCACAACTGCCATTCAGATCCCTTCTTTGCTGGGCATCCGCGGGGCTGACCTTTCCCAACAGGCGTCTTCCCCAGGAGCTCTTATTCTTGATTCCTGGTGGTGGTTGAGGCAAGAATGGAGATGAGACTTCAGTCCCAAATAATAGCTCGAAGAATCCAGTTGCCTAATCCTGAATGCTGAGTACGGCGCTGGGTCACAGGCAGCACTTCGTAAACGGTCTGGAAGGTACCATCAGAGCAATGTTGAGCTGGGTTGTATTGGCTAAGCCACGGCATTCGGCTGTGTGGATAACACTGGGAAGACCAGGAATGTCAGAGTTTTCATTGTGCTCATGCGGAACCTGTCCATCGTCCAAGAGGCAGTCCTTCAAACAGAATAAGTGAGACAAGTATATGCTAGGGTTGTAGCCTGTCACCACACTTACTGAGTCCGTAGCCCGAGAAGATAATCCAAGAGTAGCTGGACTCTTTGAAAAGCTAAAGCTGGACCATTTGAAGCACAAGGCATCCAGATTGGAGGAAGACTCGTTGACAACTTGGGATATGCCGACGCCACAGCCTTGCTTAATGAAATCAAAAAGAGGACTTGAAGTACTTTGACGATGAAGATCAAAGACTACAACCTCCAGTATAGATTACAATTCAATATAAAGGAAACAAACACAGGACCAATAATAGCATCATGATAAAGGGAGAATGGATCAAAGTTATCAAAGATTTCATTGTCCTTGGATTCACAATCAATGCCCATGGAAGCAGCAGTCAGGAAACCAAAATGGCATATTCCCTGGGCAAGTTTACTGTAAAAGACCTCTTTATAAAACAAAACAAACAAAAAACTCTTTAAAGTGTCAAAAGCAAAGGTGTCACTTTGAGGACCCAAATGCCCCTAATCCGAGCCGTGATGTTTCCAATGGCCTCATGGCAAAGTCGAACAATGAACAAGGAACATTGAAGAAGTAGTGATGCCTTCAAATGATGGGGTTGACAAACTACATTGAGCACATCACGGCTGCCAGCGGAACCACCAACTCTGCCCTGGATGAAGTGCACTCAGGGTGTTCCTGAGAAGTGAGCGTGGTGAGACCTTGACTCTTGTACTTTGGTCATGTTACTAGGAGGGGCCCATTCCTAGAAAAAGAGATCCTGCTTGATAAATTAGAGGGTCGCTGAAAAAACAGGAAGACCTCAAGGAGATGGGTTGGCACAATGACAGCACCAATGGGCTCAGGCATAGCAATGACTGTGACGCTGGGGCAGGACTGGGAAATGTTTTGTTCTGCTGTAAGTAGAGTCAAACCCACGGAGCTGTGCCTAACAGCAGGAGGAAATTCTTGAAATAGCACAGGATCCCGGTTTCTGGCAGTTGTGAAATTAGGAAATCTTGATTGCAGTTCTTACTTAGAAAACCATTATTTTGGAATGAATTCTTCTGCTTAATGAGTCAGTAATCTGTGCTTCTGAACAAGTAAGGATGATGTGATCAAGCTTACACAGGTCCAGAAATATAATCCATGAAACTGCCTAACCACGGTTTTGTCCTTCCAACCAACCAAGCACACTGCCACAGTGTCCATCATTACTGAGGCTGCAAATCTTAACAGGAGCAGATGGACCCATCTTTCTCCCTCAGAGTGGCTTTCAACCATCGACCTTGTGGTGAACAGCCCAGTGCTTACCCAGCAGCACCATCAGGGCTCCTTAGTTTTTGTCCTTAGGTAAGAATAATTAGACCAATTAGACCGGCATTTTAATTTTCTTGTGCTATGGATTGAGGTGAATCTCCCCAAAGTATGTGTCAACTTGGCTGAGCCATGATTCTCAGTGGCTTGAACGTGGTGCAATGATGTAATCTCTCACACACACACACACACACACACACACACACACACCATGATGTAGTCGGATTTTGATGCCAATCAGCTGTAAGGGTGTGAGGGTGGGCTGCAATACCCTTTCTTTGGTCAGAACCAGGATCCAATGTGAGCTGAGCTTCCCTGTGGGAGTGAGGGGAGTGGCGGGCAAGAGAGGAGAGAGAGAAGCAAGCAGAGAAGGACCTCTGACCACCAAAAAGAAGAGTGAGGGCCAGAGCGTGTCCGTGGGACCCAGAGCTCCTCCAATCCCCTAGACCCGGGGAAAGATTGATGCCAAGACGCATGGAGATCTCTAAGGATAGACCTTGGAATATTCTTTTTAACAATAAATGTGGCGCCATTCCCCGCTCATCTGTCCTCTCCAGCCTGGGAGGGCATACGATTGTCTGCTTTGACAATCCTAGGCTCGCTGGTGCCTAGGATTTGGATCTTTATGCGTCCTGTTTCATTTTTTTACTTCAATTTTCCTAGATTCATCCATTCCATTTTCCAACTATTAATGGATGTCTGCAGCTATTTCTTTTCATTTTGAGTCATGCCACATTAACAAATGAAGATCCTCAAAGCTTCGTGTTAAGGTCACCTCCACTTTGAGGAGGCAGCTCCTTCCCAGTCATATTTTGGATTCCTTCCGACCTAAGGGACTCGTCTTCTGGCACGATCTCAGATAAGGTTCCACGGTTATCCCTAAGATTCTCAGTGGCCACTTTCTTCAGAAGTGGATCATTGTGTCCTCCTTCCTAGTCTGGACGCTCCACTGAATTTGTCCACCGTACGTGACCCTGCTGGTATTTGAAGTACCAGTGGCATAGCTTCCAGCATCCTAGCAACGTGCAGGCCACTACAGTACCACCAAGTGACAGATGGATCCATCATTTGCAAGGTCATTTAATCTAGCCACTCACTTATTCTTCCCCAAAGCACATTGACTTGTATTTCTAGGCACTGCCTTCCCCATGCTTCTTTGTGTGTACCAGGACCTTCCCTCCTGCCTTCTTTTCGCATCAATGGTCACCACACCTCGCGCAGGCCCTCTCCTTTGACTCGCCAAATCTGCCCAGGCCTGCAGAATCTGCCTCGACGTCCGTCTCCATACAAGCCTCTGTAACTGCTTGAGGTCTCCCCTCTCAACTTCTAGTAAACTTATTATCAGGGCCACAGGGTTTTATGATTCAATAATTAAATGTAAGAGAGACCTATTGAGTCCCCACGTGTCAAAGAGCCCATGCGAGGCTATGGGGATGAACACAAGGGGTCCCAAGCTTCCATTTGTAGAGAGTGACCTATCAAAACGGGTTGGGTATCTACGCAAGGCTTTCTGGCCGAGGCAACCCTAGAGTAAAGGATGGCTCGGTATGAAGCAGCAGAGTGGCACTGTAATGTGGGTGCGGCACCCACAGAAATGAGTTCCTGCCCTTCCTTCACCCCCCACACCAGCAGTGTCGCCCAAGGAAAGTTACTTCGGTTTTCTGCAGTTTTGACTCCTCGTCTATACAAAGAACGGGGCTGTCTTACCCACTTCCTGCGTTGTGGTGGGATTTACACGGGATGAGGCAACGTGACGTGCTAAGGGAAATGCCTGGGACGCGGCAAACAGAGAAAAACTATAGTCTGTTAGCAACGAAGAGAGTTCGGATTGCAATAGGTAGTGAAGGGGGCAGAGTAGTCAAAATTTAGAAACAGATAAAACTTGTGGGCAGGAAAAAGTGCCTGCGGTAGTCGCCTAATCTGGTGTCAATTTAAGGATTAAGAGTGTAGGGGTGGAATCTAGGCTGTCAATCTGGAGATAGCCAATGAGCCTTCTGTGTGGGCATGGCCTCCCCCTGAGAATTCTGGGAAATCTGGTACTTCCTCCTTGGAGGTGTCAGACACCTCTCTCTCTCTCTGCTACTCCCTGGGAGACTGCAGAAGAAGAGAGACCCCTGCCTGCGCTGAGATGCTACACCACCACTGGACTCAAGGACTTTCTACCCACTGGCTTGTGATCGTCCTGCATTTGGCTTCATTGCATGTGTTTCCTGAGCCTCAAGAGGACTTGATAGATTGATATCGGACATATGGGCTAATATCGGATTTATGGACTTGATCTGGACTGGGCTGGGATGTTTTCTCAATGTTCAATTGCTCTTGTATATAAATCTTCCTTTTTCTTTTTTTTATATAAATCTCTTTCTTATACACATGTGTATGTCCATGGATTTGTTTCTCTAGTCTACCCAGACTAACACAGTACCTAAAAAGCAAGTGCCTATTGTGACTAGTCCCGTTTTCAAGGTGTCAGGTTGAGGTATGGAAAGTCAGGGTCCCGGGAGTGGCTGGGGAGACAGGACAAAGAAAAAGTTGAATCAGCGAAGTATGTTCTTAATCCTGTGGAGAAGGGCGTTAGGTAAGCTGATGAGCAGGACCAAGCTTGCCTCCCCCATGGCTCTGGGGAGAGAGACAAGAGGCAAGGTAAGAAATCAGAACCACTGTAAAAGCCAGTGAAGAGGGCATTGAGCTCTGAAGCATTGCATAGCAAGGGAAATGGAGAACAAATGGTCCTAATAATTAAAGCAATGCGATTCGACAGTTACATCATGTTTGCTAGGCACCAGGTCCATTCCCCACCTGCCAGTCTGTTGTACTGTTCAGTTTGGCTATGTTTCCGGAAGCCACGCCACCAGTATCTCATATCCCAGTGGGGTCCCCCATGGCGGATAGGTTTCACTGGAACTTCCAGGCTAAGACCCATCAAGAAGAAAGGTCTGGGGAAAATGACTTCCAACAATCAGCCCACGATAACTGTCTGAATCACCATATAGTTTGTCAGATCCAGGACTGAGAGAGGAGTCCCTTGGGTTGGCAGCAGCTCTGAAGGAACCCGAGCCTGTGCTGCTGGTGAAGACGGTGCGGGGCCAGGCTCCACTTCATTCGCTTGCACATGGCGTCAACATGTGTCAGAGCCAACTCAGCAGAGCTATACTCACATGTTCCAGACCTATTCGACGCATTGCACGGATTCTTGTCCTCACCGAAGAACCCTATGGGGTTGGTACTACTCTATAAACAAACAGAGGCAAGGAGAAGTTAAAGAAAATTGGCCCGAGGTTGGATCAATTGCAGTGTAAGGGGATGCACACCCAAGCAGTGGGCCCAGCCACCACCACCCCTCACCTCCCCCCACTTGCCCGCCGTGCAGCCTCTGTGGTCCAGCACGTTGGAAGAGGAATTGAGAGGATTTAACAACGGGTTGGGTGAAGCTTTGGAAAAGTTGAGCATCACGTCTTCCCTGGGACTGGAAGCAAAGGGAGAGGAGCGCAGGGGCTATGTGCCTAGAGAGAAAGCAGCTCAGGCAGTCGTATAAAATGGCCACCCCTTGAGGAGGAGCGGGAGCTGAGACTATGGAGGGTAGAAGGAGACCAGAAAATGTGGGCAGAGGAGAGATTCAGAGCATCTATTTACTGCCGTCGAGTCAATGCTGACTCAAAGGGACCGCTGTGGGTTTCCCAGACTGCAACTCTTTACACGAGTAGAAAGCCTCGTCTTCCTCGCAGGAGAGGCTGCTGGTTTCGAACTGCTGACCTTACAGATCACAGCCCAACCCACCACCACTATGCCACCAGGGCTCCCTACAAAATTAAATAAATGATAAGCACTATGATTTTCTTTCTCTAAAAGGAATCATTTCTAGGTATTTCCGTTTTCATCTACAAGATGGCACAGTTTATGATAGAGTTCAAAATTGTATAACACCCACTCATTTATCGACAAAGACCAAGTCATTATGCAAAAAGTGCCACTGTGTGAAAATGATGGGTAACCACGTCTTTATATCACTGCCAAGTTACGCCATTCCGTACCTGCCGCATTATATCATTATCATGACCTTACAGCCCAAATCCAAGGTCAGACTGGCAAGTGTAAACCAGACTTCCCAACAGGAAATGAAGAGAGACAGTGTTTCTTTCTTTTTCTCTATTTTATTTATTTATTTTAAATCATTTTATTGGGGGCTCATACAACTCTTATCACAATCCATACATACATCAATTGTGTAAAGCACATTTGTACATTTGTTACCCTCATCATTCTCAAAACATTTGTTCTCCACGTAAGCCCCCGGCATCAGCTCATTTTACCCCCTCCCTACCCGCTCGCCCCTCCCTCATGAACCCTTGATAATTTATAAATTATTTTGTCATATCATACACTGTCCGACGTCTCCCTTCACCCACTTTTCTGTTGTCTGTCCCCCAGGGAGGAGGTTATATGTAGATCCTTGTAATCAGTTCCCCCTTTCTACGCCACCTTCCTTCTACCCTTCCGGTATCGCCACTCTCACCACTGGTCCTAAAGGGATCATCTGTCCTGGATTCCCTGTGTGTCCAGTTCCTATCTGTGTATATCATCTGGTCTAGCCAGAATTGAGATCATGATAGTGGGGGTGGAGTGGGGGGACGGAGAAGCATTTAGGAACTAGAGGAAAGCTGCATGTCTCATCGTTGCTACCCTGCATCCTGACTGGCTCCTCTCTTCTCCGTGACCCGTCCGTAAAGGAATGTCCAGTTGCCTACAGATGGGCTTTCGGTCCCCACTCCACACTCCCCATCATCCACAACGATATGATTTTTTGTTCTTTGATGCCTGATGCCTTATCCCTTCGACACCTTGTGATCACACAGGCTAGTGTGCTTCTTCCATGTGGGTTTTGTTGCTTCTCAGCTAGATGGCCACTTGTTTACCTTCAAGCCTTTAAGATCCCAGGCGCTATATCTTTTGATAGCCAGGCACCATCAGCTTCCTTCACCACATTTGCTTATACACCCATTTGTCTTCAGCGATCATATCAGGGAGGTGAGCACACCATGATATGATTTTTCGTTCTTTGATGCCTGATAACTGATCCCTTCAGTACCTCATGAGGTAGACTTGAACTTCTAACCTTTTGGTTAGAAAGCATGTTCTAACCACTTGAACTAGAGTATCCAGACATATCAACCACTTGCAATACCCAAGCACACCAAGGAAGCTGATATAGATTCCAAATCCTCTTTGTGAAAACAGCGATGCCCATTGGTACAGGACAGAGAGTCTCTCAGCCTGGCAGTGCTGCCGCAGCCCAGAGGGAAAGGGGACATCTTGCTGTTTATGAGCTACTGGGGCAGAAACATTGAGATTTGGGGACTCACAGCAGCAAGGGACCACCGGAACTCACTGGTGGGTGCCTGCAAGCACCTCTAAGAGTTCCTAGAAATGTTTTAGGGAGAAAGGCTCCTGGATATTGAGCCAATAGCACCTTGTTGTGACTTTACATTGGGGGTATAGGAGTAGAAAGTTGTATCTTTCTCCCAGAGAGCAGTCGAACACCCACCACACAGGGTTCCTAGTAGGGAAAAAAGTAAAAATATAAATTCCCCAAACCACTGCCATTGAATCGGTTCTGAGTCACATTGTTGTTGTTTTCTGTTGTCAGGTGCCATCCAGGCGGTTCTGACCCGGCAACCCTGTGGACAACAGAATCAACAGTGCCAGAGCCCACACCAGGCTCACCAGGTGGCTCTGCTGGAGCCCACTGTGACAGCCACGGTGTCAGTCCATCTCCTCAGGGATCTTCTTTTCGCTGATCCACTTTACCAAGCATGCCCTTTCCCAGGGGCCGGTCTCTCTCGATAAGATGTCCAAAGTCCTGGAAAAGAAACCTCCCTAGTCTTGCTTCCAAGGAGCATGTTGTTTGCTCTTCTGGGGATCCATGGACCTCTCAATAGTCTTCACCAACCCCATAATTCCAGTGCGTCGATTCTTCTTCAGTGCTCCTTATTCAGGGTCCAACTTTCACATGCAGATGAGGCTGGCGAAAAGAGCGTGGCTTGGGTCAGGTGCGCCTCAGTCCTTGCTTTTCAACACAAAGGGTCCTCCTGTAGTGGATCTACCCAGTGTGTGTCCTTTGATTTCTTGATTGCTGCTTCCATGAGCGTTGGCTGTGGAGCCAAAGAACATGAAATCCTTAACAACTTCCACCTTGTCTTCGTGTACCATGGTGGTGTCTACGTGGTCAGTTGTGAGGATCTTGGTTTTCTTGACATTTGAGTTGCAATCCATCCGGAAGCCTACGTCTGATCTTCGTCAGCAAGTGCTTCAGCCTCTCCTCACTTCCAGCAAGCAACTTGTGTCATTTGCATCTCTCAGGTGGTTAGTCAGCCTTCCTCCAATCCCGATACCACTTTCTTCTTCACATGGCCCAACTTCTAAGCTCACCTTTCCTGATTTTCACACAGATAATATTCTTTTTCTATTCGAATGACTGCCTCTTGGTCCTTGACAGGGTTCTGCATGAGCACACTGAAGGGTTCTGGAATTCTCATTCTTCTTAAGGTTATCCATAGGTTGTTAGGATCCATACAGTCAAATGCCTTTGCATAGTCTATAAAATTCAAGTACGCATCTTTCTGGTATTCTCTGCTGTCAATCAAGATTCATCTGACGTCAGCAATGTTCTTATGCCATGTTCTCTTCTGAACCTGGCAGGAATTTCTAGCAGCTCCCTAGTAATGAACTGTGAAACTCTTTTTGAGTTATCTTCAGCAAAATATTCTTGCATGTGATATTAATGGTGGTCCTTTGTAAAGCTTTCTGATGCTTTGTAAACTTTTAAGGGAGCCAGACAGTCTCAGCTTTCTCCAGTGGAGTAGCTGGTGGGTTTGAACAGCCGATCTTGTGGTTGGTAGCCCAACACCTATCTAGCAGTGTCAAGAAGGGACGATATAAAAGGAGGCATTTCTATAGACAGGTAGAAAAAGGGGACTTGGAGCCACTGAGATTTGGGCATGAATGGGGTGGTCTCATTCTCTCCAGCTGGGGAGGCCTGAGAAATCTGGTTACTTCTAGGAGACATCG
Organism: Echinops telfairi; assembly: GCF_000313985.2. Classification (NCBI taxonomy): domain Eukaryota; kingdom Metazoa; phylum Chordata; class Mammalia; order Afrosoricida; family Tenrecidae; genus Echinops; species Echinops telfairi. The sequence goes on from NW_022103915.1 coordinate 45,904,548, forward strand.
CTGATTGCTGACATAGCTATACTGGATAGACTTCTGGAGCAGAGAGATAATTGTACTCTCCTGAATGCTTACCAAGTATTTTTCATATTTATCTCATTTAAACTGTGTGTGTGTGTGTGTGTGTGTGTGTGTGTGTAGCTGTGTTTGAAACCCAATCAATTTGGTCAGTATGACTTCAAGATAGAGACCAGTGATGCTGCCCCCTGCTGGGGAAGAGAAAAGCCTCAAGCAGTATACATTGTTGTGTGGTAGGTAACCTTTGCATCAAGGGCCCGTGGGGTAGGTAGCATTACCCAGAAAGATTACCCCAAAAGCATGCTTCATTTTGATGATGTCTAACGATCCTATTTGTATTTTCTTGAGGAGAGGATGACTGCAAGGCCCCAGAAAGAGGGGAGCAGGAACAAGAGGAGATAAGGAGACAGACTGGGGGGATGCTAGAGGCTCAAGCTCACTGAAAGGCAGCCTGGCAGAGAGACCTAGTGATCTGCTTCCAACAGGTTCTAGCTTCAAAGACCCCACAGAGCACGGTTCTGCTCTGTAACATGGAGGGTTGGCAGGAGTTGGAATTGACTTGATGGCAATTGGTTTGGTTTTTTTGAACAGAAGAAAGAGGCAAGGAGTCATGCAATCAGAAAGCCAAGTGTCCAGTGCGCTGGGTCCCATGCATAGTGGACATGGTGACATGGTGGCCAGGTTCCTAGCACTGCCCATGAATCCTCCCAGCAACTGTGAGATAGGGAGAGAGAGTCCCTCTGTCTCCACTAGGGCAGTTGGGCAGCCCCAGAGATGATTTCCTCACCTCCCTGTGGCCTTTCAGTAACCCCCCAGCATCTAACTCATCTGAAGCTCTAGCTTGTTCTGACAGAAAGACTAACAGGAGACCAACCTAGGGTGAATTCCTGCTTTCGGGACCTCAGATTTCGTTGCAGCAAGTAAGACAGTTGCAACTGAGGGCGGTGTCCTCCCCCTGAGAGGCAAACCCCCTGTCATTGATCCAATGCTGACTCATTGTGACCTCTATGGGGTTTCTGAGGCTGTTGATCTGTAGGGGGGGCAGAAAACCTCATCTTTCTCCCACTGAGCAGCTGAGGAGTTTGAACCCCCTAACTTGTAGTGAGCAGCCCAATGCTTACCCGTCAGCACCCACAAATGTGTGTGCATGTGGGGGTCCTTGGGGTTATCACAAAGACATACAGGGGTGCTGCTAGCAGCTAGTACCCCCAGGGAAGCTGAGAATCCTGCAGAAGCAGTTCTGTTGAGAAACAATGGGTGAAAAAACAAAACAACAAAAAAAAGAGAAACAATGGGTGATCTGAGAGTCTAGAGAGGGTAGTGTCTTCTTATACTACATATAAATAAGTCCACTTCAGGTTTTCATGTTTTGTTAAATGAGCTTCTTGGGGTAGAATGTTGAAGGGTAGCCATACTCACCCATGATTTGTAAGAGCTTTTCAATCAGTCTTTTCAATACTGGCTGGTATTTTAAGGAATCAACTTTGCAGTGTCTGGAGGATTTCTGGATGTTTCTAATTCCTGTGGGCGCTGAGATCTAAAACACATTCAACACAGATGCCCTGTGAGCTGGAAATTGTATGGCAGAATTTTTTGAGTTAAAGGGTGTCTTAGGCTAGGTGTTTCAGAGAAGCAAAACCAGGACACACAGAAACACAGACACACAGACACACACACACACGAACCCTGGTGGTGATATGGGTTGTCCATTGGGTTGCTGACAGTAAGGTCAGTGATCCAAACTTACCATTTCCTCCATAGGAGAAAGATGGGATTGTGTGCACCCATAAAGATTTATAGCCTTAGAAACCCTAGGGGGGCGTTCTACTCTGTCCTATAGGGTCATTATGAGTTGGCATTGACTCAGTGGCAGTGGGTTTAGATCTACATATCCAGAGAGGGAGAGAGAGATTTATCTCAAGGAAGTGGCTCCACACAGTTGTGGAGACTGGCAAGACTTCTATGGTCATGGGTCAGATGTCAGATGGGGTTTTTCCTGCCTCACAAAGCTGCAGAGACTGATGAACTCAGGCAAGCTTCTGGCTGCAGAGGTGAATGAATCCCAAGGAGCCCTGGTGGTGTAGTGGTTTCACCTAGGGCTGTGAAGTGCATGGTTGGCAGTTCTAAACAACCAGCAGCTCCAAAGGACAAAGACTGGGCTTTCTACTCCTGTAAATAAGTACAGTCTCATAAACCCACAAGGAGTCACTATGAGTAGGCATTGACTTGATGGCAGTGAGAAGTAAGGTGGCAAGATGCTGATGAGCCCCAGGGTTGCAGGCAATACGGCAGGTTGCTGGTTCAAGTCCAAAGACCCCGAGGTTAGATGATGAGGCAGATGCCGGCTCCAGACCGCACAAAGAGCAGGAAGCTTTGTCAGAGCATTCACATCTACTGGAAGCAGGCCTCACTCCCAAGGAAACTCCCCTCAGTGGCTTGGCTGCTCATAGCTAACTTCACCATGAAATTGATTCTATGACATTAGATCTCGTCACGGGAGATGAATATATCTTACCTACCAAAGCACCGAGAATCCTGACCCACCAAGGGGACCCCCGGCCTTTACTGTCACACAGACAAAAGTAAATCAGTATTTTTCTTAAGCCATTGGTACTTGTTTGAAGCTGTCTGCTCTTGTAAAGATTTACAGCCCAGAAACCCACAAGGGCAGTTCTCTGTCCTGTCGGGTCGCGGTGAATTAGAATCTCCTGGATAGTGGTGAGTTTGGTGTTTTAGTTTGAGTGCCAGGCCATGGTCAGGCAAACACAGGCCAGAGAGTTTGTGTCTTTGTAAGCTTCATGAGGGCAGTGTGTCCTACCTGTTTCTGCTCAGCATCTGAATACCTACCAGCGTCCTCAAACGTTTTAAATAGGGGGCCAGTTCACTGTCCCTTAGACCCGTTGGAGGGCCAGACTATAGTTAAAAAAAAAACTATGAACAAATTCCTATGCACACTGCACATATCTTATTTTGAAGTGAAAAAACAAACAGGGCAAAAACACCCGGCAGGCCGAATAAATGTCCTCGGCGGGCCGCATGTGGCCCGCAGGCTGTAGTTTGAGGACCCCTGAACCACAACCTGTCATATAAGGCCATCTTAACAGAGGAGTATTGAAAGAGTGACTGAAGTTTCCCAATTTCAGTGAAAATGTATCTAGCAACTGAGGAGAGCCTCCGCAAGTCTCTGAGTACACTGGTGAAGCATCCAGGAGATAATGCGGCGGCGGCGGTGGCGGGAACCCTACCACAGAGAACGTGGAACATCCGGGATGAAGCACAGAATCCCTTGTGGTCATCAGGCTGACAATTTTAGGCACATTTCAGATCCGACGCCCCTGGATCCTCCACTTGGACAGTTGCTATTGATTTAGAGACACGTTCTTCCATGGAGATAGTTTGTCTGGTCTTACCTTTTCTGAGCTGGTACCTTTTACAGCTTAAAACTTCTAGAATCAAGTGGGTATTCTGTTCTCAGAATGTACAAATCCCTGCCCTGGTGTTTCACGCCCAAGCCAAACCTGGAGACCCTGGTCCAGTGCCCTGCCTTCCAGGACTCTTCCCCCTGTGGCCCAATTTATGCCAATTTATTGTTTCCAACCTAGTATGTTTGGCACCTCTAAAAACACCTTAGCTTTTATAACATTGTAAGCCTCTTTCCATCTGAATAAATACATCCTCAGACCATAAAATAAAATGAAAAGGTCTTTTGAAGGGATATCTTCATTGGAGATTGGGAGATACGTTTAGGGCAACACAATCACAAAATCATGGCCCTGACTCTCTTCATATGCAAGCTGTAATCCTGCCCGGTTCGGTATCATATTGGGGTGAGAGTGTGTGTGTGTGTGTGTGTGTGTGTGTGTGTGTGTTCAAGGCCATGCGTGGGTTTTTAAGGGTGGGTGAGGATCGTTTCACATTTTCAGTTCCATCGTGTGTGTGTGTGTGTGTGTGTGTGTGTGTGTGTGTGTGTGTGTGTTCAAGGCCACACGTGGGTTTTTAAGGGTGGGTGAGGATCGTTTCACATTTTCAGTTCCATCCTGGACCGGCCTCCTGCAGCAGGACACCCCCAGGCATTGATAGCTGCTTGATTCACTAATGACCTTTCCGTGGGTAGCTTGCTGTTTCACCGGGTGGTGTGGAGGGTGGGAGAGCCCTTGTCCTGAGTGCCTGTCCTGGGCCCTGTGGGTGCTGGCAGCTGGGAAGTAAGATGACTAGGAGGAGAGGCCTCCCTGTCCCCACGCCCAAAGCTCCCCCT
>NW_022103915.1:45911588-45915241 GCF_000313985.2 Echinops telfairi
CCCCCCCCGTGCATCAAAGGTCTCTGCTCCTGGCAGTGCTTTTCAAATGGATTTCATTGAAAAGCAGATACTGACTCATTGGGTTTGGGGTGGGATCAGAACTTCTGCAATTCTGACTAGGGCTTTGAACTGGTTCATTCCAGTTTGATCCCATGTTGAGAATTTGCCCTCTACTCCAAATGGGCTGAATCTGAGTCTTGAAAGCATTACCGAGGGATCTTGGTAAAGTACAGATTTTGATTCAGTGTAGCTGAGGTGGAAAGGTAACGTTTCAGCAGGGGCTGGGTGTCCTGATTTGAACGAGCACCCGGAGATGCCAAAGCTGCAAGTCCTGCACCGGGCAATGAGGAGCTGGAGACTAAATGCTGCCCCCTGCGTTTGTGTGTAGCCTAGCCATTTGTTTACATGCAGAAGAGGTGACTGCAGTCGTCTCAGAGCCCAATGAAAAGCAAAGGACCATCAAGAGCAAGGCTGTGGCTGAAAACATCTTAACCATTAAAAGTATCTCCTTAGATCAACAGGTATTTGTAGGGGGATTTAAAGGCAAAAGTGTTCCTGGCTTTATTTTTTTTGGGGGGGGAAGCATTATCATCCCTATCCTCCTATTTCCATTTCCCCAGGATGGCTTTAGCAGTCACAGAGTCATGGTGATGTGTATCTAGAGCAGAGGATGGAGCGCAGAGGCAGCAGGGGTGCCGACACTGCTGTCTTTACCCTGGAACATCCTGGACAAAGTTGAGCCCTCTCAGAACCTAAAGAGGTTCGTCTGCCTGCTGGGCATAAGGAGAGCTGGCCACTTATGTTAGGAGACCCTACTCGGCCACTAAGCTGGGGGAGCATGTCAGCAAAGCAAAATTGTATGCCTAGGACGCTCCACAATAATATAAATAGGTAACTAAACTGATCCACCTTACTGCTTCATTCAATCCCGAGAAGTGGTTGGTATTGTCACCCCTGTTTTACAGGTCAGAAGAGACCGCAGAGAAGCTCACACTTGGCCAACGCCACATAACGAGAAAGTGGCAGAGCCAAGGGGGCGGGTTGGTGAGCACTGAACTACTGACTTGCAGGGTAGCTGTTCAAGCCCACTGCTGCCCAGAGAGAAAAGATGAGCTGTCTGTTCCCGTAAAGCTTTGGAAACCCGGTGCAGAGCTACCATGATGAGAAATTGGCTTTCATTTTGGGTTTGTGTAACCTCCAGAATCGCCACTCTAAGCTCAACCATGTGCCGGCAAACCTAAATAGCTGTTTGGAATCTTCTATGGGTAGTTCTGTTTTTGTCTGTTTCCTGAGCTGTCCACTTTGTTAAAAATTTTAAATCAGGCTTTTTAATGTTTTAATTAGCTTGGTTGTTTCCCCAATGATAAAGCTCTTTAAAGATCAGATGTTACTGTAATCCTCTTTGGGTTCTCGCTGGAAAAGATCCGCTGAACTGACCTTGACTAGCTGGCCCGGGAGGCTTGGCGACTGACATTCTTTGCTATCAGTGAACTCAAACAACTGTTGTTTGTGGCGAAGGGCATTTTCTGTGCCTTTGATAGCAAGTGGGTTAGTCTTTCTTGACAAGATCCTGAGCAGAAAGGCTGAATACCCATCGCTGACACTGGATCTCCAGCCCTGGGGACCACCAGGCTGGCTGCCCGGGCAGGTGCAGAGAGCACCAGAGAAACAGCCTGACCGGCACAGACAGAACACAGTGCCGGTCATCTCACCCTCCAGGCCGGTCTCCACCACAGGGCCTCCAACCGGAACACGGGTCTCACTGCACTTTCATAAAGACGGGCTTGCTCACGGCCAGCGAGTCCATGCAGACTCTTAGCGGCCCTGCAGGGCAGGGTAGAACTGCCCCTGTAGACTTCTGAGACTGCAGTTCTTTACGGGAGTGGAAAGCCTTGTCTTTCCTCCCTGGGGCGGCTAGTGGTTTTGAACAGCTGATCTTGCAAGTCCAATGCTTAGTCACTATGCCACCCGTGCCTCTAATAAGACACTCAGAGCTCCAAAATTAGCAACCGAAATCACAAGAGGTTTCCTGAGTGGAGCAAAATTCCCTTTGTTTGGTTTGGACACAGTGACAAAGACTTTACCAAACTAACCAACCAACCTCACTGCCATCGAGTCGATTCTGACTCTTAGAGATCCTACAGGACAGGGTAGAACCGCCCCCGTGAGTTTCCAAGACTACATGTTTACAGAGTACACAGCCTCTTCTTTCTCTCGATGGGCAGCTGGTGGGTTCAAACTGCTGACTTGCCGTCAGCAGCCCAACATGTACCCACTGTGCCACCGGGGCTCCTGACAAAGACATTTACACATGACAAAGACATTTTGCTGTGGACATCCTGTGCTGGGATAAAAGAGGAACCACATGGAAGGGCAACCCAGGTGATGCGATGGGCCCATGGTGACAGGAGCCCCTGCCAGCTGGCTCCTCAATCCCACACCATTAGAGTGGAAACAACTATGACCTTGCCCTCAGGCTGTCACCATGGATTGAGTGAATACCGGACCCCATCTGGGCCAATTGGAATTCTTTCCCAGAACTCTTTTGCTTTTTCAAGGCTGGAAGTAAAAAGGGGCCAATCAGCGCCTTCCTTAGGACTTTGAGCCAGAATCTCTGTCCGCAGCAGCCGCAGTGGTGGAAGCAATTGAGGCCTGGGAACTGTCAGCAGCAGAGTGCTTCCCCTTTGAAGAGCTTGTCTTCCCATCCTGACAACACATGGAATCAGAATCTACATTTGAACCAGGTCCCCAAGAGGTTCTCAGAGGCCCCTGTTGGAATGTAGACTCTGATGTAGGGTATCTGAAGAGGAAAGAACTTCTCAGGAGAGAACCGTAAGGAGCCGGTTCCAAGGCCTATTCAGCAGACAGGGAGGATGTGGTCTGGGAAGCAGCGGAGGAAAGGAGATGGAGAGCAGGAAGAGTGCTCCCTGGAGCCTGGCCCCACTCTTCCCAAGGCCCGGCTGCATTCCTCAACAGCTCACAATGTAGTTGTTCATCCTTGTTGGTGCTGTGGCAGCCAGCTCCCAAATAATACCCCTGCCCTCTTTGCCTAACCAAGGAGTCTTGGTGGTGTAGTGGGCTACGCGTTGGTCTGTTAACCACAAGATCAGCAGTTCAAAACCACCAGCTTCTCTGAGGGAGAAAGATGGGGTTTTCTACTCCTGTAAAGAATTAGTCTCTGAAAGTCATAAGGGCAGTTCTACTCTGCCCTAGAGGGTCTCTATGAGTCAGACTTGACTCAATGGAAGTGAATTTGGCTTAATTGAGTTTGAGTGAAGTTTCTAAAGGGATGTGGCTCTATGAGACATGATGCCCCTCACTGACCCATGGCCATGCGGGAGACAGCACCAGAGACACAGTGTTGGAATTGCACCCAATCTGATCCTGCCACACTGAGGCAAAGCACTGGGGGGAATGCAGCGGAACAGCAAGGGAATGGAGCAGCAAGGTCCCCAGGGAATGCTGAAGACGTACTTTGGGGCCAGGGCATGATGCCCCAACAGACTGGACTGGAAAACACTCCTAAAGGCCAATGATCCTTGAACTAACTACAAGCTTTTCTTTCTTGTTGTGTTTTGTTTTGTTCTTTGTCAGTGGTTTGTTGTTGTTGTTTTGTTGTATATTGTTGCTTGGTTTTGCTCTGTCTTGTTTTT
>NW_022103915.1:45916701-45961789 GCF_000313985.2 Echinops telfairi
AAATTATCAAGGGCTCATGAGGGAGGGGGGAGCGGGGAGGGAGGGGAAAAAATGAGGAGCTGATGCCAGGGGCTTAAGTGGAGAGCAAATGTTTTGAGAATGACGAGGGCAATGAATGTCCAAATGTGCTTTACACAATTGATATAAGTATGGACTGTGACAAATGTTGTATGAGCCCCTAATAAAACGATTAAAAATAATAATAAAAAAATAAAGGGATGTGAGTAAAATTTTCATGACCCTTTTATCTCATGTTCATGACCCTTTTCCTCTCCTCCAAGGAGCCCTGGTGGCAAAGTGGTTAAGCACTCAGCTGCTAAGCAAAAGTCTGGCAACTGGAACCCCCAAGCCGTTCTGTGGGAAAAGGATGTGGCAGACTGCTTCCGTGAAGATCACGGCTTGGAAGCACAACGGTGCCGTTGGAACGCTGCCCTACTTAGGCCACCACGTGTAGGGATCATCTCCCTAGCAACGGCTGCTTCCCTTTCTACACTCAGCAGAACAAGATCAGTCTGCTTTCCCCTGTACTCAGACCAAACACTCTGCCGTCCAATTTTGATTCCTAGAGACAGCGTAGAACTTCCCCGTGGGTGCCTTTTTAAGGGACCAGCAAGTCTCATTTTTCTCCTGCAGGGCAGCTGGTGGTTTCAAACTACTAATCTGGCATTTAGTAGCCCAATGAGGAATCCACCACACCCCCTGGGCTTTTAGAACTAATAAGCCATCCTCGAGAGGGAAGATAATTTTTTTGGTGGAAGGTCAAGTTTTAAATTTTATTTTTCTTTCTATATGTTTAATTTCAAAATGTACCTGGGAGACAAGTGGCTTTAAAACTATAGAAATAGTTTATGTATTGTTCTAATCCTTAATATTCACGTGGTCCTTAAAGAGTTTTTGTCTTGTCATCACCAAAAATGTATTCCAGCAACCTCCATAGTATGCAAGGGCTTCAAAATGCTTGTGGGACAATTTCATTACCGTTTAATTCCATTTTTCTAGGATCAAGTTTTAAATTTATATTAAGATCAGTTAACTCGAAAACAATTAATTTTTTATAATCCCCAAAGCTTGTTTCCAAATACTAAGGCAAAAGACTGCAGGTGGAGCCCAGACTTTATACTGTAAACCAGAGACTAATGAGGCTGTGGGGATAAGATTTTTGCAAATAAAGTTTTGTTAAAACACAGCCATACCCATTTGTTTACATGCTGTCCGTGGTTGCTTTTGTATCACAACAGCAGAACAGAATCCTTTCAGCAGACTGGTACGGTGTGCGGAACCTCAACTGTTTACTATTTGACCCTTTCAGGAAGGTGCCCTGGTGGCACCGTGGGTTAAGCGCCAGGCCGATAACTAGGAGGTCTTTGGTTTAAGCCCACCAGCGCCTCCATGGGTGAAAGATGAGGCTGTAAAGATTGGTAGTCTCGGAAACCCTGTGCCGTAATTGTACTCTTTCCTATGGGGTTGCTATAAGTCAGACTTGACTCCACTGCAGTGGGTAGCTTTGGGCCTCTAAGAGAAAGGTGGCTCACCCTATAAGAACCATAGGACACCAGGAGACATGTTTTTCTTTCTAAGAAGGGCACAGGGCCCACCACGGCAGAGCTCAGAGGGACCTGGGAGCAGAGGAACTTTACCCTAGAAGGGTGCAGAGAGGGCAGCCCTAGCCATTTCCTTCTCGTCACTTCCTGTGCCTCTGGGAAAGGCTTGGGGTGACGTCACAGAGAGGGCTGTCGAGTTGGACTCGGTGATGACACAGGGGTGCTGTTAACAGATGAGCAGGACCAAGGACATCCGCAGCGGGTGCAGCAGGGACAGAGGCAGCTCTAGACCGTCGAAGACTGAGAGAATGTCACGTGCCCCAGACACCCACCCTCTCTGCCAGGGTAAATTCCACTTCACACACAGAACCTAGCTTCCTCACAGACTCTGTGGCTGTCAAAAACAGAGTGGAGCTTTAAACCAGGAGTGACTGAGCTGCCTGGAGGACTGCTGTCTGTCCCACTGACCCTTTAGAAGTCTTGCTCCAGGGAGACGGCATCAAGACCAAAATAGTGGTGTCCGCATGGCACTCGCTATGGGAATGTGCTGCTCTGATGGAAGTGTTCTATGTCTGCCCAGTCCCATAAGGGGGCCACGAATCACAGGTCAGGGAGTCCTGGTGGCACTGTGGCCTATGCGCTTGGCTGCTAACCACAAGGTCAGCCTTTGAACCCAGCAGTCACTGTGGAAGAAAGATGAGGCTTTCTGTTCCTGTAAAGATATAAATTATTGAAAACCATCGGGACACTTCTACTCCGTACTGTAGGAGCACTATGATTCGGAATCTGCTTGATGGCAGTGAGTTCTGTTGGTGTGTTGTGTGTGTGGGTGTTGTGTTGTTGTTTTTTTGAAGCACAGGTGGTTTTTGGAACCACAGCACTTACTTGAAGTGTGGCTTGTCCAACTGAGGAATTTTTAATCTTATTCTATTCTTATTCATTTAAATTATAATTTCAATAGTCACATAACAGGCCTAAGAGATTAGGCTATGTGGTAGTTATATAATCTGTTGTCAATTTGAGAGTATTAAGAGTGAAGGGATGGAGTTTAGCCTGTCAATTGGGTCGCAGCTTGATGACCTCATTTGGAGGCACTAAGGAGATAAATAGCTCGCTGGATGCCGGACACACACTCACTCCCTGAGAGACATTCCTGTTGATAAGACATATGGAGCTACACGAGAGCCCTGGAGTTGAAGGAGCCACGTGGAGACGCTTGCCAGCACTGAGATGCTTCCACTGCCAATAGATCCACAGGACTTCCTACCTACTGTGGTCTTCCTGCATTTGGCATCATTACATGTGTTGTGTGAGTCTGAAGCGGGATTTATTGATTGGCATCGGACATATGGGCTAATATCTGATGTGTGGACTTGATCTGGACTGGGCTGGGATGTTGTTTTCTCAATATTCAACTGCTCTTGTATATAAAGCTTTTTCTTATACACATGAGTGTCCATGAATTTGTTTCTCTGGTCAACCCAGCCTAACACAGGTGGTTTTCCCTGTCCAAAACAAACAAACAAACAAACAAACAAACAAACAAACAAACCATACCAATAGCACCCAGATACGAAGAGAGTAACCACAGTGGTTGTGACCCACCTGTTCTCGGTTTTCTCTGGAGTAAGTTGCTCAGCGGCTCCCGACAGATCAGAAAGTCCCACTGCAGGAGCCAGCCAGACGGCTCAGAGCATGGACACCTTGCGAGCTTTCATCTCGATCCCCAGGAGCCATCTGGTGCTGCTGCGGGAAGATGGACAAAAGATCTGAGATGAGAACAAAAATACAGATCAAAACAAGGCAAGACATTAGAGCAGGGCGGGGAGAGGAGCTGGGACGGGACGGGGGGCGATTAAAGATGCCGGCCTGCGTGGTCGCATCTTCAGCTGCCCCTTTTTCTGCCCCGCAGCTCTCTCAAATCGCCCCTGCGCCCGGCTCCCTCACGCAGCTGTACTTGGCTGCCTTCATCCCCTCTTCCTCCGCTCACGAGCCTGTCATTATGGACGCCAGGTGCGTGGCTTCCACTCATCACCTGGGACTCCATCAACCCTGCAGCCCCGAATGGTAATTTGCCAACCTCCGTTGAAGTTTAAGAGTACGACACAGAGGTGTAACGTGAGCTCGCTAAGAAACGCCAGACAATAGGAAAGGAAATGGAATTTTCCTAGCAACAGAAGTGTCTGGAAACCAAACAGACAGTGTAGGTTCCCGAGGACCGGGAGGGGCTCCCTGCTAGGCTTCCCTCCGGGGACTGCTCAGTGGCCCTAAATGGGGGTATTTGCTTTATGTCCAAACTGGGATTAAGGCAAGGAAACAAGAGGCTGGCACTCATCCACTAGACAGACTCTGGCGGGAACCACAGGGAGGCAAAAGGCCCATGGGAGTTGAAGGCAGGTTCGCAGGACTGGGCATGGGGGCACAGCAGGCTGGAGGTGGGGGGTGGGAGGTGGCATTCGCCCTCTCCAAACCCAGTTTCCCATTGAAGCTCTGGGTGGTGCCGCTAGCTGGAAGGTGGAGGCGTTCAAGTCCACCCAGACACACCTCAGAAGAAAGGCCTGGTGACCTACTTCCCAGAAATTAGCTACTGGACCCCCTGTGGAGCACAGGTCTATACTGACACAGAGAGTCCCCAGGAGTCAGTCAGCTCAGGGGTACTGGTTTACTGGTAATAAAACCAAACACTAAACTCACTCACAGGGACCCTAGAGGACAGGGTACAACTGTCCCTTTGGGTGGTTGTGATTTTACATCTTTTCAGTAGACAGCCTGCCTCAGCTTTCTCCCAAGGAGCAGCTGGTTGGTTTGAACCACTGACTTTGAGGTTAACAGCTCAATGCACAGGGCTGATAACAGTGGCAGCAATTTTCCGAAGTGGCTTAGCAGCACTCAGTGCAGAGGCTGGCACCTGCTAAGCCCACAGTGAAGGCCAACCTTGTGAAATGTTTATTTACTTTTCCTGGCTCTGCCCTGGGTGACCGTGGGCAAGAGCAGCATGTTCTGTCTCTGGGCCCCTCCTATAAACACTTGTGTTCTGTAGGTTGTGTAGTATTAAATTAAATTGGTGATGGGGGGGTAGTAGGGGGTGAGGGGCCAGCCCCCACCCGCCGCTACTAATACTACCCACGGGTTCAGTAATGCACAATTGTATGGTTGAGATATATAAGCATTATATTAAAGTCATCGAGAGCATGAGAGATAATATAATAATACAGTCAGACATATTACATGGTAGCATTGCTCACCTCCGCCCCGCTTGGTGGTCCTCGTGGGGGGAACCCGGCTGCCAGAGCAGGAGCCGCCTCCCTCACGGAAGCAGCCCTCTCGTCCACCGCCCACATGGGAGCAGCCTTTCTGAGAACCAGGGAGCCTCCTTATTTATTGCTAACCACGCATCATATCACTTTAGGGGGATCTGATTACAGAGTCATACATCACAGAAAAGGGGCAATATAATTCATCCTAGAACAAGTTTGATCACTCTGGTGTCTCACACAATAAAAAAGGCAATTACTATTCTGGGAGGCATGCAAGTCCCCTGATAGCGGACAATAACCTGAGTCACAGGGAGGGGTAGCAGCATAGGCAATACAATCAATAGGAGGGGGATGACCTAGGGGTGTGCCCACATTTGTTGTGGGATAAACAGTGGTGTCTGCTTGATCTAGACAGCTGATAATGGCTACCTAACCTTGGTCATCCTCTGGTGCAAGTGAACAGACAACTGCTATCCTTATCAGAAGGGAGTAGACCCTACTTAGGGTGAGTCAGACTATACAGTCTAGATGGCTGATGTCAGGGAGAATAACCTCTGACCTACTTTCGCTGACCGCCTAGTGAACAGTCATTCTCAAGCTAAATCTGGCAAATATTTTGGGGAGACAACTTAAGAGAAATCCTTCTGTTCCCCACAAGGTTGCAGGAGAGGGTGGCCCATCCTTACCTGGCACTAACTTCCATGGGCTCCCTGCAAGCGTCTTTCCTTGGGAAGGCAGGGCGGCACGGCTGTGCCCCTCTCCCTCCCAGGCCCAGGAGACCGGCTGCTCTCGATTGAGAGCCTGGGCCGTGTCCTCCAGCAAACTTACAGGGATGAGAAAAGCAGCAGACACTTGCCTGGGACTAAGTCTGCTAACCAGCCAGCCCCTCCTTCCTGAAACCAGGCTGTGAGTCTTCACTTTGGCCATAGTTGAATACACTGATCATCTTCCACTAAAAAAAAAAAAAAATCATCAACCATCACTTATAAATCAGAAATAAGGCCAAATTTAGTCACGGAGATATAATTCACATTCACACTCCTTGATGCCTAACTCTGGCCCCTACCCACACCAGACTCATGGTGACCCCAGGTGGGTCAGAGGAGAACTGTGCTCCACAGGCCTTTCAGTGTCTGGCGGCTCGAAAGTAGATCACCAGGATTTTATTTGAAGGCCTTGCTTGGTGGATTGGAACCACAAACCTTTCAGTCAGCAGTCGAATGGCTTACTCACATCCTCTCTGTAGGGAGCAGATATTGGGGTGAGGGTGTCTCTAGGTCTTTCCCCCTCCTTCCCCCAGTTCCGTCAGGACTGTCACAGCACTGCTTGAGGGGCTGCAGAGAGAACAGAGCTCTCCTGGAAATATTAAAGAGCTGGCATCTGTGTTCCCTGCAGGGTGAGAATCTGCCTAAATACATTTCAAAGAAGATTTTTTAAAAAGTCACAATCACACAGTGATCTTGAGTTTCTGTGGTTAAAAGAGTAACTTCAGTCCAAAATGCATTTCTGAAGTGGTATCTGCCACGTTACACAAAATCCTCCTTGCGATTATTCATTCTGTGCCACTCACCCTGAGCCTGGAATCATGTCTGAGACAAGGGGTCACCCTGCCTGTGAAGTGGTGGTCACCCGGTGGTCACAAGGCTGCAGACACCCAAGGAAACAAAGCCACTTACTATTCAGAAAGGGTCTCCAGCTACCCACTGTGGCTTAGGGCTTTGAAGACAGAGGTGCCACAAAGGCTCAGCAAGGGAAGTTCTTGTGAGTCTAGGACTTCCAAGACAGCCATCTGAGCTGTGCTCCAGGCGGGCATCAGCTGACCAGACAAGAGTTAAGAGTGGCTGGAGAACTAAACCCACTCCAAGCTTCCTCTAGTCACTAGAGGAGAGAGGAGGATGCCCGATGAGTATTCCACATTAGCCCAGCCAAAGGCTCCTCTGGCCTTCGGAACTGTCTTTGTAACATTCAGGGACTTTGCCCCTACCCGACTCTTTTGCATTGGCTTTGTACGGTTGGCCAATCCTTGGCTTAGCGCAATTGGTGACACACTAGAAGAACATGCAGGAAAGCTCTGGGAGGGAGTCCTCTCTGCTTCCTCCATGGTTACATCAATCACATTTATTGAGCTTTTACAATCACATTTATCAAGCTCTCATTCTGCAACAGAATCAGAGTTAAGTAACTGACCTATCCAGTTAACTAGAGACAGAAATTATTTTTTGCTCTAGCAGATGGGGTAATTTAGGTTGTATGTCAATTTGCCTGGGAGTGGCTTGGCAGTTAAGTCTCCCCAAATGATGAGATAGAAAGTTAGTGGAATCACTTCCACAATGCAATCTTCTAAGGACAGTCATTTGATGTTTCTTTGGTGGTGAAGCCTGCTTCCAACATATATGGATGCTGTGGGAAAGCTTGCTTGCTTTTTGCTGGGTCTGGATCTTCCACTTGGCTTGTCATCTGACCTCCAGTTCTTTGGACTTGAGCCAGTGGCCTGCCCGATTAGTTGCTGATCTTAGGGGTTGGTAGCAGCCTGTCACCTTACCTGCTGAGTGCAGATTCACTTTTCCCTGCAACCAGAAGCTTCTGATCTTGGAAGTTATCAGCAATTTGCCATTTTACCTGCCAACTTTATATGAATTTGCCTCTGCATCCAGAAGCCTGCCATTTGAACAGTGCATCTTGGATTCATCAGACTCTGCAGTTCTGAGGGTCTGGAAAAGGTTCCCGCATGGCATCTGACCTACAGACTTGGAACTTACCTGCCTCTAAAACTGTGTGAGTCATTTCCTTGAGATAAACCTCTCTCTAAGCTTAACTAGTATTGCTTCTAAAGACAACCCAGCCTAAGACAGCTGGCTTCTGCCATTCTCCCACTCACTCTTTATTCACTGTCTTGTACAAATCTATCACTGTTCCTTAATGACAGGAACCAGTCTTTATCTCCTTCAAAGATGAGCTCAGGGGCTTCAAAGATTAGCTCAGAACGATCATACATTGAAAAGAAAATCCTCCATTATGTACGGGATGTGGTATACTGTGTGCCCACCACACTCAGATCATGTTTGGTGGTCTTACAAGCTGAACCTGCTTTATCAAGATCATGTAACCTTGCTGCTCTAGGCCAGATGTTAGCACCTGAAACGAAGGCAGCTTTAGCACAGCTGGCCAGTACTCCCAAGAAGGACCTTCATCCATTATTGGCTCTTGATAATGGGTGTTAACTGGCCAACCATTCAGATCTTCCTCTTTAGGGAAATTTGGCTTTAAGATCTATTCAGAGAGTCTATCAGTCAATGATAGCAGATGTGGAGCCTTGAAAGGGACTTTTGTGGTGCCAATGTAGAAGAGGATGCAGCTATACTATTATATCCTTGAATGATGCAACCTCGAGGCTTTATTCCTCTAGATAAAATCGCATGCAATATCCAGGAATATGTTCAGGGGAGCCTCGTCTTTTTCCTGTAGAGCAGCTGGTGGGTTTGAAATGCTGACCTTATCTTGTGGTTAGTAGCCCCAAGTGTAAGCACTATGTCACCACGGCTCCTTCCATGGGGAAAGTTTTCCATCAATCCTGACTAGAAGGAACAGTGGTGCCTAAGAATTCCCGATACGAGGTTGATGCAGTCTCTGGAACTAGACTTATCCTGCTACATGAAGCAACTAAAGAAATAGATGAAAAACAGGAAATAAAGTTTCTCAAATCATTGGACCACCAGGCAGCAAGGTGTAGGGTTCGCTGAAAGAAGAGAATCCTACCAGGTAGGCCCTATGAATGCCCTGGCTTCCCCCCAAGATGCAGGGATGGGGAGCCAGGAGCGCCTGGGGCCATCCAGAATTGAGCAGATGGAGCTGGCTGTCCAGGCACTCCAAAGCTGTTAAATCCTCAGGGCAGACTCCCCGAGAGATGCAGAGAGGGGAGTTCTGGAGGTTCGCAGCAGTCCCCACAAGTCTTCAACTGCGCCCCAAGCAGTGAAGTTGAGGCAGCCAGCTAAAGTCAAGGGAAGAATCACCGGACACAGGATGAGGGAAGTGTTTCCATGTTCTGTCGCAAACTTTAAGTTTTTATTTTCACTTGGGTGGGGTTTGCAGAACGATCATCAGTTTTACATTCGCCAATCTGTTGCACATTTCGTTTCATCTCATCCCTTGGGATCCCTTCAATGTAGCATCGTTGACTCCTGTCGTCCCTGTTTCCCGTTTCCATTCCTCCTTTAGTAACCCTTCTGAAGTGTGTCCTTGGGTCAGTTCTGTCCTTTTGATCGGAGACGCTTGGCTGTTCTAAGGCGTCAACACTTCACTAGTTCTCTCCTTTAGACCTGTCTGTTGTTTGGCTGAACCCTGAGCCATGGGGTGAGTTCATTCCAGAACTGAAGGGTGACCAAGAGCCAGACTCTTGGGGGGGGTTCCACCCATCTCTGTCCTACCAGTAAGTCTGGTCTCTTTTTTAAGTCTTGAGTTTTGTTCCATCTTTTATCCCACTGTATGCAGGACTTCCTAAAGTGACTCTTTTTCAGGGCAGTTGGGTGGGGTAACCAGGCACCCTCTAGTTCTTTCTTCTCAGGGTCATGGAGACTGATGTCTGCATGGCCCATTGGTCTGTGGAACTAATGGCTTCCATGAGTCTTTGCTTTCCTGTGCTCTTCTTTCTTCTCGATGGGAAGCCAATACATAAATGACTTCAGTTTAAATGAGATATTTAGAAAGGATCACCCACTTCTTGATGAATATATATAAACATAACAACTGCCTGTCGATGCTAACTCATGCCAACTTGATGTGTGCCCAAACAGAACTATGTTCTGTAGGGTTGTCAATGGCTCATTTATCAGAAGTAGGTCACCAGGTGGTTCTTCCGAGTTGCCTCTGGGTGGATTTGAACCTCTAACCTTTCAGTTAGCAGCTGAATGCATTTGTACCACGCAGGGATTCACTTGTGAATAAAGATCAATTGATGAAAAACACTCCCTTTTGCACTGGCTTCTTAGCAAGCTCCAAGCCAAGCAAAACCTACATGACACGCATTTTATTCACGGGGCTAACCTTGGGCTGAATCTGAATTTTGCTATCCTCGCTCTCCTTAACTCCCAACTAAAACGGACCAATCCCCTCTATAGTGTTACACATGCCCTATTTCTATTAAAAAAAGAATAAAACAAAACAAATGGACTATTGGAAACTACACATTAGAATAAAGTATAAACAAATAGTATGAGGGGAATTAAAGAAAAGTATTGCTAGTAGGTTTCCAGTTTATACATGCAAGGGCTTATCTCAAGCAGGCCATGCTTCAGCATGTTTGTGCAGTCAGTGAATGGCTACAGACAATTTCTCTCAGCAATACATCTGCTCAGTCTCGTTACAGTGCCTACAAAGAAAAGGCCCAACGAAAAGAGTTGGCTTCCAAGTGGATTCGCTGGGCAACTTAAGTTCAAAGCAGAGCGCTCAGTTCAGAAGGTTATATCGATTGGGGGATTCCCAAGGTGATCATCTTGGCTACTAAAAAAAAAATCCCAAACATATCTGTCTTGGAAGAAGTACGGCCAAAATGCTCCTTACAGGCAAACATGGCAAGACTTCGTCTCATGTACTTTGGACATGTTGTCAGGAGCGAGCGGTCCCTGGAGGAGGACATCATGCTTGGTAAAGTGGAGGGGCGGTGAAGAAGAGGGGGGTGGATTGAACAGTGGCTACAACCATGTGCTCAGACAGAAAGCACTGTGCGGATGGTGCAGGGCGGGCCGGGTTCTACGCTGTTGCACACGGAGGCACCATGACTTGGAATCGACTGACAGTACCTAACAACAATCTGGATGGGTCTTCCTTGGAGGACAAAGAGCTGTCATGGAGGTTCTTCGGACATTTTAAGAAAGTGGAAAATGGCATTGCTGAGAAAAAGACCAGGAAAGTTGCGCTGAGGAATCTTTCTGTCCTGAAAATGCACTTGCTCTTTCTTTGAGGGAGCAGAGGCTGTGAGAATCTTGCCTTATAAAATACCCCATCCACTCCACAGCCCCGATCTTGCCCCTTTAGATTTATTTTTGCTTCTAAAACCCAAAGAACATTGAAAAGGAACATTTGACTCCCTGAAGGATGCCAAAGCTACCATTGTTGATGTGGTATAAATCGCAGAGTGCATATTTCCTCAGGGAAGGGTTACAGAGAAGGACCCACTGTCTTCTGAGGAGTATAGATCTAGGTGAAGGATGTGCCAAGACGCAGTAGCTTCACATTTTGATATTTGTCTAATAAAGGTTTCTATGAATATACTATATAATTGTGTCTTGAATATGCTATGAATATTATGTGTGTGTATATATATGTATATATATGTGTATGTATGTGTATATATATATATGTATATATGTATATATATGTATATATAAATCAGGCATGCCTCCACCCTCATCTTTCTTTACCCTATTCGGGCACCAACCATTCCTCCCATAACACACTACTTTTCTGCTGGATTCTGTATCCGTTGCAATGGCTGTACAAAACTTATCAACAATATCCACAAGCCAGCCATTAGGGTTGTTAGCAGGTTGCCACCAGTTAGGAACATGAAACAGTTTAAGGGTACATCCATTGACCCACGGCAACCCCTCTCCTCAGTCTGAAGTCCTCTGGTCCTCAGCCTCTCCGGCAAGAGCCAAAGGGCCAGGGAGCCAGTCGCCTGCTCTCCCAGTCTCAGGCTCCATACTGCTTGGTCTGCTCTGTCTCATGCTGGCCTTTGCCTCAGCCTCTGGTCTGGGCCTGGCTGCTTTGCTGTCTCATGGTCTCTGTGCCTCAGGTGGCTCTGGCTTTGGCCTCTGCCACTTCAGAGACTGAGCTCGAACCTGCTCCACTGGTAGCTCTTCTTCCTCGATGGTCCTGGGATTTCTTGGACCAATCCCCACTACAGTGTTACACATGCCCTATTGCATAACCTCACCCAATCCCGTGGTGGGAGTTAGAGACATACATAGAGGAGCCACAATAAGAAACTCCACTTCACCATACCTTGGCTTCTACCCATTTCCCCAACTGGCTTTCTAGCCTTCGTTTAATGCTGAGCTCCTAATGTTCTTTCTATAAATTTCACTTTTTGCTAATGTTTGCTAGTCCAGAATGTATCACCCAGAAACAAAGAACCCTAACGGAATCACCCAGACAGCACGCTAGGTTGTATTCAGTCTCCTCCATTCTCACAGCCATCTGCCAAGCTCATGGCAAGCAGGCAGGCAGGCAGGCAGGCAGGCAAAGGCTAATTGTCAGCAAACAAGAACCGCAGGTTCCATTTGTCTTGGCAAACAGGAACTTTCAAATGGGAATGTAAGTGTCTGCTATTCTGAAAGATATCCACACTGGTCCTCCTCAGCCAGGTGGGGAGGGAAAAAGCAGTAGTTAGCAAGCTTTTCGCCTGCAACCTCTGCCCACTGCTGAGGAGAGAGGAGAAACCGGAACAGTCCAACCCATCATTGCCAATAAGCTGGCGAGATCTCCCCGGAGAGTTAATTGGGTGGTTAACGCTGATCAAAGATGTTGGAAAGCTGGCGTTTCTTACAGCTTTCAGTCTCAAATGAACTGCCATCAAATCGATGCTGACTCATGGTGACCTATAGAACAGGGTGGAACTGCCCGTGGGTTTCCCAGACTGTAACTCTTCATGGGAATGGAAAGCCCCTTCTTCGGCAGAGCCTGGTGGCTTCAAAATGCTGACCTTGAGGATGCAGCCCAACAAGTAACCACTAGTATATGAATCTAGCAAATGTTGAATTATTAATAACCTTTAGCCTATGTAGTAGTCCATACAAAAGTTTCTATTTGATTTTTGGTTGTTCTCTGTCACAGTAAATGATGGCAAACAACTGCCACTAAGTTTGGATGTTTAAGGTAATCAGACTTAAAATATAGCCTCTGTTGGCAGAGAAGATTCACTTTGTTGCCCCCAGAAGCACCTGAGAAAGGTGGGGAGCCATTATCTGGAGAAGATGAAAGTGAGGCCCAAGTAACTGCAGGATAAAGCGCTTCCACGAGAACTGCAAATCAAGTCTGAAAGGCAGAAGTGCAAGCCTGGGAGTGTGGATGGCGGTGGACAGGCTTACTCTGCGGCCTATTTCTGGGTCTGTGGCAGCAGGGATTTACTTCACGATGGGACATAATTCTCCCTGGCAACACCAGACCCAACAGCTGGGGTGTCAGAGTATCCAGTAAGGGTGCAGGACCCCTCTTGGCCCACGGTGGTTTTCGACATATAAAGTAGTAAGAGAGTAAGACAAGAGGTACTACTATAAAATCCTAGCCACTTTACTTTACAGCATCACATTTTGAGCCCTGCAGAGCCCCGGCGAGGCCTATAGACTTTTGAAAGCAGGTCCCATCCCTGAAGCCCTTCCCCTGGAGAAGTCTGCGCTCTTCCACTCACCCATTCCACGGCAGTTTGGGCACTCTCCGGGGACACAAACTGTGTTCCTTTGAAGCAGCAGTTCTCAACCTGTGGGGGTCACACGACCCTTTCACAGGGGTCGCCCGAATCCTAACCGTAGCAAAAATACAGTTATGAAGTAGCAACAAAACTAATCTTATGGTTGGGGGGTCACCACAACGAGGAACTGTATGAAAGGATCATGGCATGAGGAAGGTTCAGACCCACTGCAAGTGTTCTTTGAATTGGGGAAAGAAGAAATCGGAAAAGGCAAAATCAGGGGTGTAGGGTGAGACACCATTGTAGTTTTTAATGTTCTTTTAAAAGTTTCTTCGGAATAAGCTCCTAGAATCTTCCTGTCTCCTATGAGAAAATCTATCAAGATGACCCTCGGGAGCTCTCTAAACAGTGGTTGAGCTGAACTTTCTGCCTCGACTTCAGTGGCTCAGCAGGTTCCCTGGGAAGCCACTGTTTTCACGGGACCCTACGGGCACCCAGTGTGTCACCCAGAGAATATGTCGGCAGCCAGCCACTCACTGCAGGTGTTTCACCACACTTTGTTTGGGAGAAGCCCCAGGGTACCTGAATGGGACCCCTTAGGCGACTTTCTGGCTTACCCAAGTGTGTACTGTTTCCTCCATGTTCTTGTCCAAACTGTGGAGAGGTCACTGCTTCTGACCTAAAGGAAAGATAGCACCTTAGGTGGAGGGAAGCTTTTTGGTAAACTTGGAGTCTGAGAAAGTTTATGTCTACAGCACCATATTCAAAATGAATTGATGTGTGTTAACCTTAGAAGCAGCTCTAAAGTATGCACACAATACATTTAAAGACAGTCATATTGGAATAAATGCGGGTAAACTGCAAGTCTTGTTTACTTCTAAGTGCGTAGACACCCTGATGAGGAACAGGTGCTGCTCGTCTCGGACAAGCCTTCCTTTCAAACCCAGAGGCATTTGGATCTGCACAGTGCTTGCTGCTGCCTTCCTCATACATCACCCAGTGCAGTGCTGCCCCAAACCCATTGTTGTTAATGACCTCATTTCATTTTTTATTATATTTTCTAATTATTAAAAGGAGCATTGGCTTTGGTGGAAAACTTGAGAAAAATGTGGACCCAGACAAATTACTCAAAATGTGAATGCTTTCAGCGTCACGTCTGTTTTCTGAACGTGACCTTTGTTTTGGTTTGGAGGTGGGGGTGGGGGTGGTGGGGGTGGTAGGGGCAGCAGCAGCAGCACCTGAGCAAGAGGGAACAGGAAACCTCAAAGAGCATTTCCTGTGGCCCCGCCTCTGCCCCACCAAGCACTTGCCTTAGTGCAGATGCCGCCAGCCCCCCTCAGGGGTGCTCAGGGGAAGTTATGGAAAATGCCTTTCACGGGGATCCATTCAGTGGTGGGCTTCAGCTGGTTCACATCAGTTCAGCAGAACCAATACCTATTTTTTCTTGAGTTTTGAGAGTTAAAATGGCACTTGTAATCAAAGAAATCACAAATTCATATTCCTTATTCTTTTTTAATGTTCATCTGTTCAACAGCATATTCTAAGTGCCCATAATAATGGTCATTCTGTCCACAGGAGTAAAAAATTAGATGGAACGACACTTATATTTATTCATTACATAAAACTTGTTATAGTTTTGATGGAATATTGTTATTTGTTACTTCAGTCAACAAACGTATAAAAAGTGCCAAAAAACCAGAGGGTGATTGTCAGAATAATTGCTATAAGTTCAGCAGAAGTGGAAAGTTTTTTTTTCCAAACATATGTTCAGAGAAGTCACCTGCTTCTAAATCTATCAAACACAATGACTATCGTCTAATTGGCCTACCTTTAAAGGAACAGGATCCTAACTATCCAGTGAAAAGATGGGTAAGGATCCATCACACAACCAAGGATGCTCAGATAAAAGCAAAGACTATTCCAAATGAGGATGTCAATCAGTAAGCAATATGGAATATCTTAAATAACAATTTTATTGTTTTTTGTGAGGTATTACTTAATATCTTTTCATTGATCTTTTCAAACTTATAACAATCTTGCTTTGTGAACCTCTTTGTTCTTATTTAAGTATTAACTGTATGAAATAATAAATTACCTCTTAGTATTTCACTTTAATACTTAAAACAGGTCACGGACTGGTTGTTATCCTAATCCTACCACGGGATGCATTCGTACCAGATTGACGCCAGGGCTTCAAAACACGCCATTTGTTGGGAGAAGGGCACAGCCGATGACTTTCTCTGACTGGTTCAGCCAAAACTATTTAAGGACTACTAAGTTTGGGACCGTGGTAGCACAGTGGTGACGCATTTGTTGGGCTACTAACTGCAAGGTCAGTAGTTCGAAACCGCTAGCCGCTCCTTGGAAGAACGAGTGTATTTGGGATGGAGCCTGAATGAGCTGGTGTCGGGCCTGGTCAGAACAGACGAGAAGGCAGCTGACTGCAAGTTTGAGGCAGCACTGCACTCCAGGTGTCTGAGGAAGACAACAAAACAGGTCAACGGCAGTCACCTTCCACGTACTATTAAAATGCTGCTGAATGTGAAAGGAGAACTGCCTTGAGGTAAGCAGCATCTATTTCTACAAACTTAGTGAAACTCCTTTTCAAGAAGCAAACAAAACAAAAGACCCAAACCCGTAACTCCCTGCCATCAAGCAAATACTTACTCAGAGACCACTTAGGGCAGGGGAGGCCTGTCCCTGGGGTTTCTCAGACTGCAACTCTTGACGGCAGCAGAAAGCCTTGCCTTTCTCCTGAGGAGCAGCTGGTGGTTTCCTCGAGGTTAGCAGCCCAACTTGTGACCACTATGCTTGCTACCAGGTTTCCTTCAAGAAGCAATCATAGAAACCGGGCATTTCAACTTCAAGCCTTTAAGACCCCAGCCACGTTCTTTTGATAGCCAAGCACCACCAGCTTTCTTCACATTTGCTTGTTGTATCCATTTTGTCTTCAGTGATCATACCCATCTGAGACAAATGGGACATCCCCTCACAGAAGGATCACAAGGAAGGGATGAGTCAACCAGGGCGCAGTAAACCACCAATGAAACACACAATATTCCTCTGGTTCCTTGAGGCTTCCTCACTCCCCCCTATCATGACCCCAGTCCTGCCTTTCACTGAGCGCTAGACCGGAGCATGTACATAGGTACAGGTAAGAACTCACGACACACGGAATCTAAGTCAGATAAACCCCTTGGGAATAGAAATGGGAGTAGTTGATACCAGGAGGGTAGGGAGAATATGGGGAGGTGGGGGGAAGAAACTGAGGGGAAAGAGAGAAAGTGGTTGGTGTGAAATATGAAAATAATTTATAATTTATCAAGAGGTTGGGAGGGGTGGGGGGGGCGGGGAGAAAGAGGACTTGATACCAAGGGCTCAAATAGAAAGTAAATGTTTAGAAAATACTTGATACAACTGATATATGGATTGTTCTAACAGTTCTAAGAGCCTCCAATAAAATGATCTTAAAAAAAAAAGATTTGGAAACACACAAAAATAAGTCGGGCATTTTCTTAGGGAATGTACCTCACTCAGCCCCCTTAGGGAAGGGTTCAATTGGCCGAATGTGCCTGACAAAGTTCCTGCAAAGCCCAGGTACTCCCCTGGATGCTCTGCCTTTCCTAGGCAATGCTTCTTTCTTTTGCTCATGCCATTTCTGGAAAACTTACTTTTGCTCTGTAAATCTGATTTCACCCCCAAAATAAGTCAGGTACCCTCTTTCCCAAAGATGCATTCCCAGTAACTGAGTGCTTTCAACATGAGGCGATTAATAAAGTCCCAACCTCTCTGCTACTCTGCACTTGTCTCAGTGCAGTGTGACGAGAGATGTAGAAGACCTTGTCTCCTGGTGCACATACATGCATCCATTCTTACTCAGTCAAGTCCCGGGCCCTGTGGTGCTTATGACAGTTGTTCCCCCCAATTCCAGTTAGTCCCTTTCAAGTTGCCTTGAAGATGGGTGTGACTTGCTTTGGGAACAGAGGGAAAAGCCCTAAGAATTGACTCTAAGATCCTAAGGCTCAATTGGGGGCACTTGTCTATAGCAGAGTGAGGAGGGGAAAGAGTATTGGAAGGTGAGCTTGGAAGGCCACCGGGAGCAGATCACATAGACAGCTTTGCAGGCCACTTGTTAAGAACTTTGGCTTTCAGTGACGTGAGAACATCACAGAGATTTGAGTAGTGACTGATCTGCTGAAAGCACACAGGAGGGGGATTGGGTGACAGCAACTTCCAGTGTGAACTTTCCGGCTGCATCTTCACCAAGGATTTTTTTAAGCACCCAGATCACTCTGTCTTTCTGCAGGTTGACAACCACTGCTTAAGAGAAGCCCAGTGACCAAAAGTAGAACCTCCAGTCTGTGTCTCACCTTATTTTAATTGCTGTCTAAAATCAAACCTCCAAGTGACAACTGACAAACTGAGTTACAATCATCTCCTTTGTCCCCTTACCACTGAGCTCTGTGCTTTGAAATACTGCACATATAGAGACACAATGGAGGGAGAGAGGTTTTCCAACCAGCGAAGTCCTAGTTGACTGGTGTCCAAACTGACAAATTCCACTTTGAATTAAAAATCAGAAAATTAAAAAACAAAACTATACCTTACTTTTCATTTTCAACGCCCCTCTTCTTACCCTGTAGCATTTACCCCTATTATTCTTCTCCTATCCTCCCTTTTCCCATTTCTTCCTTGCCAGGTAGTTCCATTAAAGAACTTTGAAATTTAAGAAAATCTCAGATTCTAAGATGAAAAGTACAATTATTTTCACGGAAAGCATTCAAATCTCTATGCCTGAAGAAATAAGCTGTAAACAAAAATGTTGGACTTTCAGTCCAAGAAACTCAAATGTCAAGACCGTTCCAACAGACTATGAGAATGAGCTATGTGATCTTCATCAATTACGAATGCAGTCTTCCTCGTTTCAAACTGCGGAGGTTTTGCCCTCCAGGAAATGTTCTTCTTGGAACCCATGCACCAGCACTGTGGTCCTGTCAGATGCCAAATCCATCTGGGTGTGGAGCAGGCAGTTCTCTCAGAAGGCCAAGTTGAACCACTGGCACTGTGGCATTGACCTTGAATATGGGTATTTATTTATACATACATATCCAACATACTTGGGCCATATTGCCACTGAACAGGCTAGTCTATATTATGTTAGACAAATCAGGATAGAGCATGTGGCACA
Organism: Echinops telfairi; assembly: GCF_000313985.2. Taxonomy (NCBI): domain Eukaryota; kingdom Metazoa; phylum Chordata; class Mammalia; order Afrosoricida; family Tenrecidae; genus Echinops; species Echinops telfairi. Next base: position 45,935,092 of record NW_022103915.1, read on the forward strand.
CCACCTTTATGAATTCAAGGATTCAGAAACCATGAATGACCTTAGACTTTTCTGTCAGTGAACATATATATTTAAAGAAAAAAAGCAAAAACAAAAACCTACCAATGCCAAGACTTTGGTCAACCATTTTGATTTTAGATATAAAGGTAGAAACTAAGGAATAAAGATCACCAAGTAAGCTTTTCCCCCTGAAATAGGCAGTTTCATTGCTCTCATTCAAGGCAAAGCCTTCTCTGTTTTTATTACAGATCATTGCAGCAAGGTGTCTGTCAGTTGAAATACATTTTTAAAAACCAAGCAGCTAGGAAAACTGAATTTCTGTCAAAAACCCAAAGACATTTATTTGCTAATAACAAGTTTGTTGTTGTTTTTAAGGCTCTTCCAACCTGTCACTATACAATCACTGGAGAATTTTGGTTATTTTGTCAGGAATGTTCTGGAAGCTTTTATAGTTAAAACTGTTAATGGGTCAGTGGCTAGAAAGATCGAGAACTTTGCTATTATATACAGTAAATCTTTGCAAAAATATTTTCTTCATTATATAGACTCAAATACACATTCATCCCTGAACGGTTTCAGTACACTCATACAAGGTATACATATTACCCCTTTGGCCCAGAACAGTCAAAATCTCTTCTAGCAAACTCTCTAGGCTTTAAACACTAGATATTTATAGTCTACTGTACGAAGATGGTGCTCCACACGTCTTGGACACAAACAGCAGAACATAATACGGGGTAGATCTTAGAATGGGCACAGCATGGTCACAGCCCAGCGGAGAGTTTGAGTCACCTAGAATAAGGGTAGACTTCTCATCTACCGTAACAAGGATTGCACTTCAAGGAACAATTGTTTTCAGAGACTTCCTCAGTGATCTCTCATAGGGACAGACTGTGCCAGATCCATACATCTTAACACCAAGAACAATATGAGAAAGGAATTTTGACCCACCTTGTTTGTTATGTAATTTGAAATAAGTCCTTACCATCATTTGCCCAACCTTATCTTTATTATAATCTTGCGCTTGTGTGAACAATTAAATCATTTCCTTTCTTGATCACAGCTGGGTAGCATTTCATACGAATGTCTCAAAAATTCAAATTCACTGCCACTGAGTCAAAAGGGGTGTTACTAATGTCTAGGGCTAGGAAAAGATATTATGACTAAGTTGGTAATTTTATTATCTGAAAGGTTTTCATTAAATTCTGTACCTTTAAACAAAATGTAACAGCTATTGTGTCCTATAAGTGACCTTTTTAGGCTAGCAGAACAAATAAATATGACTCCCCTGGAGACAGCAGTAAGCCCAAAGAGCACAGATCTTCTGCCAGTCTCTGACAAGTAAACCAATCTGATAGATGCCATGCAAGCCAAGATTTCTCTGGTAGCTCAACACAGAACAAACTTTTGAATTCAAATCAAGATTTGTGTTCTCATGGGAAGTTCACTCTGAAATATTGAGGAAAGGGAGAAAAATGAGTACCCCAACATTCACTTTTCAGGAGGTAATTAAGAGGGGGGAAAGCATGCAGAACTATAGATGCACTTAAAGCTTTTGTCCTCAGATTCGTTGCCTTTGGTTATGATGCCTCATTATTGTATTCTTATTACACATTTCTACAACCAACTACACGAGCTCTTGCAGCTCGTAGGTTTTCAATTATACCATCAGTTGAGGCACTCTAAAAAATCCATTTGATTTAATAAACACTAACCCCCAAAGCCACAACTACTGCTGTGGAGTCATTCTGACAGCTGTCCCACAGGACAGTTACACTACCTCCTAGGATTTCCAAGGCTGCAAATCCTTACAGAAGCAGACGGCCACATCCTTCTCACACACAGCGGGTGCCAAGTTCTAACCTCTAACCTTTTTGATTAACAGACAAGCACTTAAAGCATCACATCTTCAATTAAAACTAAAATACAAAACTCCCCAAACCCCACTGCCATCAATTCACACTCGGAGCCCCTCTAAGACACAGAACTACTTCCAAGGTTTTCCAAGACTGTAAATCTTTATGAAGGCTGGACAGCCTTAACGTTCTCTGGATTAGCAGCTTGGTGGGTTTGATCTGCCAACCTTGCTGTTAGCCCAACACCTAGCTCAAGGCATTACCACGCTTCCTTTCAATTAAGAGTGGACATACTCAAATCTATAAAATAATTTTCAGACATGAACACTAGACATAGTCATCAGAATTAGCAGAGGAAATCTGCATCACACACACACACACACACACACACACACACGAGCCGATAAAGCAGGCATTTCTCTACCAGAGTGCTAGGTCCTTACTTAACACCACTCCCCACCTCTAATCTCCTTTTTCAGAGAAATAGGAAGTACAAGGGTGAATCAAAAAGTACTGCCTCAAAATCATAAATGGCGAACAAAAATAGCAAAAATTCCATCTAGGGCTATATGCTTTTGAAAAGTGCTTCCATCTAATGCTTCTGGAAGAATTCTGTGACCTTCAACTTATACCACTTCAAAATGTCAATTCTGGCTTCCTCGAGGGACTCAAATTGTGGTCCTCTGAACTACTGAGTTGGGGAAAATAAAAGGAAGTCTGAAGGGGCTGAATCAGGGCTGTAGTGGATCAAGGAAGGTTTCCCAATGGAATTCTCATAGGACTGCCCTTGCTATCCTCAAAGAATGAGCAGGTGCACAGTTGCCATGTGAAAAAACACCTCAGAGCAAGTTTCCCAGCCTCTCATCAATTTATTTTTCAAAGCTTCTTCAGAGTAAACCCATGATCGTCCTGTGCCCTTTGAGAAAAACGATCAAGATTACTCCTTAACAATCCTGTGTCTCCCAACAGCTTCTGAGTGGGAGGGGTCCCCACTTGAACTGTGCTTGCCCAGCAGACCCTTGAGAAGCCACTGTGTTTTGATTGAACCTTTTTTGGACAGCAGCCTGAGACTAAGACAAGTGTGTTACGCAGAGAACCTTTTTGTTAATAGGACGAATGCAGAAACATGTTCAAACAGGTTTTATGGGGAATAAGCCCAAACACATATGAACCGGAGCCTTACTAGCAATACTTTTTGACTTAACTCTCGTGTATACTTAAGCAGAGTGAAAAATAGTTATTAAGAAGAACAGCTTCTAAAGCTTCTTCAGATCTGAAATGTTTTAATGACAATCAACACCAACTAAAACTTACTGACTTTCAGCAATCTTCCTAAAATCAGTAAGGGTTAAGTCTAGTTCTGACTGTGACTACCAGATTCATCAAATTCATCCAAGTTCAGTTAGAAAAAAAGAATTCTTTTTTCAGGCTTCCCAATAATTCAATCCAAAACTTCCAGGTTTCTTGGCAGAACAAAAATGCTGCTTGCACTATTAAACAATCATAAATACACACACATTATACAATTGCCTGTTTATTTAGTGGCACTGTATTTGCAAACGGTCTTCTTTCTACTTTTAAATCTCACATACAATCTGCAACCATTCACAGGCTGAATGCAATTTCTTCATCAGACTCGAAAACAAAAAAGTACATTCTTAAAATTAGAACTAAATTCACATATTTTCTTTGGACCAGAAAATGGTACATAATACAAAATATACATTTATGGACTTTCTTTAAACAGTTTAGATCACATAAACTGCAAACAAGGGCGAATTACTGTGGTAATTTTTGTTACACGTTATTTTAAGAAAAATATTTCTGTAGTTGTATTAGTCTTACATTTATAGATTAAAAAATGAATTTATATATAATGCAACATGCTTTTAACATGTACATCTCTCCCCATTCACAACATTCACTTCATACAAATTAAGTGAAACAAACCAGTTCTAGAGTGAAACCAACCAGTATTGGTGCATATCACTAGAACCAAGATACTGTCCTGTAATTACGCTTCAGTCAAGTTGAGGGCGTGCTTGGTAAAATAATGGTTCCCATAAATGGGATTTAAGCAACCTGTAACTGACCATCCAATTTTGGCAACAAATGTAACAATTTTTTTTCATTGCAGTATATCATTAACCCTGGACACTGGTGTTTGTCTCCAAGCTAGCTCTACTTTAAGATTCTGTATTAGTACTTAAACTAATTCTTTACAATCTGAAATTAAACATTTAGTGAATTCTACCAGGAAGTTCAAAATACTAAAACCTGAGTGAGATCTGACAGTGAAATGTACTGTTTGTTAAAACTACATGGGTCAGAAGCATTTCAGAAATGTTCAATTTCTCATTTTCTCTTTTTTCAGTTGAATTTCAGAAGTTGCAAATCTTCTTAGAGAAAGATGTCATCCTCCAAAACCATTTTACATTTTAAAACCTTTGGTCACGTTCCCCTTTTTTAACAGACCTTTTAAATGAAAAATTATCAGCGTCTAGCCCAGATACAACCCACCTCTCACCTTTTAAAAAGTTAAATAACTGCTTAAAATAGAAGTTATTTTGCTGTCTTTGAAATATTTTTATGGACTTTTCAGCAAAAAAAAAAAAAAAAAGATACCCAATAGTACCTTTAACACAGAACCATCACGGGACCCGTGAATCACTGCAACACTGAAAACCCGGGGGACGACCATGCACATTACATGGTATGCACTGTCCTGGGTAAGGGAGTCCACAGACTCATCAGTCTCATGAGGCCTGTGACCCAGATGCGTAGCCATCGCTATGATGAATTTGTGCCAGTCACTATCCCTAAGTAGAACATTTCTTTTGTTTTGTAGTTACCCATCTCTTACACAAATCTAACTTCAGAACATACAGCATACATCATGCAAATGTTACTAACGAGTTCTTTCGTGAATCAGGAGGGCTATGTAAAAACAAAGAAAACACTCTATTTTTCTAAACATTTGTTAAACAAGCCATTAGTAGCATATTGGATTTTGAAGCAATGAAAAGAACTTGGGAGGGCTGGACTGTGAGAAACTGCCCTTTTTGTCTCCGTTGCTTCCTCATCAATGCAGCAGAAGCTTTGATCATTGCCTTACTTGCTAGAAAAGTCTATTTGAAGACATAAAGGTTGGTTCTTGTTGGTTTGTGCCATTCATGTTCTGGGTTCAGAGGAAAACATCCTTATGGCTTTTGAAAGAAGTAGGAATCATTCTCCTCCCTCCTGGTGACATCGATCCGCTAACTCCCAAGTTCTCTTAGTGTAATACGCCCAGTTTGTCAGAGCAGAAATTGATGAGGCTCTTAGCTCAAGAAAATTGAGTTGGACAGTTTGTTTAGAAGTAGCAAAAATGAGAATGGAGGAATAAAGAGGAGAGAGGAACAGGCAGACAGAACCAAACGGGGTAGAGGGGAAATGAGAGCAAGATGTCATGCAGCATAAGGGGGAATCTGCTATTTTCTTGTTTTATCAACCCCAGCCCCACCTTCTAACTCCTGTTCCCCATCTAATAAAAGTATTCATTAACTGCAATTTCAACCCCATCTGAGTTTTCTAACTACCACTTTAATAGATTGGTGGTATAAAAGGAGAAGCAGTGAGAGCAGAGGCCACTAGCTTAATACACAAAACAAGAACAAGGGAGTCCGTGTGAAGGTGAACCAAAGCGATGGAGGTGTCCAACTGACGGGGAAGTGGGAGTGAAGGCCTCCATCCTGCAACTGCACTCTATCAGCGGGGCCAACACGTCGTCACTGAGACCAGCTACTGACCAAACAGAAGTAGACACTTAGAAGATGTTTCTTAAATATTTCAAGCATATTCCGAATTACAGAAGTCAAAACAACCCAAAACACGGCACACTGACAGAAACAAGGTAAAATTCAGATTCTACAAATTAATACATTACAAAGATGTCTTGTCAATGCCTAAAAGAAAACTAGTCAAAAGACTAGATTCACTCATTTAAAAGTGGTCATCTCACCAGCAGAATCAGCAAGCAAAGTATCTGAAACTCTTCAAGGTCCCTTCAAAGAAAACCCCCAAACGAGGAACTTGTCCACATTATTTTCTAATACCACATCCTAAGCATCACCTTGTACAAAGAGCAACCAAAACAGTAAAGGTGCAAAGCCTCTCATTCAACAGAACTAATATACACTCAAAATTCAAAATTAAGAGGAAACAAAATAAAAGCCACCACCACAACACAGAAAACCAGTATGCAATTTCATCTTTTTTCTTTTTCATAAATCAAACTGAATTATCAGATAAATGTATCCAGTAAATATTGGCAGAAAATCATTAAAACAAAAAACCTACACAAGAATTATTTGGCTAAAATTGGTTATCAATACTGAATGTATTTTCAATAAAAGCTTTACTGAAATAAAATATGAATGCCTTAAACTTAAAACCCGGCCTGTAAGTATTTCCAGGGTTGGAGAATACTGAGAAATGCATGACCCCTTTCTTTGAATGGCTGCTGTAAGAAGTGCCAATTTTGTGTCCACTAAATGGCTTTAAGCCTTATCAGTTCAATTTTAATTTTACTGCAGAGTTTTCTCTTGGATGATATTTTTCATTTTAAGGAGGGAAAAATAAACAGAAGAAAAGAGATGTGGTGAATAAAGGGAATGAAAATGAAGTATGGGAGGGGTGGGAGGGGGGCCTGTCTTGTCCAGGAAAGTATCTGGCATGTTGTAGGTGGGCAATAACCTTTTTGGGGGGGAGTGGGGGTGAGGGGGGAGAGAATGAGTGACCCAGTTACAAAATTAACATACGAGATTAATAATTATGCTTAAATGTAAACTCCTTGAGGGCAAATGCCTATTCATAATCCGTAAGTGTAAAATACAGTTCTGCATACAACTGTGCATTTTGTGGAAGAGCTAGACCTACGACTGACTAAGGGATGGACAATGTAGTTCAGGTGACTTACATTATAATTATTTCATTCATCACTCCTTAATGCTACGAAGTTAGGAAGAAATGGGGCAAGAGCAGTTCTACTTGCATAGAACTCTAGTTTACTTGATGCATTATCACTAAAAAGATGCTTGAAATGCATATAATGCGAAATAGGAAAAATATTACTTTGATTTTGTCAACGTATAATCCCTAAAAGAAAGTATGTTAAGACATCTTATCTTGCTCAAACAGTAAGATTGATCAGTAAATATTTTTAAAGTTAGGGTAACAAGAATCTGCTATACAAAAATTGAACTATGTTTAAAAAGCAGCAAATTAGGTTCATTCTCTTAAAACATTTAAATCAAAGTACATTTGTAATGCTACATTATCACCACAGAGTTTTTTCCCTCCAAAGAAAATAAGAGAACACATCAATATTTTTGAGGTATTGCCCTGAGATGCTATAATTAGTTCAAAGGGACAGAGTGGAATCAAGAATTTAAGTGGCTTAAAACGAAGGACACAGCAGAGGTGCAAAAGCACCTTTTAAAAAGTGGGGGCAATTCACCTTTCTCACCAACCACTAAACGCCCGGGATCAGGAATACACACCGTCTATTATAATGTAGACTTCCTTCCTGTCGGAAAGGAAAGTTTCATAATGAAAAACTTTCTTTTTTTTATAACGAAAAACTTTATCTAGTATGGCAGTGCTGACTTATGTGGAAAAGACATCACCTTTTTAGCTCAAGTTTCAATTTTATTCCATTTCCAAAGCTAATTTCAGTAATAGAATATTTTTATCTTTTTTCTTGTTCACTTTAAGATTCTCAAATAAACAAGCCTCTAAATATGTTATGGTTTGAAATATAGCTTTCCACCACATACCTTAATTGTGATTTAAGATTCTACATCTCAAAATATTCCAGTTCAGTTCAAGGCTTGGAAATTTCTAGAACTAAAAACTACAGTCTACTTAAAAAATAAAGAAACTGAATTGTTGTAATACGGAATATAACTTTGAGTAGTAGGATGCCTGGAACTCAATCCACTCTAGAAGCACTGTTATTCACTAAATGCACATCTAGATGCTTACAAAGCCATTAACTTAGCACAGTGGTTCTCAACGTCCCTAAGCGCCCCCCCTTTAACACAGTTCCTCATGTTGTGGTGACCCCCCCAACCATAAAATTATTTTCGTTGCTACTTCATAACTGTCATTTTGCTACTGTTACAAATCAGGCAACCCTGTGAAACTGTTGTTCCACCCTCAAAGGGGTCGCGACCCACAGGTTGAGAACTGCTGACTTAGAACACGATCACACTTTGCACTCGACGACAGATTTTAGTAATTAAGCACTAATTGTTAAAGTACGGAATTGGTTCTTTAATTCCAACTTAAGAATTTCTTAATATAAATAGTATTTCAATATATTTTTTAGTCATGCTGGATTAAAATATAAATAAAATACAATTAAGTTACATTTAACCATCTCACAAAGAGGGATAATAAAATGATTTTGCTGGTTTATAACTACTTAAATCTGAGACATCTCACATTACTTTCCCACTACTTCCCTAACTTTTAAGGCTATATATACAAATAAAATATGTATACTTGCTAGTCAGGGGAATAAACAAAAATTAATATATATATATATAAAATAGATTATACTACCTTTATACACAAATTTTTGATTTTGTGTTTAATGTTGTATTTTAATCTTACACCAAAACAGTTTTCTGGTGGGAAGTCTGCCTACTGAATGCTTAAATTACATAGTGATAAATACAAAAGTCAACCTAGCGAGACAAGGAGCACAGAACAGTAGTCTTTTCAATGTGACAGATTTAAAAACTTACTTTCACATGCTTAATCTTAGGAATTTAAACCTAAATTAAATTATCTATAATTCCTTAAATTTTGAGAGTTATTTTTAAAGACCAACAACTAAATATTATCAACATGCTATATTTCAAATCACAATTACATCTTAACCACTGTATTCTAAAGACACGGGCCAATGAAGTTATACACACACACACACACACACACACACACACACACACAAACACACACACCATGGAGTGTTAGATTGTCAAGCTTGACAATTACTTTAATTAAACAGTAGGTAAATTTAGCTGATGCACATCTCCATGAAAAATAAGCAGAAAGAAACAACAGACTTTAATATTACAGGTTTCCCCCTTCCTAGGAAGAGAAACAGGTCTATCTATGTCTTGGGTAACACATTATTGTCCATTTAATAGACTAACATCTTTCCCCCATGAGAAACTTCTCATTTACAATGACATGATGTTTCAAAAGGCCGGGATAAAAGAGGAATTACACGTACATGATTAAATTTCTTGTTTGTTAAATCAAGCTTTATTGATAAAATGGAATTCAGAATATCTTACTAGGAACAGCAGCAGGTTCAGCCAATCGTAGTAAAATGTGGCAGTCTCCTACATTACATAGGAAGCTGCTGCTTATCAATTAGTAATTTAATGTAATGACTTGTAAAAGAGGTGCAAAGAATCAAGGCATTCTAGCCCCAAGATTGATATTAAGAATATACTGTATTACCCTTCAATACTCATGGCAACACGGAGAGAACCACCTGAAAGACAGTTGAAACGAAGGGAAGGCTTTATCAACAATGCCAATCCCAACTCCAACATTTAGTTTTCAAAACCCCCCTGCATGTTCAGCTTTTTAAGATTTTGAAATTACTGTCCATAATCGCGTGCACGTTTGGGCATCTAGCTGATGTGGCTGCTGCTCTCCCTGTGTCCCAGTCTCCAATTCAAAACACAGCATGACTTGAAAGGGCTATATGTCTGCTGTATCACACAAGCCAAACATTTCTTGTAACTTTGATAGTGATTTAAAGCAGTTCATAATTAAATATGAGCATTTGTACAAGGACAATTACACTTTACAAAAAACAAAATCATACAACAAAAATTGCTGGAGTCTGATTTACAACATGAATTATGGTTTGAAATCACGTTTACGTAAGTCTCAAATTTTACCAAAAAAAAAAAAAAAATCAGTTCTGGGCTAGCTGTTGTACTGCTGAAGTTCTCTGTTGTAATCACTCTCACCCACGTCATATCCCCTTCTTTTACGCTGAGGATGGCTGTTAAAAAGATTCATTGAAGTAGAGCTGCACTCTCCTTTGGAGGTGAAGGTAAACTCCATGGCTAGAGGAGCAGTTTTACCACATATCATCAGTTGATGTAGAGTCCTTTATAAGAGAAAATAAAACAAGAAATTAAAGTGGACAAGTGCCAAAATACATTACTTTCTGGATAATATAAACTAGTTTCTATAAAGTAGATTTTTAGGGTGTAAGTATTTTTCAAAAGTATATGTACATGTATAAAATATCAATATTTAATTTGTTCAGAGAAATTTTAACCCTCCTTTTAAGGTAAAATACATTATATCTGGTTTTATCATGAAATTAACTGAATGTACTTCTAAACCAATAAGACTATCAAAAAGAATTATATTTGTTTCCTTAAATAAAGCCCATTTATTTTGGGGGTAGCACTTCTCTAAATTTTCACTGTTTAAGATGAAATTAGGGTCGCAAATAATGGAATTTTTCCTTGAACTTTTTGAGTCCTCGTGTTGTTTCAAAATGTAATAAATGAAATATTTCAGGAAAGTGGAGAAATGGTGTTAGGTTACCAACTTCCTATAAAAATTACTCTGGCAGAATTCCAACAAAAAACTTAGAGAATGTGGCATTTAATGTCTATATAAATGGAATCTTCCATTTTCATATTTGAATAAAATGATACATTTCAGGGTTCCTGGTAATCATAAAAACTATTTAGTGAAAACAAACATTTAAAATTTAAATATCATACCTGCTTACAAAACTCTGAAAAATATAAGATTCTGCATAGAGATATCATTACCAACTTCAAAAAAGCATTTAGCAGAGGCAAACCTTTGAAATGGGTTGCTTTTAGAAGCTTACAAAACCTAAAATAATTCAAAAGGGCTTTCTTCTTTTGAGGTGGCCACTCACCATGACAATGTCCTCAATGATTACAATTGTGGTGTGCAGGCAGAGATCAGAGCACTCAATGGGGTGGGGTGGGGGGGTGTTTAAGAGAACGGGTGCAGTGAACACCTTTGCAAACAGGTGGGAAGGATATGCATTTAGAGCGGAGGGGCAGGGCCCGCAGAGGGAGCTGAACTCTTACTTACTGTGTCATCATTTTTGTAAGGATTCAGTCTATTGTAAACAGCTTCAATTATATTCCGCCTATATTGAAGGAAAAAAAACAAAATTAATTCTTCAAAAAGTAAAACACTGTCTAATAACTTATATCCAGGTGTTCATTAAAGCATTAAAGACAATCTAGTATTTCTTGCTCCTACAAGTGAGCTTCACTTGATTAATTGGGGCCTAATGATTTTCCACTAACTCAGTTAACAGAAGACTACAAGTCATGGTTTAAAAAAAGATACATCAGAATCTACTTCTATTTGAAGTGTGGCAGCAATGAAATGCAATTCTTACAAATATATACTATGTAGTCTATGATTATATGGTAGAGTTGTATGTTAATTTTAAAGAAGTAGTTTCAACACATTATTATAATGTAAATGTGTAATTTTCTGCATTTCTTAATGCTTTTAAAGCTTTATTATAACTGAAATGCCAAATATGATTATTTCCATGACAAGTCTAGGAATTTCCCTTTTAATATTTAATTTTAAAAAATCTGAGGTGGGATTTATAAGTTATAGTCTCCCTACTTCTAAAATTGATTCGAAGGTGTTATACACATTTTGCAAAAGTTCACATAAGAATGCTTACAATCACTATTGAATAAAATGATTACAAACAGCATGGTCATAACTTGTAAGCCATGGTGGAAAATCAAGAAAAACGGCGAATGATAAACACTTAGAGTTCCAATATACCAGTAGATAATATTTGAGGTAAAAATGTTTTAAGGCTTGAATTTTTAAAACGCTCGAATTCTCCATTAAATGATGTATGCTTTAATATTTAAAACAAAATAACACAGTTCTATCAGCCAAAGTAGAGAGGGAAAAGCTCAAGACATCCACCCTTCTGTGGTCCTTGACTCCCCAAACCAAACCAAGCAAACAAGCTAGAGAAAGATGGCTTGATAAAGGCGATATGAAGTGTGATCCAGGGGTCGACAAGTTCAAATAGCAGTAACAATAATCGCACTTAGGGTTTTATAATGCCATGTAGTTTTAAATGTGCTTTCACTATCTCATTTATGCCAGGGGTGGAAAAATGTTATACAAGCTTTCACTGAAGACATATCTACAGTGTAATTAGTTACAATGCCATCCTGATACCTAATCAAGCAACATATGTCACTGATACTGAGAAACACTGAACCACAGGCTACATAAAATATTTTGGAAACAGATAATTGCATCAATTTACAAATTGCAAATTAACATTTGATCAACATACACCCAAATGTTTCCAAAGTCTGGTACAAAGCATAAGAGTGTGCAGATTGTAACTTACTTGCTTGCCAATTCGCCCCCTGGTGGGAGGCTGGGGATGTTCTCACTGGCTAATGTGCGCATCACATGGACTAAGTCAGGGACGCCTTCCCCCTGCTTCTTTATGATTTCTGGGAATCAGAAGTACTTTTTTTGTAAGTGCTATCCAAATTTAATTTTAAAAAACTGAAACAAAGATAACTTAGTCTTTTAAAGATGGCATTTACTACATCTGAGATTTTCTTAACTGGTGTCATTTAAATTTTTAAAAATGAAAACGCCGGCATTTTAACATTTCTGACAAAAGTGTGTACAAAATGACACAAAAGACAAAATATTTTCCAGATTAACATTAAAGAAGGAAATTAATCAAGATAAAATTTGAGAAAGAACCCTATTTCATGTTGTTAACTCAATGTGTCACATAAATAAGAGTATGTGTACAAGTAAGAATAGCCTTCTTAAGATGCCATGCAGTTACTTCTGAGGAGCCCATCTCCTCTCTTTAGACCGGAACCATTTTCCCTGAACTTTGTCCTGTAAAATACATGGCACAAATTTAAATGAAAAAAAAAAAATTAAACAATTTCAAGAATTGAAAAAAATAAGATTTATTATGCACTACTCCAAAACATTTTTATCGATGTTATACTTGCAAAATAATAGCTAAGTAGCACACAGAGTTAACATGTTCCTGACCATCACTCTCGGCTTAATTTTTGTCTAATGTATTTTTGAACAATAAACATATAATACCACTTCCTCAGTTGATTATTTGAACAAAGCCTTGAATGAAAAGTCTAATCTTCAGGACATTTTAAAAAAGAAAATAATATTTGACAAACCAGACAAATGCATTTAAAATAATAGCAAACATCCAATTATTAAATGGGCAGAGTGATATGATCTGTAACATTGTGCAGATTTATACTGCTACTCATACCACACAATACCAAGATGATGTACAAGGACTTAAAGAACTCTCAACTACACACTGAAATACAGGAGTGCAAGATCATATCAAAGGTATTTCTTCTAACTCTTATCTTCAAATTTTGTTCAATTTTCGGTGTTTATTTAAAAATATTTTAGTCATCATTGGGTCCATAAAACAATCTAGTTCTCAATTTGTAAATATATTTGAAAGTACCAATGCATATAAAGATCTTTCATTTTCTGATGAATTCTCAAAATATTAATTCACCATTAAAGGTACATTTTAAAAGACAGACACGCTACCCATATTTCTTTCCAGGGCTCAAAATATTCTTTTAGAATTAAGGCCAGATTTTACCATCTGTTATTTTCTTTCTTTTTAAAAAACCATTGTTAAATCTGAACAAAAAGCAAGGATCTCAAGATTTGGTTTGCCAAGTTCCTTTATTGTATATTCTTTAACATCTAGTATATTTATTCTACATGGTTCTAATGCTGAAAATCTGCTTTACAAAAATAAAGGGATTTGATGTTTACCTAAACTGCACAGTTTCACACACTAAAGCTGTAATACACTTAACATACAGTCTCTGCTAAGCCAGTACAATTATTTGGTAGATAACTAGATACAACAGAAATGAACACTGATGGTAAACGTAATCAATGATGGTTTCAGGTCTAAAAAATATTATCTTGAATCACCTATATTTGATTTATCTTACATCTCTTCTTTGTTAAAATATAAATTAAGATATCTTAAACTGTGAAGAAAAGTACAGAAAAATAAGCAAGTTCTTAAAAAAATACGTAAGGTTTTATAAATATAGTCATCATCCCTATTCCAGATGGGCAGTCCATTTAAACTATCAGAACATTCACAATATGTATCAGCCTTACTTCTTTCTGCTTTTAAAAAATAAAAAGAAATGAATTTTAAGAACTATTCAAGCGTCCTCATATTATAAATTTTAACTAGAGTTGTAAAAAATTGTTCTTATTAAATTATAGATATATGTATAAAATATTGAAGTTTTATATGTGCAAATGCTTCAAAAAGTTTTCAGACAACAGAATTAAAAAATAATTCACTTTCCCTACAAACTTTTTGAACCCCTCTTGTACATATATGCAAACCCCTTCTGCTTTTTCCCACTCCTTTGACTTTGAGGAATTCTATACCAGTCATCTCCAAATTAGCAGCTTTCACGCTCAGGCAGTCAGTAGCAAAGTTAAATACTCACATGCAAATATAATCTCAACTGGCTAATGTGGACCACACACTGAATAGAACAAGAGTGTAAGTTACAAGTTAAATCTTTTCATGTTCCCAGAGAGGTAAGTGTCTAGGAGGACAGCCGTAAGAAGAGAAAGGAAAGCTGAAAAGCTTTAAGAAAGAAAAACTTTAAGAAGCAAAATAAAGTGTTTAAAACCAACTAAATGAAATCTAGCAAGTCACAGACATTTAGTGAAGGCATGCATTTAAAAAAAAAGAAAGAAAAATATATTTGGTACCTGCCTTGGAAATTAAATTAATAAATTTTAAGACATCTTTTACAATGTAAGTAGTTACATTCTTTTTAGATTTTTAAATAGCAGCAGTTTTCATTAATGGATTATTTATTTTATAGTTGCAGTTTCATCAAATCTGCCTCAGTAAATACCATCGAATATATTTTATGATACAGAATGATTTCCAATTGAATGGTACAAGTATAACAGCACTTCAACATATCAAAAATATCAAGTAGTAACATAAACTCTGCTCAGCTAGCAACTCCCTTGGTAATAAGCAATATAAAAACTTAGTATTATAACAAAACATGTCTGAAGTTTGAGTATTTCAGAATTTCATCAAAACTTACTTTAAAAGAATGTATACTAGGGGGGAATGTAGTGATTACTTTCTAAAATTAGTTTCCATTTCATAGTAAATTAAACTAAAATATGTAGTTCTTTCTATCAGTAAGAAAACATCGATACCTTTAAAGTGCTAAACATTAGATATCAAACGTATCCTTCTACATCATTCTTATGGTTTTATATTTTTCCAGTGGTGAATAATTTGAACTAATGATTTCGAAACACTCTTAAGTGTTATTTTACCTTATTACCTATATAAATAACTCATATTAAAATGGTTCCTTTAAAATATAAAATTTCCAACACCCTTGGTAATATTAAGAGAACAAATTCATTGAGTAATGTCCAATGAATTATACACTAAGTAGTACATACACAGACTAGATAGAGCACTATATCAAAGTGGGAGGGCACAATAAAAAAAAATAGTAGCCCTAGCCAGTACTGAAAAATCAAATTGATTTTAACATCAGACCAATTATGACCCAAATCCAAAAGTTAAAGGGGAGAGGAAAACAAAATTAAAGTGCATATTATTTTCTATAATGCAGACACAGTAGGATGTAAGTGTGGTAGGACAATGCTTGCTTGCTATTTCAGGCCTTGAACATGGACATTAATGGCATTAGAAGCCTAAAATGTGTTTTAATACTACCATATTCAAGTTTTGGGGTTTTTAAAAAAATAATAAACTGCATAATTCACCTGCTATTGCAAATATGCAGCAAATTAGTATTCTCTGGTGCTTAACTTTTATACCAAGTAGTAGCTGCATCGAAGATAATTTAAGTTCTTTTTCAGACATTTAAAGGCACTACACTTGAGTTAAAAACACTACTAGTTCTTGGGAAATAATTTTCAGAATCACAACAAATACACTCCTACAATCCCCAACGTGTATCTTGATGGTAAGTCAGAATTTACATTTCTTCCAGGTAGAAACCTAGTGTATCTTTTATTCAGGCCTCTCACACGTTTATGGAAGATAATTTAGGTTTAGACAAGCCCTGATTCAAATTGGGAAAGGAAAAGAAAAATTAAACTCTATGTCATAGGTAAGTTGTTAAAACCCAAGCTATCATGTCAAGTTACCAAAAAAAAAACAAAACAAAAAAAACCCCCAACATACACAGCTTTTCACAGACAGATGCTTTTCAAATGATCACCATCAGACGTAATCTCTGAATACGTAATCAAGTAAACCAAGAATCAGATTGTTATGGCATAAAATTATTCATGCCAGGGAAGTCAGTGAGCATTTTTAAGATAAGCACAAAAACATTTTAGCCTTTTTAAACAAAAGTATCCTGAATAAACTGTACAGGGTGCCACGCTAGCTTCTACTTCTATTATATCTATGATTGGACATCGCCATACACCTACCTAAATAGCTACCCAAAGAAATGCCTTTTGTAGCGTTTATACACTAATACGAGATGTCAAAGGCATGTAAAGATGCAGAAGCTAAATGTTAAAGTTTGATTGTGTTGAAGGCTTTTCTCTAATAAAGTTACTTATTTTTTGTTAAATGATCCACCTTCTACTCTGCTTTCCAGGTACTTGTCCAACTCTGCCTCCTTCTTCACTGCTTCTGGCGATACTTTGGGTGCATTTGGGAAACAGATCAATATCACACTCATGTTGTCTCGACTTCCCTGGGAAGAAAAAAGTTTGAGAAAATATTTGTTTTCTTTTTGCCTGACCATACAGCTTCCTTAAAACTTTGAGAATCTTTACAGCATGCCAAGTATAAACATACTATCTATATATTTGTTTAGTGAGATCGATACTTGTTTAGTGAGATTATATAATAATGGGGGGAAATATATGTGTGTGGGTGCCCCTTGCTCCCCCACATACATGGTGTGTGAAAATATATATAGATGTATGTAGTATAAGCAACATTCCAAAATATAGCAGAGAAATATTAAAGGTTAAACCCACCTCCCCTCTGTAATCATTTTTTAAAATTTGATAACACAAAAAAAATTTCTACTTAACTTGAAGCAATACCTGACATATACACATTTCATACAATATAACAAAACAAAATTTCAGTCATAATTCTTACAACAGGACCTATAGTTACATGTATATTTGACATTTACCTTTAAAACATTGTAATAAGCATCATGAAGCTAATTTATTCACTTTACAAAGTAGAAATATAGAATCAGAAATTAAACTACACAAAGTATATAAGCCAGATTTTAACTTTTAATTAAGAAATTGACTAGAAAGCATTCATTTGAAATGACAAGTACTTAAAAAGTACAATTATTTATCATTGTTGGCCTCTCACAGCCTCATCTTGATTAGTAACTTAGAGTTTAACTTCTGCATTTCAAGTATTTAATTTTGCTATATACTAAGGACAAACTGTACACTAACAGAACTTACAATATGAACGATACTGAGTAATTTTAAAAATAGAATGGAACACAAGTGATGTCAAACCTGAGCCCTAATTTACTAATACGTGAATTAGACAATTCTCTTAAGAACTTGGCTTTTAATCCAGATAAAAATTTTTAGTTTTCAAGACTACAAAATAAATCCAATCCATGGATACTCCTTTCATGTATACCATGGACAAATAAGAGATCACTTTTTATTTCTCTCCAAATTCTGAAATTGGCAGCATCAATGTACACTATTAATTGTCAATGTTTTGCTCTACTGAATTTTAAGCATATGGTTGGTTAGGATGTTAACATATATTTGATTTCTAAATATAATCAGATTTTAATTAAGATTTTAACTGGAAGTGTGTATATGAGAAAATAAAGAATATTATAAATGGCTTTTATTTTTTCTATGCTAGATGAAAATATACAGCCTTAGAAGAGTGATACAAAAAAGAAAATCAACATTTCTTCTTTTTTTTTCTTCACTGTACTGAGTGTTGTGATTGATCCTGATTACCAAGGAAAAACAACATTTGTTCTTTAAAAAAAAAAAAAAAAAGGATATGTCTGGAATTCATGAAAGAGCATTATTGACCCAAAAATTAGTGGACATTTTCCATGATTTTTGAAGCCCTTAATATGCCATTTAATTGTCACAATTCCATGAGATAAGGTAGTATATGTTCATAGTATAATTCACAATTAAATAAACTGATTTTCCTGATCTGAAGTCACACACTCTCAACCAAGTTCTTCTGACAATACAACCGAAGGTTACTCCTAGCATATCACATCAGATAATTCCTAAGGTTCCTTGGTTAGTACTATTGATTCATTATAGTCTCAAAGTATTGTTATAAATGTGCCAACATATCACATGATAAAGATATTCAAATTCTAAAATGTTTTTCACTTATAGACAGAAGTCTAACTTTCCCCACTTCCATCTTTTAAAACATAAATTGCAATATGATCCTTTTATCTCGGATAAACTTTCAAGTGATTAAAAAGTTCAAGCCAGGCTTATTAAGACTAAATATTCAGGTTATAATTCTTGCATAAATAACTGAGTAATTTATTTTTAAAAATTGTTATGATGAATTTTAATAGGGAAGATTACCCTGTATTACTGTCAAAACTTATTTCTAAAAACTACAGGTTTTAAGATGATGAAATACCAGAATTAAAATAACAACAGATTTTCTTTAAAAAAAAGTCTAGCTACCTTATACAAACAGGTGTCGACTACTTCATTGCAAACTTTTTCAAGGTCATCAGTGACTTCAAGCCTGGATCTTACAAAATCACAGAGCTCTTCATTTCCCATAACATCCCAGATACCATCGCACGCAAGGATAATGAACTGATCATCTTCTTCTGATCTTTCAATATCATAGACTTCAGGCTCTGGTGAGACAAGCTGCTCTGTAGGACCTTTTCCATGGACACATTTGTAATCGAAATCCCCAAGGGCCCTCGATACAGCCAGAGAGCCGTTGACACGCTGAATCATCACAGAGCCACCTGCGTTCTGAATCCGTTCTTTTTCCAGCGGATTACTTGGTTTGTGATCTTGTGTGAAGAAGTGAACTTTCCTGTTCCTACAAAGTAAGCCCCTTGAGTCTCCACAGTTAATGAAATAAGTATGGTTGGGAGAAATTAAGACCCCCACGGCTGTTGACCCACTTCTATCTGCACCATGTTTCTTCTCTGACATAACTCTCATATGTTCATCAATCTCCAGAAAACCTGTTCTGATTCCACTCTTTACATTTTCCACAGAAGGTGCTCCTGCAGACCCTTTAAAATCCTGGTTACTGGTGATGTGATCTAACAAATGCTCACAGCAGTATTTGGCAACCTGAGAACCAGCATGCCCATCATACACAGCAAAGAATGACCATGTTTCAAGTCCACTTGGCAAACCAATCACAGCTGTATGTGCATCCTCCATTTCAACACGCCAGCCTTGCATGCTGCTTAGTCCATATCGCAGCCCATTACCCTGCCCCTGGGCGTTATGTTTTTCCATCTTTGGCTTGTCTAGAAATGCTCCCATTATGTCTTGATATTCTAGGTCTGAAAAGGAAGCAAAACAAGAAAATTATTAACTGGCTTATAAACAAAATGCATATCAAAACAATGTTTTTAAAGGTGAAAGAGATACAGGCAACTTTAAATAAGAATTCACAACTCTTGTGGTCAGCAGACACTCACTGTGTTGCCGACTTGAAACCTGGAGGTTAACAAGGAGACACTCAGGGAATGGTTGATCAGACAGGGCTCAGAACTGGCAACAAGCAGGAAGAACAAAAACCATCAGGATAAAGGCCAAGGGAAACGCTAGATCAGTGGTTCTCAACCTTCCTAATGCCACGACATTTTAAAACAGTTCCTCATGTTGTGGTGACCCTCAACCATAAAATTATTTTCGTTGCTACTTCATAACTATAATTTTGCTACTGTTAAGAATCCTAATGTAAATAAATATCTGATATGCAGGATGTATTTTCATTGTTACAAATTGAACATAATTAAAAGCATAGTGATTAATTACGAAAACAATATGTAACTATATATTGTAAAATATTTCAAATTACAAATAGATGAAATTTTGTCTTGAAGCATGGTGTAGCATGGGTAACAGTGTTCACGCCGGGTACTCATATGTGGACGTATCTGCACGTGGCCAGACCTGCTTGGAGACGGATAGAGGAGCTGTGTCTTGGTTCTTAAGACCATCGGAAATATGTGTTTTCCGCTGGTCTTAGATGACCCCTGTGAAAGGGTCACTTGACCCCCCCAAAGGGGTTGCGACCCACAAGTTGAGAACCGCTACTCTAGATCTTTAAGCATAACAACTTGGGGTGGAAAAGAGACCTGGAAATAGCCACTAAGTTACATAAACCAGGCAAGTTTTTATGGATGGACCAAACACATGCAAGTTGTATGTGTATATCAATCAAGAAAAGCCTTCTAACTCAAAGATATCTTAGAAATTGAGGATTTCTTGCAATTTGACACCCAACTATCTAATTTTACTCTCATCACACAAACCCTCAGCAAACGTCAAAATGATCTACTCCCGATGTTCTACATTTTCACATTCCTTCTTGGAAGTCTTTGCTTACGTGTCAATCCTCTAACTAAAGCCCCAAGTGCAGCCATCATTTAAAATTCAGCTCAAAGTTTATCTTTTACATGAGATTTTACAGTTAAAAATGATGTACCACCAATTTTCAAGTTGCACGATATTACACATGTGTATAACAACAAAGCTTATGAGCTATGAGGGTGCTTTAAAAAGTTTCTGGAAAAATTCCATTCTCTTTTAATTCCATTTACCATGAACTTTTTGAAGTGCCCTTGTAAAAATAAAAGTAATCTCTTGGTAATTTATTAATTTAATGGCAATACTATACATCAGTACCACTTTATAATCTTAAAAGTATAAGTGGTAAAGGAGATTGGTCATAGGGTATAGTGAGTGACAGCCTTGCTTACAAGTCTAAAAGCTCAGTTAATCTAATTCTTTCTCAACAGTAAAAGTTAAAACCTCTACAATATCAGGTTTTTAGAGCGATGTTTTACATTTGATAGACAAATTAATGTATTATTGTTAATTATCTACATTTTTTAAAAGGTGAAATGCAATGCACTGCATATGGTAAAGGTAAATAAAACTCATTGTAAAAAGTTTTTGTTTCACATATACAATTGTGTTTATTGAGTTGCTTTACATAATTCTTAGTCAGAAATTTTGGAATTTTTCCATGTGCCCAAGATAACATGTATACAAATGTTTTTTGAGAATTATAGCAGTACACAACTGGAAACAAATTAACTATTCATTATTAACAGAAAAATGAACTCTACATACAGATCATCAACAGGCACTTTTCAAAAACAAACAAAAAGACAGTATGATTAATAATGCAGAAATCGACTTCATTTTTGGCAAAAACACAAAAACTTGACTTATACTTCAGAACAGTTGTGAGTTGTTTTATTAACCAATGTCCCTCTAGCATTTAGAACATAGCCCAACACATAACAGAATCTAAATAATATGATGAATGATTAGTTTCTTTCTGGGAAGAACGAACGAGAATAACCTCAGAAAAGAACCTCATATCTGCAAGTGGTACTGACTGTTGAAGCATGACGGCATTCTCAGGAACAGCTGCTTTACTTTTTTACTTCCGTTTTTTTAATGGCTTAACTAAGATACACAGAAGTTCTCAAATGTTACTTAAGAAATCAAAAGAAATACAGGAACCAAGGAAATAAAAATTCCAAAAAGCAAAGAAGATTCTCTTAAAATTTAACCAGATCTATCTCTACATTAGACACAGTAAAAAACCCCAGTCCAACGGTCAAAATGATGAAGCAGATCGATAGCAAGGAAGATTTTCAGGCAGCCCTGAAGAGTGCTAGAGAGAAGCTTGTAGTGGTTGACTTCTCAGCCACATGGTGTGGGCCCTGCAAAATGTTCAAGCCTTTCTATCATTCCCTCTGTGAAAAGTATGGCAATGTGGTCTTCCTTGAAGTTGATGTGGATGACTGCCAGGGAGTTGCTTCAGAGTGTGAAGTCAAATGCATGCCAACGTTTCAGTTTTATAAAAAGGGACAAAAGGTGGGTGAATTTTCTGGTGCTAATAAGGAAAAACTTGAAGCTACCATTAACGAGTTAAGTTAATTATGCTTCCTGAAAATGTAACCAGTCATCAGCTATGTAAACCTTTTTGTATTTATAAGAAAGAAGAATCAAGTATGAAGACTATATACCCAGCTGCCATCTGATTATAAATGACAGTAAAATATTAATTCTACCCTTAAAAAAAAACAAACCTGTTCTCTCCCTCATTCTTCTTATACCCCACGTACTCACTGTTGAACAACTAGCTAATAGGTGGTTAAAGGCTTAATAATAACACCTAACATTCACAGAGGGATTGCTACCAGCCAAACATTCCATTGTTACACACACACACACACACACACACACACACACACACACACACACACGTCTCTTTCATTTTCACACAACCACTTACAACAAAAAAAAGAAAAAGTTGATTTGGAGTGACATACTACCACCAAGAAACAAAAGGCAGGAGTAGAGAGAGTTCTTCAGACTTGGGGGTCCCTAAATTGAGAAACCCCTACACCCAGGGGAAGACTGAACCTTCCCAAGAACCTTTCCCAGAGTCAACAGAGAGAAAGCCTTCCTCTAAGGTTGGCACTCTGAATTCAGACTTTTTACCTCCTCAACTATGAGAGAATAAACTTCTACCCCCCCCCTCCAATTTGTTTTATTACTATTTTTGCTGTAAAGTAGATTCTGAGTCACGGTGACTTCATGTGTTTCAGGCAGAACTGTGCAACAGGGTTTCAATGGCTTCTTCGGGAAGTAGATCACCAGGCCTTTCTTCTGAAGTGACTCCAGGTAGATTTGAACTGTCAGCCTTTCAGGTAATAGCCAAATGTTTATCTATTTGCACTATCCAGGGACTCTCCCATCTCTAAAAGCTTGGTTTATCCCTGATGTACTACTGACTAGCAAACTGATCCAAGGTTTAACTGCTGAAGGACAACAGCAAGTTACATCATATTTCCAGGTCTTAATTCCCTTAACTAGGCAAAGGAGAAGAGGAGGTTGTTATACCTAGACACCTGAATATACTAATGGAGCATCCCTCAATCTGTTCAATGGGCACATCAACACTTAGTTCTGTTACTGCAAAGTTTACATGATGTAATGGCTACACAGTAGCCTCACTGCCTGGTACCGATGATATGCTTACCAAAATACAAGCTATTGTAATTATTACTGCATTCCTCCATAAAGAGCCTCTGCAAACAGGGACTATACTCTTTCTTTTACAGACAGGCCCAGTAGTTATTGATGAAGGTATACTTTCTTAAAGCAAAATCTGTAGACTTTTGAAGAAATATTAGAGGTGTAAAAACAGCAATTCAAGTTAATCATCTGATAAAATTATAAGTTCAATTCAATCAAACTGTAAAAACATAATAAAGGGTAAATTAATCATTTTGTAGTTGGACTTTTGCATAATGGAAAGAAGACATCTCAACTTCTTGGGTTCTATAGTTATATAAATATAGCAGATTAATATGTAAGTATAATATTTACTTATTATAAACAGTACATTTAGAAAGACATCTTCTATAAGTAGACCACTGAAGAGAATTTTATTTAATCAAATTACTAAATTGGCATATATCAAAAAGTGTATTCCAAGGGGGTTTAATTTCAGTTGGTTTCTGAGAAACTAAATTCTTGACTAGAGAGGTGGGAAAGCCTTCTATCTACTCAATGCACATGCTGGGTCTCATCACAGCACTAGTATATCAGTTGATCTAAACTTCTCAAAACAAAGTGCTATGACAATCACAAGACTGGTTCGTCTTTGATAGAATCAGAAACTTGATGAGCATTTCATATCTTTTAAAACCAAACTAATGCCTAAGTTTTAAAAATTCTAAGACTGGACCAGGAAGTCATTCAATAGCTTCACTACTACCTCTTATTAAGCAATGCGGATTAATTAATTTAATTATTAATCAGCATCAATCTTATTAATAATAACAATCTTATTAATATTAATATCAATTAATTGTTGATCTTATTAATTAATCAATCTGATTAATCATAACCGTAGCAGGGAGTTGAAATTGGTCATCTGGTTTAATCCATTCGAATTACCCCAAATAAAAAGGCTCCAAAGCAATTTATTAGGCAAAAGTATTAAGAACTACTTGATTCACAATTTGGTCATAGTTCTCAGATTAAAAAAAAAAAAAAAGGAAGACTGTATCCTACAATGTATTTTCTGTCTGGCTACTAGACTCATGGTCTTGGAAGATAAACAGAAAAATGTAAGCAATATTGAGAAAAGGGCATTCTCTTAGCAACTAGTACCAGAATTGTTTTTAGGACAAGGCCTACTTTTTCTGAGAAACACTACTTTGATCAAATACATATGGGTAAGAGGTAAGGATTGAAAATATACTCAGATGATAATGAAAGATGACAGCTAAATAAGACACCCCAAAAGGGGCAGATGCTGGAAACTAGTGTGTACCCAACATTCAAATTAGGTGCAGTGCAGCATGGAATGTAAACTCTCCACCATCACTAGCACACTCTACACTGTCCACTAATGCTTACACATGAAAAGACTTTGTCTTTAAAGATAAGGCCCAAAAGTCAGCTGTCCACAGGGAGGCACTTTTATTAAATTACAGAATATTAAGCAATATGCTGCACAGTTGGGCTTAGAATATTAAGCAATATACTGCACAGCTGGCCATATCACTGTAAAGGATAATTTAGGATGCATAAACAACTTTTAACTTGCCAAGTTATATATTATAATATGCAAAGCAGCCATCTCAAGGTATATCTATGATCATGAGAAATAGCATGGGAATGACACTTTGAGGAGGAGGAAAGGGGATTAAAAAATAAGGCTAGCCTTTGGGTAAGTTTTCTCTCACTTGGAATCTGAAATTCCTCCCTGATTACTGCTTTTTAAAATTATTACACAGAGAGGCTTCAAAAAGTTTGTGAAAAAAGAAATGAAAAGATAATGGAATTTTCCTACAAACTTTTTGAAGTTCCCAGTATTTAGTTATGAATTTTATTCTGATACTTTATATAATTAACCAGTGCCCAAATGAAGAAATGATCTGAAACTAGGGGAAAAGGATGACTTGCCCCAGGTCACAGGGCTAGGGCTAGTTCAGCAGTAAAGCTGAGGCCTAGTTCTGCAGTAAAGCAGTAAAGGCCTAGATTTCTATACCTGCACTCCAATTCTCTTCTACTGTTGTACTATGTACTTATAAATGAAGTAATAGAGAAAATGGAAATCTAAAAACATAGCTTTTTGTGTGTGTGATTGAACAAAATGGAAATGCCTGCAGTGCCATTTCTCCCTGAGCCTACAAGGCTTCCCTACTCCAATAATCTGTTCTCCAAACTGTCAAAAGAGAAATGACCAAGGAAGGAAGAAAAGGAGGGAGGGATGAAAAGGAAGGCAAAAATTGAAACTTTTTAAAAATTTTGCTTGGAACTGAAAAAACAGAATAGTGAGTTATGATTTCTGGCAAAGCCAATCTCAGATATTCAGGCTAAATAAAATATAAAACCAGCAGAAGGGGTCAAAAAGAATAATAATAAAGATTCAGAAGTTTAGAGAAAGGGGGACTCATTAGCTCCAAAGTAATTACCCAAATGCTTACCAACTGCACAATGGACAATCTACAATTACATACTGAAACGTAGCTGAATGACACAAACAATGCTGAACAAAAGAAACTAGACACAAGAGAATATACAAATTCCCAATACAAGAAAGCAATCCATACTATTCAAAGTGGTGGTAGGGGTGAGTGGAAGTAAGAGCAGTGAGTAACTAACCAGAAGGAAACATGTGATGAAGATTTTTGAAGAACTGGTGTTCTGTTTCTCAATCCCAGTTACTACTTATATAGGTACGCTCACTCTGCAGTCTTCGTATACAAAGATGTACAACTATAACAAAATGTAATACATGGAGAAGTCAACAAGTATTGCTACTAGGATTCCGGTTCACAAGCTTAAATGAATCCCTGAAATCAGTATATGGCTGTAGATTAGTTCTCTCAGCAATACACTTGTATTTATACCATTAGGGTACCTTCAAGATTAAAAGATTTTGTTTTGTTTTGAAAATCATTTTATTAGGGGCTCATACAACTCTTATCACAATCCATACATACTTCCATTGTGTTAGTACATTTGTTGCCCTCATCATTCTCAAATATTTGCTCTCCACTTAAGACCTTGGTATCAGCTCATTTCCCCCTCCCCCCCGGCTCACCCCACTCCTGAATCCTTGATAATTTATAAATTATGTTGTCATGTCTTAACACTGTCCGACATCTCCCTGCACTAACTTTTCTGTTGTCCGTCCCCCAGGGAGGAGGTTATATGTAGATCCTTATAATTGGTTCCCTTTTTCTACCCCACCTTCCCCCACCCTCCCAGTACCGCCACTCTCACCACTGGTCCTGAAGGGATATCTGTCCTGGATTCCGTGTGTTTCTGGCTCCTATCTGTACCAGTGTACATCCTCTGGTCTAGCCGGATTTGTAAGGTAGAACTGGAATCATGATACTGGG
>NW_022103915.1:45962052-45963581 GCF_000313985.2 Echinops telfairi
TGGTGTGCTTCTTCCATGTGGGCTTTGTTGCTTTTGAGCTAGATGGCCACTTGTTTACCTTCAAGCCTTTAAGACCCCAGACGCTATATCTTTCTTCATTACATTTGCTTAAGCACACATTTGTCTTCAGCGATCATATCAGGAAGGTGGGCACACAATGATATGGTATTTTGTTCTTTGATAGGGCTAGTACCAAATTTTAACGAAACTCAGGTGGACTTTTCAAATCACAGAAGTGTTGCAACAATTTATGGGAATACTGCCCAATAGAAAACAATAATTTTTAGGTGGATGAGACATTTTAAGGAAGATCAGGGAGACCTCCATGAAGCCAAGAGAAGGAAGACCGATCAATCTAGATTGGATGAAGAAACTATAGCCAAAGTCCAGAAATTGGTTGTAGAAGATCGTAAAATTATCACTGATGTGATTACTAATGAAGCTGGGAATTCACCAGGTTTGGCATTTTCAGTTTTAAGTGAACATTTTGGCCCCAGCAAGCTTTTGGCTCAATGGGCAACACAAATGTTGTAGGAATGTAAGCAATCTCTAGGACCCGATCTTTCAGTCCTTTAGTAGCGAGATTGAAGTTAATAAAGACCATTATATGAAACAATGGTAAACGGGGATGAGTCTTGGATTTATCAATATGATCCAGAGCACAAAGTCCAATCAAAACAGCGGCTTCTGAAGGGATCTGCTGGGCCAGTATAACTCAATAATGGGAGTTCAGAGCTCAGGAAATGGTCACTAGTTTGGGGGATTTCAAAGGAGTACTCTTCAAAAACACAATTACAGGAGTAATCTTCCAAAAACACAATCTTCTGTTTTTCCAAAGCACAGGATGATCCTGGAGGCTTATTTAGGAAGACCTTTTAAGACCATTGAAAGCTGCACTGGTGAGAAAAAGGACAGGAAAGCTGCTGTGAGAACTATTGTCCAACACAACACACCTACTCATTTTTTAAGGTAGCAAGGACTGTGAGAAAAAGAAGTCTGTTGTGAAATTTACCCTACCCACTCTGCAGCCCTAATCTTATCCCTTCTCTTCATTCTCCAAATTCAAAGAACATTGAGAAAGAATAGTCCCTCAAGGACTGCTATAAATCGAAGAGTGCAGAATTCTTTAAGGAAGGGTTAGAGAGATGAGAATGTTCCCTTCAGAAGGGTATACAGTATAGATGTAGATCAGAGTGGGGAACAGTGCAGGCCTCAGGCTGTATGAAGTCCATAAAGAAATCATCATCAATACCTAACATCACATGCCTCACCAAAGACAAACAGTTGCAGCTATCACATTAACTCAAAACTCACAGTGAGCCTATAAGGCAAGGCAGAACTGCTACAGTGAGTTTTCACTGTTCACTCTTTAGGAAAATAAAAAGCCTCATCTTTCACCTATGGAGCTGCTGGTGGTTTTGAAATGCTGACCTTGCGGCTTGCAGCCCAGCATATAACCACTAGGATTTCTCCCCCCCCCCCTAATCATTTTATTAGGGGCTCATACAACTCTTATCACAATCCATACA
>NW_022103915.1:45965493-45966835 GCF_000313985.2 Echinops telfairi
CGATGTACAAATGCGCTTTACACAATTGATGTGTGTATGGATTGGGATAACAGTTGTATGAGCCCCTAATAAAATGTTTAAAAAAAAAAAAAAGTTTGTGGAAAAATTTCATTATCTTCTAATTTCATTTTACCCTGGATTTTCTGAACTCTCTTCTCAATACTTACATTTCTTCTCAAAGCCATATACACTATCCTTTTCTCCCCTTTATATGTAATCTCTCTTTTAAATTGGGAGTGTGATTTTTAAAGACAAGTGTCTGCCATTAAAAATCAGTACTCATGTGACTCAATCCCTCTCTAGCTACCTACCAGCTCCCCACCCGCTCCCTTTACAGTTACACTCCTTGGGGTGGGGTTATTTTCCCAACCATTATTTGGTCATGTCACAAAATAAACTCCTCCAAGTCACTTAATCCAAATGGGCATCTTAGTCCTTGTCCAACTACTCCCAGCAGCACTCCAACACAACACCCCACCTCTTTTGAAACATCCTTACTGACTTTGCAAGATAGCGTTCCTTTGAAATCTAATTTTTCAATCCTTGTCTCTGTTGCAGGCTCACCCTTACCCAATTTATTGGCATTGCTCATGAATTTACTCATGGGTTCCCAAACTTATTTGACCTATGGCCCCAAACTACCTAGCATTCACCTGGCAATTAAAAAGGTTTGTACCATAGTCCAGAATCCAGGATAAAATGTAGGTATCCGCTTTTGAAGTCCCCCTGGATCATTCCAGATTGGCTTAGACCTAGGCTGTCTTCATGCGATGTTCTCTCTCGGCACTCTTTCACATATCAGCAACGTTTGCCATCATCCATTAACAAGAATATAAACCAAGAAACTATCTTTGACACCTCTCTCTACTACATCTCCCTCATAAGTCTCCCACACAACTCACACGTACGAAACCCCATGAATTTTACTTCTTAAATATTGTCAAATCTGTCCACTTTTTTCCCACCCCAGTTTCAAGATACTATCATCTTTCACTAGTTATTCTACACCACACTCTTATCTCTCCACATGTATGCTGGTCTCCTTCCAAACCATTCACCAAATTGCAAGCTAAGTAAACCTCTTTCAGAACGCAAAAATTCACCCATCACTTCGGTACTAAACATTTTACAAACATTTTGGGAGTCCCTGAGTTGCCAGCCCTCTGCCTACCTTCTGCTGTCTCATCTCACTTCATGCTGGTCTTCTCTACACATTCCCCACTCCAACAAGTTCCAAGCACTTGCCATTCTTTCTACAAATATTTATGTGCAAAGGCTACCTTCTTTACCTAAAGCCCCATTTCTTCATGTCTTAAAAGTCTATTTCGATTATGATAGTGGG
>NW_022103915.1:45967639-45976148 GCF_000313985.2 Echinops telfairi
CTGATGCCAGGGGCTTAAGTGGAGAGCAAATGTTTTGAGAACGATGAGGGCAATGAATGTACAAATGTGCTTTACACAATTGATGTATGTATGGATTGTGATAAGAGTTGTATGAGACCCTAATAAAATGATTGAAAAAAAAGTGGGGGGGGGCTATTTCATTCTCACTCATTCTTCAAGCATCAGTTCTTTAGTCCTGTAGGCCCTTTCTCTAGGGGATACAGAGCATGTAGCACTCTTTCAAGTAAAATTGCTGAATAAAATACACTCAAAGAAAAAGCAGGTGCAATGTTAAAATTTTATAACAGTCTATTCAGAGAGTAAGTCCACACACACAGAAAATGATTTCTCCTCCAGAAACCAAAGAGAGTATAATCAAAATAGTAAAAGGAATTTACCCAGAATCGAATGTACTGACATTAAAAGCTCACTGAGTATCTGGTAGGTTTAATTGCTAACCACACACACCTAGTTGTCCACAATTGAAATTCAAGAAAAAGAAAACAAGGATCTGTAGGGTATACTTCTAGACAGGAAACATGGGTAATTCTCAAAAGGAAACAACAATAAAACCCACTGCTGCCGAGTCAATTCCATCTCACGGTAACTCCATGTGTCAGAGTAGAACTGTTCCATGGGTTTTCTTGACAATCAACCTTATTTAAGGAGGGGCTTATAGGCCTTCCTTCCAAAGTACCACTGCGTGGGTTCGAACCACCAACTTTTAGGTTAGCAGACAAAGGAAAACCCTTCTCACCACCCTGGGAAGTCATCCATAAAGGAAAGGATATCATATTGATATTAATCATCTCTCAAATGAAAAACTGAATCCTAAAGGCAGCAGAGAAAAAGCAATTCTTCTAAGAGATAAAAGGCAACAGTTTAGAATTCTAGAACCATCCAAACTATAGTATACATGGGGTGTGGGGGGGAGGGAGGAAAAAAGACATTTTAAGACACACAAGGGTTCAAGTATACTACCCATTACCCTCATTATAGAAACACAAATATATATGTCATGTTTAAAATTAAGTACATTTCTATATGACCTGCCACTATCTTAACTCTTTAATAACATTGTAGCCAGAAAAGCAAACAAGTACATAAAGCAAAAGAACAAAAAATTGACCAATTATCTAGTTAGGAAGATATTCCTTTTATGTCTTTAGAATCCTATCATCAGCAAAGCAAATTTGAAACATAAAAAAGGGAAAATTCTCTCTCATAAAATTAACATTAAGTTACAAGTCTGTCCAGTATACAATTTGTATAGATCTTTTACTTTAATGTGTAGCTTTTCTCATTGATAAATATCTTTGATTACTTGCCAATGACTTCAACTCAAGATATAAGAAATTAAGTGAGAAAACATCATTATTAAATCATATGAACAAATTCTCATTTAGAAACTCTCATTTTCAATACAAAGATGAAGATTATGATATACAAAATAATCTTGTAAAAGATAATTGCTAGAACATAATGTTTGTTTTATGAATTAGCCTTAAAATAATGCACCCATATATAGTAACCTTGTAGGACAGAGCAGAAGTGCCCCTTTGGGTTTTCCAGACTTCACATTTTTACAAGAGTAGACAGCTTCATCTTTCTCTTAAGAGCAGCTGCTGGATTTGAACCGCTGACCTTGTGGTTAGCAGCTCAATGTGTAACCTGCTATGCCTCCAGACAGTTATCTTAAATCCAAAAGTAGAGTAAGGAAATATGACATAAGCTAACAGACCTCCCTTCTAGAAAATGACAAAAAAAAATTTTTTAAATAAGTCAAAACAAGGAGAAAGCGTCAGCAAGATGAAACACTATAACACTTACCAAAACCCATCTAAGTAAACTCTCCTTGGACAGAAACAGACATCACACTGGAGGAAGCTGGTGGACAACATCTGAATTTAGAGAAACAAGAGCTGAACGGAAGAGTTGAGAGACAGAACCGACCTGGAGCTCCTTTTCCCACTATGGAGTAGTAAGTTTCCTTTCTTTTTGTTTTTCTCCAATAGTTTTATTGGCACATACTTAACTACAATTTAATAGTTCAATAACATTAAGGAGAGTTGTGCAATCATCATCACAATCAACTTCACCCCATTTCCCCCAATCACCTCTGCCATGCCTTTCGGCAATTATCAATCCAGTTACTACCTCTATAAATTAACCTTATCATGTATTTCATATAAAATACACACAGGAAGAAAGCAATCAAGCAAACAACTAGACAAAACAAAAAACCTCAATCAAAAAGAGAAAAATTTTTAAACTGAAGCAACTTTAAAATGAGTCAAAAGGGAGATCAAATGGCAAGGTATTATATTTTAACCAAACTACATCTGCCATCGTTGACTTTACATTCCTCTGGTCTTGATAGCAATACTACTCATATCCCTCAACTATGGGGGCTCACCAGAGGCTTAATGCAGCGGGATCCTGTAAATGCATTTGGGGTGGGGTTTCACTGTCAATTTTATGACATGGTCTTTGAGTGTTGGACTCTATTGAGATCTCTCTAAATTAGAAAAATACAATCTATAGAAAGAAGTAAACAGTGCGAGCCTTCACATTCAGACTTAAAACTGCAAACTGGTAGCCAGAATTTGACTTTCATATACAAGGTCTTTAGAAAGTTCATGGATAATGCATATTATGAGGAAAAACACACACCAAATGCATGGATTAAAAAAAATTTTTGCACAAAAATAAACTCATACTAATAATATGTTATATGTCATATGTCTGAACATGATCTAGTTTGAGGCACTAAAGCAGCCAAGACATCAGTTTGAAAAGAGTCCCTGCCTAAGCAACATGGATTTTACTAAAATTGAAAACAAACATTAAATTTAAATTTATGGTGAAGTCTGGGTGGAATATGGTGAAATGCTTAATGCGTTTTGAAAGTTTTATGAGAACAATGCCTCAAGGAAATCAGTTTATAAATGGATAACTCAATTTAAGAAAGGACAAGATAATGTTGAAGATGAAGTCTATAGCAACAGATCATTCACAACAATTTGAGAGGAAAACACAAACTTGGTTTGTGCCCTAACTGAAGAGGACTGATGATTAACAGCACAAACAGTAGCCAACATCACAGACATCTCAATTGGTTCAACAAGCTGAGTCAACGTCCTGCTTGATAGGTACCAAGCTGTTGCTGCCAGGTCAGCTGCAGGCAAGAAAAGAGCTTCCCATGGAAATTTAAACAAGTGGGATTAAGCTCCTGAAACATATTTCTCAAATGAATTGTAACAGGAAATGAAACATGGTTTTACCAGTATGATCCTGAAGACAAAGTAGTACAAACAAAGCAATGTCTATCATCAGGTGGAAGCGGTCTAGTTGCAACAAAAGCAAACCAGTCAAGAGCAAAAGCCATGCAACAATTTTGGGGATGCTCAGGTATTTTGCAGAGGGGCAAAGAAACGTTAACATTTTCTTATGATGACTGTGTTTTGAGAAAAACTGGTCAAAGCTGTAACAGAAAAACACCCCAGAAAGTGTCACCAGAAACTCGTTCTCTACCACAACGTCCCTGCTCATTCTTACCAAACAAGCAATTTTGCAAGAATTTAAATGGGAAAGCATTAGGCATACACCTTACAGTTAAGAATCTGGCTCCCTCCCAATTCTTTTTGGCTTCTACACCCTACAGAATTTTCCAAAGGCATCCGTTTGACATGACCGAATTGACATGGGTAAACTCCTAGAAGCCTCCATTCTTTAGGGATGGACTTGTTCTTGCTCTAATTGTCCTAAATGGCTGGTATCTTTGCTTACAAAAGTGTCTTGACACTGATGGAATTTATGCTGAGAATTATTATTTTTTTTCCATTTTCTCACAAACTTTTTGAAGCCCCTTGTATGATGTCAGCCCTTTGTGGATATGCACTCTCCAAAGTGCCCAGCATTGCTTATTAACTACATGGAGCGCATTTCACTCACTTTCCTGCAATGGCACCTGAGTGTGCATCATTTGGTACAGAGGAAAAGACTTGTGATTCTGCAGTTCAAGGGGCCTTACTCTAACTTGATTTTTGACTCATTTGGCCACCTCATCCCAAAGTAGCTGAATAATGGCACCCAAAGTTATCCTAATGGTCTTAGTGCCTGGAACCTGTAAATGCTACCCCATTAGAAAGTTTCTTGCAGATGTGATTAAGTAAAAGGGTCTGGGAAAAAGAGATTACCCTGGGTTTATGGTGGTGATGGCCCTAAATACAATGAACAATTATCGTTTTAAGAGAGAGGCAGAGTGAGATTTGACACATACTGTGAAGAAAGCTATGTGGAAATACAAGAGAAAGATATGAAGACACTGAAGAGGGATGCGATCACAAGCCAACAATGTCAAGCTGTTAAAGGACAGTAAGTGATTA
Source organism: Echinops telfairi (assembly GCF_000313985.2). NCBI lineage: Eukaryota > Metazoa > Chordata > Mammalia > Afrosoricida > Tenrecidae > Echinops > Echinops telfairi. The sequence continues at coordinate 45,972,028 of NW_022103915.1, forward strand.
TCTCCCACAACCTCTGGAGTAGGTGTGCTCCAGCTAATATTTTGTTTTGGGCCCAGGGAACGTTTTGACTTCTAGCCTCCCCAAAGGAGCTCTGCTGGCTGGCATAGAAGTTACAAGTGAGGCTGCTACCCCACTGCTCTGTGGAAGAAACACTCAGCTTTTTGATTCCTGCAAAGTTATAGTCATGGAGCCCCACAGGGGCCATTTCTACCCTGCCCTAGAGGGTGGCTATGAATTGGAACTGAGTCGATGGCAGTGAGTTTGGTTTTGGTTTTTGTCCCCAGAACTCGAAGAGTATAAATGTATACTGTTTTAACCACCAATTGTGTGGAAACTTACTTTAGCAGCCAAAGGAAACCTACATAAAATCCAGTAGTCAAGCCTGCCTGCTGGGAAAGAAAATTCTCAAAATTGGTAAAGATGAAATTCTACAGCAACTTAAACCATTATCAAGAGAAAACCAACGGACATCTGACCTACAACACTCTAACAGGCTCCCTATCATCTTTCTAAAAAACAAAACAAAGAAAACACCAGAACACCAGAACTGAAGTTGTAATTCCACATCATCAGCCAGTCAAGTTTAAATGAAAGAATGTCTAGACCCACTATTTTGGAAGAAGAGGCTACTGTTGCTTTAAAATGGTGTGTCATTATTTGCCTCAGTGAACAGAGCAAACCTCTTTAAATTGAGAATGGAAACAAAATTCATGGAGCCAGATTAATTCTGAAACAAAATTAAAGGATGCCAAAATTTTAAAAAGCACTTAAGAACATGATATGAAAGTCTGAATGAGTTACCCTGAACACAGAAGAAAATTAAGTAACAATTTACATAAAATTAAACAAAATTTAGCCTTTGAAAAGAATAAAGATGTCATTAAGAATCAAGAAAAAACAAGCGACACCTTGTCATTTGATCTCCCTCTTGATCCAATGTATAACTGTCCTAGTTTTTAGTACTTTCTACTTTGTTTTTGATTGAGATTTTTCTATATTTCATCCTGTCGTTGTTGGACCATTTGTTTGTAGATTTTGAATGCTTTTCTATATGTGAAACCGAGGAGACGTAAACCTGTAGAGGCAACAAGTGGAGTAATAGTTTCAAAGGGACATGGCAGGGAGGTGGGTGGGACAGGAAGAGCTAACAAGAGTCCAAAGAAAAGGGACTATTTGCGAATTGATATTGGTGATGGTTGTACAATTCTTATGAATGTGACTGAAACATAGAAATGTATAATATGTGAATTATATATGGCCGTGAAAACTCTTAAAAAGAAATGAAACAAAGATTACTTAACAAAAAGGAATCAAGGATAACATGCTACAACATGAACTCCGAAGACATTATGCTAAGCAAGTTAATAACAAAAAATATTACACGGTTGCACTTACATGTAATGACAAGAATGAAATATACAGGTGCCCGTGGTTACTGTGGTTATCAGAGACAGGAGGGAAAAGGAGAGGGGAAATCCTCTGAAAAGTAGTTAATTTTGTCTATAGTGATAACATAAAACCATCAAGGGCAATGGTTGCACAGAGTAATGTAACTGATAGCACCAAGGGGAGGGTGGTGCAAAAAGGCAAATAGTGTCAGACATAATTTTTTAGCAACGGCAACCTCTTCTTCCAAAAAGGGGCATCTGTGGATACTAATTAGGTACTAAGAAACACTTGATGGAATTAGATCCTTGGTTTAAAGCAGTGGTTGTTCTCAACCTTCCTAATGCCGCGACCCTTTATGTTGTGGTGACCCCCCCAACCATAAAATTATTTTCGTTGCTAATTCATCACTGTCATTTTGCTACCAAAATGCTACCCCAAAGGGGTCATGACCCACAGGTTGAGAACCGCTGGTTTAAAGATTCAGGGTCATGGTTTCTTGAGTCAGAATAATCTATTGGCTTACCGTTAATTTTTAGAATTTACTACCTTGTCCAGTGAGCAGTACTTGGGACCTTTTTTGCTAGTGGGTACACAAAATAACAATGGTTTTCTACACATTTGGGATAGTGGAGGAAGGAGAAGAAAATGGACTACAGCCTCCTTTAACTATTACCATCTATTCTGCCACAAAACCAGAAGTTGTTGTTGCCTGCTACCTTTTACTGAATAGTTTGATCAAGGAACGAGGAGAAAGTGAGAGTGAGACAGAGAGAGAGACAGAGACAGAGATCAAAAGGAGAAAAAAATGTACAACCAAACATCAAATTCCTGTGGAAATCAGACTTAACTGAATTGAGACTGGTGCACACTCCAAATCTACTTTCCTTAAATACTTTTTAAATTTGGAATAAGAAAAATGTTTTCTCTTCATAAAATCAAGGGACTAATGGACTAGCCTCTAGGGACTATCCCGTAAGAGCAAAAGAACCCGGTGGTGTCCAGCTACCACTATCAGCTGCTCTGACAGGGATCATATTAGAAGGTCCTGAGTAGAATGGGAGAAAAACACAAAACAACCCTCAGAATCATCAGGGAGCAATAATATAAGGGAGGCACATCTACCTCAGAATAATCAAGCATGTGAGAATAAAAGGGCAACATTTATCCAAGGACAAAGTTCAAAAGAAGGATAGAAAGGGAAACACAGAGAGGAAGGAAGTAGGGTACATTGTGGAGATTGTAATCAATGACACGAAACAAAATATTTATGAATTATTGAAAGGAAAACTGATCTGGTCTGTCAATCTTCACCCAGGTCACAATAAGAAGTTAATAACAAAAAGCCTATAACCAAAAGGAGAGGAGAAAATCAAATCCCTCAACGACAGTAAATACATCAGTGCTGCACAGATCAAAGTTTTCCATCTCATTGAACAAATGCCTCTCTGATAAAATGTCTTATTTTAAAAATATACTTAGATCATGTTGTTGTCACTGCAGCAGCTGCAATTCATTGCGACCTTATGCATGATATAATGAAATACTGCCCTGTCCTGTGCTATTTCTATGATCTTTGCTGTGTTTAATTAAGCCCATTGCTGCAAACATTCTGTCTATCCATCTTCCCCACAGATAACACACTATGCTTGCTTAATTTAAATTGAAGGTGATTGAAGTGCAAGCTGATGAAGTACCTTCAAAGCCTTCAATACAGATTATGTATAAGCATGAAGAAAATTAACATCTTCACAAGCAGACCAATAAACATCATGCTAAATGAAGAAGAAATTGAAGTTGTTAGGACTTAAAAATCAATGTCCATGGAAACAGTTGTCAAGAAATCAAATGATGTATTGAACTGGGCAAATCTACTGCAAAAGACCTCTTTTCAGGTTTTAAAAAGCAAAGGTCACTTTGATGACTAAAGTAACCTGACCTAGGCAAAGTCTTTTCAATAAGCTCATCTGCATGCAAAAGCTTAAAAATGAAAGAAGAATTGAGGCATTCAAATTTTGATATATGCAAATAGTAAATATACCAAAAGAATGAACAAGTCAATCTTGGAAAAAATACAATCAGAATTCTTTCTTAGAAGGAAGGATAACAAGACTTCATCAGGCTTGTTTTGGACATATCATCGGGAAAAAACAATTGCTAGAAAAGGATATCATGCTTGCTCGAGGGTCAGCAAAAGCAAGGGAAACTTTCAGTGAGATTTATTAAACACAACAGCGGGAAGGAGTAAAAGTTATTGCTGAAAGGGTGCTGAGTATCTGTTTAAAGTGATGTAAAATTTTTGAAATGGAGAGTGGTGATAGCACATGGTGAGAGTAATTGTCACAAAAGTGACAATTAAAAAAGTGCACACTTAAAAATGGCTTAAAAGGCAAGTTTTTAAAAAATGGTACACTTTACCATGATAAAAAATTTTAAGTTATATGTTAAAGACAAAAAAATAGTTATCTGGATTCCATTTACATGAAATGTCCAGAATAGGAGACAGAAAATATATTAGTGGTTCCCATGAACTTGGAGAAAAGAATAGGGAGTGACTTCTAATGGGCATGGGTTTTCTTTTGGGCGTGGTGGCACTGCTCTAAATCAGCGGCTCTCAACCTGTGGGTCATGACCCCTTTGGGGGTTGAACGACCCTGTAAGAGGGGTTGCCCGATTCTTAACAGTAGCAAAATGACAGTTATGAAGTAGCAATGAAAATAATTTTATGGTTGGGG
>NW_022103915.1:45976248-45978797 GCF_000313985.2 Echinops telfairi
GTCACCAGAACTTGAGGAACTGTATTAAAAAGTTGCGGTATTCAGAAGGTTGAAAACCACTGCTCTAAATGAAATTGTAGTGATGGCTGTACAACTCTATGAACATAGTAAAAATCAAGACTATTTCCATAAAACTCAGCCTTTTCCCCCCTATCCAAAGCTTATTAAAAAAAAATTTTTTTTGCTAAATTAGGTAAAAATCCCCAAGTACCCAAACTATAGTCAATTTGTGCAGCTATTAGGAGCAGTTTCAATTTCATAAAGTGCACGTGAGACTGAGCTCACCATCTTTGATGTTTATCAACATATAATATGACTTATACTCCACAAAGTGGTCTTCTTAAATTTGATGTTTATCAACATATAATATGACTTATACTCCACAAAGTGGTCTTCTTAAATTTCTACAAAAGCACATACTAGTTTTTGAATTAATCTTGTAAGTATAATTTTATAAGTATATAACTGCCTGAAAGATACATGAATTAAATATAGTGGGAGGGTTCTGGTGACTGTAGAAATTAGATACTGACCTATTTTCACTATTACAGTATGAGCAGAACATTGAAAATAGACAAAGAGCTATTTCATTTTTTAAAGTTTTCTAAGAATGTTCTATTATTTAAAATCTCAACTTGCCTCATCTAACTTTTTCAAAATCTTTCATTTTGGGATAGGTAATTTATCTACATATTGAGAAGCAGATTCAACTCTGTTTGAAATTTCTTAATCTGTACATATTTGAGAATTCAGTTTCAAATGACCCAGAAAACAGTAATGGATTTACTAAGCCAATCTATTCCTATTCCCCTTTGCTTAAACAAAGCCTTTTAAACTAAGAGCATTTGTTTTCTAATAATCTTGTCTTTACAAGCTGAAAGGACAAATATAATTCATTAAATGCTTAAGATGGTAAAAGATTTAGTCACAGCAAAATGTTTGAGGATCTTAAATATTTTTACACATATGAAATGTCATTGCTGGAAGAGACGACTGAAACATAACATGCAGATGACACAACTTTGCTTGCCAAAATGAAGATGACTCAAATCACTTACTGATGAAGTTCAATGGCTTTGAATATAATTAAAAGCCAAACTAAACTCATTGCCATCTAGTTGATTGCAACTCATAGCAGCTAGACAGGAAAGGGTCTAGAACTGTCTCTGGGGGCAACTCTGATGGCAACTCTTTACAGGAGTAGAAAGTCTCATCTTTTTACCGAAGAGTAGCAGGCAGTTTTGAACTGCTGACCTTGTGGTTAGTAGACCAATGCTTAACCACTATGCCACCAGGGTTACTCAATGTATATTACATATAAAAAAAGACAATGGGCTTATTGACCTTTCAAGACTCAATCATTTAGACTAGACCTTTAGGGTAAAGGGCTTTCATTTTGCTTTGAGGTGGGGACTAGGCTTGTCAAGAGAAAGGGATGTAAGCTATTCAAGGACAAAGTACAACTGAAACATAGGAAAAAGGTATAAGAAAATCAATTTACCCAAATTATGAAGAAAGGATAAAAAAGCTAGGTGGGGAACTCCAAATGTCAAGAAGAGTTAGAGCTTTACTATAGTCACAAGAAGGAACCACAAACACACTTAAAAACCTTGAGTAGTGTTAATATTCCAGTATGCATCATTTAAAACATACTGTTTGACTACGGATTAAAAAGAGGCACGAGATGAGGTGAGGTGCCTAATTTAAACTATAAGAAGTATTTAAGTATTTAATATTACCTTTATAATTTCTCAGCTTGCCTTAGCCTTTGGCTCCATGGAGCATTCAGCTGCTCACTGAAAGGTCAATGGTTTAAACCCAGCAGCCACTCCACTGAAGAAACTGTGGCACTCTACATCTGTGAAGAGCGGCTGCCTGCACAGGATGGAGACGGGCCTGACTGACAAGAATGGGTTTGGTTTGGAGCCATTCGCTTTCCTGCTTCACACCAAGATCTCATTCTATTTATTACCTATTCCTTCTTTCCTGTACTTTTTTGCCTTCTCTTTCACTATTGGACCCTGTTCTCACATTTTTAAGACGGGGAGGGGGGAAAAACATCTAGATTCCAAACGCCTCCCTGGCTCTTACCCTTTCCTCTCCAACTTTACTCCTCCCTTTGCACTCAATCTTCAACCTACACCGCATGGCTTCTACTCTGGCCATTCTATTAATTGTTCTACCCACTGACAACCTCTTTCTAGATGAACCCAAATAACTAGCTTTGATCTCAGCTTCTTTACTCTCTCACAATGCTGTTTCTTCCTCTTTGAGACAGTTCTCTCCCTTACCTGTCACTATCTTGCCCTGATTTTCTTTCTCTTTTCTTTTTTAAAATTTTAATCGTTTTATTAGGGGCTCATACAACTCTTATCACAATCCACACATACATCAATTGTGTAAAGCACATTTGTACATTTATTGCCCTTACCATTCTCCACACATTTGCTCTCCACTTAAGTCCCCCACCCCCCCACCCCCGCATCAGGTCCTCATTTTTTTCCCTTCCCTCCCTCCCCCGCACTTCACTTATTAAAGGCAGGGGCCAT
>NW_022103915.1:45978912-45989503 GCF_000313985.2 Echinops telfairi
GTTCCCTCTTTCCAACCCACTCTCCCTCTACCCTCCCAGTATCGCCACTCACACCACTAGTCCTGAAGGGATCATCCGCCCTGGATTCCCTGTGTTTCGGGTTCCTATCTGTACCAGTGTACATCCTCTGGTCTAGCTAGACTTGCAAGGTAGAATTCGGATCATGATAGTGGGGGGTAGGGGGGTGGTGGTGGTGGTGAAGGAAGCATTTAGGAACTAGAGGAAAGTTATATTTTTTCATCATTGCTACATCGCACCCTGACTGGCTCATCTCCTCCCCGAGACCCCTTTACAAGGGGATCTCTGTAGGCCACTGGAGATACCCTGATTTTCCTTCTTCCTTTCTGACAATTCTTCTCACTTCCTACAGACCTCACAGCAACAATTCACAGACCATCATAGTATGACAAACTGGAAGATTCTTTTCTGTCCAGAAATCATTCTCCCAGCAGGGTGACCTGCAAACAAGCTATATCCTAACGTTCCTATTTTGTTCAGTCTCTAAACTAAAAGTAGACTATCTAGTCCTATTTATTTTTCAGTTCTACAAAACTATCACAACTGGTTCCTAATAGGAAAAAATTAAACCCTAAAGCAAATCAGGTTTACTAACAAACTTGGTTTACTAACTTGATTTCCAGATTATTTACTGGTCACTAATGACTTAAATGTTTTTTTGGCATTAGTCATATACTCCATTATTGGAAAATGCTACAAAATACACACTAGAGGGGACAACAGAGAAAAGATATTAAGACTACCTAAGAGCCCACATTTTCTTTCCCTGAGCTATTTATTTACTCATCTGTTCATTCATTCAACAGTCATGGATGGACACATTTTTATGTCTTTTTTATGAGAAACAAAGTATACGATAATTGATACACAAAAGAGAAATAATTCCTGGAAATAAGAAACCCACTTTCAATGTATTTTATACAAAAACGTCTTCAGCTTAATCTTGGAGTTTTACTGCATTAAAAAAAATGAGTATTTGTTGGGTATATTTTCAAAATAAAAAACCTACTGCAAGGAAAAAATTACAAATTCCTTTTCTATTTAAGGAGTTCCTTTTTCTACTGACTGTAGCAAACGAGTACAAGGTCATGATAGATCGCTAATTACTGAAGCAAATGCTTATAGTATCAGGCAGCACTTATGCCCACATTGAAAAAGCTTAAGGCTACAGATAAGAGAGTTAACAGTGGGTTGACTACATAATAAAATCTGCCACTTCTAAAATGTCCCTTAGATTACTAAAATAGTCTTACAATTTCTCAATAAAGAGAATATTCTATCACATTATAAAATGCAACTTTTATTAACTAGTTTTATACTTCAAAGTATGATGGCATACTGATAAAAATTTCCCCCCCTAATGCCTGGTAAATTTTGAGATTGTCGAAACAAAAATTATACATAAAAGGGTTTAAAGTTTGTGGGAAAAGTCCATTATCTTTTAAATTCCACTTTTCCACTAACTTTTTGAAGCCTCCATATATATGACTACTCCTTCGTTTTCTTCATTGTTAATATTTCAGTTTATGAATTTTAGTGACAAAAGGTAGGCAAGCTCCATCTTCGTTAGACCTAATACCAATTTGAGGTAATTTTCTACCACTCATGCCAGAGTTAAAAAACAATGCTGAGAGACCAAGATATTCAGTGCCGGTAATCAATTATGCTCTTATTCTTTGAAACAGTACAACAGTTAATCCTTGGATATTATTCAAATAAAGTAAGTAAACCACATAAAGTATGACCAAAGGATAAATATATGTCTTGTTTACCTGTATCCCTGCCTGAGATCCTATCACAGATGACCATAAAGCACCAGCCTAAATTTAAACTGGGTTACACTTACACTTCTGGCCCACATTCAATATTCTGTCATGTGCTCACCAGAAAACGAGAAGGGAGATTATAAAAGATGAAATGATTATCTATGGCAGTGGTTCTCAACCTTCCTAATGCCGTGACCCTCTAATACAGTTCCTGTGTGGTGACCATAAAATTTTTGTTGCTACTTCATAACTGTAATTTTGCTACTGTATGAATTGTAATGTAAATATCTGATATGCAAGATGTATTTCCATTGTTACAAATTGAACATAATTAAAACATAGGGATTAATTACAAAACAATATGTAATTACATATTGTGAAATATTTATGTGCTTTTACCAATGGTCTTAGGCAACTCCTGTGAAAGGGTTGTTTGACCCCCAAAGGGGTTGCCACCCACAGGTTGAGAACCACTGATCTATGGAGCATATATTTAAATTACTGAAACATGGTCCCTGACCTCAAGGCATTTAGTTTCAATAAATTTTAGCAATGAAATGTTTATTTATAATATAATCTTACTATAAACCCAATCAGGTAGCTTAAGCTTAAAATTATTAAACTCATTAAAAACTTCAGATGACTAGACCATAGGATATACACTGGTACAGATCAGAGCTGGAAACACAGGGAATCCAGGACAGATAAACCCCTCAGGTCCAATAATGAGAATAGAGATACCAGGAGGGTCTGGGAATAGTAGGGGAGAAAGGGGGAACTGATCACAATGATCTACATACAACCCCCTCCCTGGGGGATGGACAACAGAAAAGTGGATGAAGGGAGATATTGGTCAGTGTAAGACATGAAAAAATAATAATTTATAAACTATCAAGGGGGAGGAGGGAAGGAAGGTGGGGGGGGGGGGCAAAAAATGAGGAGGTGAAACCAAAAGCTCAAGTAGAAAGAAAATGTTGTGAGAATGATGATGGCAACAAATATTCAAAAGTGCTTGACACAATGGCTGGATGTATGGATTGTGATAAGTTTTACAAGCCCTGAGTAAAGATTTTAAAATAAGATTAAATTAAAAAATAAAACTTCAGTTGAATAAAGGACTGATTAAATATAGTGGATGTGAATAAAATAGACCATGAGACAAAATATAGGTTTAGCTATATTTTATATTAAAGCATTAATGGTTATACTTGGTGAAAGTTTTTAAAAGGGAGCTGACACTGACACATGACAAGGCACTTTTCAAATTTCGTATACACTTCCACCTCAGATCCAAACTCAATCACAAAGTTCACTTTCTGGGTATAATATCCTCTATATACAAAGAGTTTCTAATTCATCCCAACTCCCCACAGACTACATTTCAGGAGTAGCAACAAAACTGCAGTGACTCACATGCAAAGAAAGAGTCTGTGGAAAACAGAATTAAAGGTTAATCGTTATCTATGTTATGTTGCTATTAGTTGATGTCAAATTCAACACAACTCATAGCAAACCCATCTGACAGAGTAGAACTGCCCCCACAGGGCAGTATTCTAGGCTATAATCTTTATGGGAGGAGTTCAGGTGGAATCATGATTCAATGGATCTGCTTTTAACTGGTGTGTCAGCAATTTGAATCCACCAGCCACTCTAAGGAAAGAAGATGTGGCAGTTTGCTTCATAAAAGACTTAAAGCTTCGAGAACCCCAGGGGACTGGTTGCTATGAGCCAGAACCTACTCAGTGGCAAAGGATTTGACTTCTTTAATCTTGATAGAAGGAAATGGCCAGAGCTTTTCCCCCCAGAGTCACGGGGGTGAGTTTGACCTACCTCTGGGCTAGGAGCCCAGCACTTGACCATTTTTATCATCTGGGATGATCTCAGAAATGTTTCAAAACCTTTCATTAGTTTAACCAAGAGCTTTATATGAATATAGATTCATATGTTGGATATTTTTCTGGTGCAAAATCTTCCTGCTTTAACAAAGGCACTAATTCTTGTGTTTTCAGAAATCCTTTCTGGTTGACCTTTCAATCCCTACCAAGTTTCATAATAATATATGCAAATATGAAATTCTGAAAATATATGTGATTACGAATGTTTGTTAACCCTTAAACCCAAAATACAGAAAATTAATTAGTTATTATTTTATAAAATGTTTAATATTAAATCATAAGGTCCAAATCAGTCAGCCCTTCAAATTTGTATAATCTTAACACTCTAAATATCTAAACTTTTTAGCTAATATAACAGATAGGAAAAGAATCAAAATGTCCAGAAAATTTAGTGCTTCTACCACTTTTTATACCAATCACTCCTAGTCCCAAAGAGATTCTGCCTAATATTTACCAAATATTTGAATGATAATACACAAGGCATCTTCTAGGTTTTGAGTATAGTGAAAAGCTACTGTATTTTCTCCTTCAAAGGTTTATAATTAGTTGAACACTTAAAATATGAATACTTAAAGATAAAATATGAGTAGAGCCATACAAGCAATACACACATACATACTGTAAGAGCTCATAAAAAGGAGAGACGAAACCACTGTGGTGGTTAGGGAAGGCTTTGTGGAGGAGTACGTATTAGAAATGAGCTTTGATACAAACAGAAAACAAAAGCTGTAGAAAGTAGAACAAGAATTCCATGCTGTGAATTAGCATAAACAAAAATCCACAGAGAAAAAAACAACAGTGTACTCCAGAGTTGGAAAGTATACCAAACTTGGTTGACATATACTAATTCTGTTGTCAAAAGTCAAACCAGAAAATCTGACCTTTATTCTAGAAGCTAGAGGGAGTCACTGAAATATATTGAGCAGAGAATATGGTTAAAAGTTATTTTGGTAGAATTTTGTGATGGCATTTTATAGAATGAAGGAGGGAGATGCAGCCCAAGGCACTGGTAAGAAAAAGACCAGCTATGAGTGTTAATTATGGTTTTAGTAGTAGGTAATAACTTTTCAGTTTTCACCTTAATGTATTCTATATGAAGGACCACCTCCCCCACCCATTTTATAGGAAGGCCTCAGAATAATTTAGTTTCCTTACTCTCTGGTATCTTCTCTTGTAGCAATATCTTCTTGCCTATTTCTAACCATGAACTGTAATTCTTCTTCAAAATAACAAACGATGTCCTCCTCACCAAACCCTCTAAGCTGAACATTCACCTTTGCTTCATTGCTTTCACTCTTTATCCTGATTTTAAACTACTCCCTCCTAATCATTAACTCCAAGCCCATGGCTTCTTTCCACTTTCTCTTTCTACCCCTTAGCTTCAGCACATTCATATGCAAGAATAAACTCAATCCCACAAAGGAGCGTGTGGGTGGGGAGTTGTCAAGCACTGACAGCTAACCTTAACAGTAGTTCAAACCCACCAGTCATCCCTTAAGAGAAGGCTGAAGCAGTCTGTCTCCATGAAAATGTGGTATTGTGAAAACCAAAGGAGCAGCTCTACATTGTTCTACAGAGCCCCTACCAGTAGGAATCAACAGGGTTGTTTCACAAATCTAGAGGAAGCCTTGATTACTCAGTGGCTAAGTACTTGGCTGCTACTGGAAAGGTTGACAATTCTAACCAACCAATCAGTTTGCTGCCATCTAGATTAGAGCCTTGGAAGATGTATACGGCAAGTCCACTGTCCTACATGGTCACTATGAATTAATATCGACTTGATGGCAACGGGTTATTCATTTACTTATTATATCCATAACTTTTCATTGTTTTCTACAGTGGACACTCAATTTCTTCTAGTTTGGCTCCCAAGTTTTCTGCAAAAACTATCCTCAAAGACCACTCTCTCAATCTATTACATTTACACTCCTGGACAGCCAGGATTTCAAATGCTCAACAATAATACTGGGTGACAGAGGATGATGTAAGATATGAAAATAAGAATCTCTAACTTGTCAAGGGTTCATAAGGGAAAGGGAAAAATGAGGAGCTGATATACGGGGCTCAAGTAGAAAGAAAATGTTTTGAAAATGATGATGGCAGCATATGTACAGATGTGCTTGACACAATGGATGAATGTATGGATTGTGATGATGTAAGAGCCCCTAATAAAAGTATTTAATAAAAAAAATAGCAGCTACTATTTATTTGGCACTTTCTTCTTGGAAGAAAACATCACATTCTTTACATATCTAATTTGTCAATCTAACCTTATGAAAAGGCATTTATTTCTACTTGACGAAGCAAACTGAAGTGGAGAGAAATTAAACAGCTTGTCCAAGATCATGGTACTAGTTAGTAGAAAAGAAGGGATTTAAACTCAGTCCTATCTGATTTCCAAGAGCTTGTTTTACCACTTTCTTTCTGGAACCTTCAATGTGGCTCTGACTTTTTTTTAACTAAAAAAAAAAAAAATTCCTTCATCCCTTCCTAAGGATATCAACCATTTGGGAATCAATATTGATTCTAATGCACAATCTGACCAGTGATAGCTTAACTTAAAAAATGCTTCGCTACGTTTCTGAAATCCTGGAAATGAGAAAATGAACTTAATTTCTTTCTTTTTGAACTTAAATTTCTTAACTCTCTTCTGAGTGTTTTAGAAGGGACTCTTGTATTTCAAGATTTAACTACATAAAATTACTAGGTCTCTTTTAGCTCTAAGGATTCATGATTCAGAAGTGGTAACACATTCAGCTTAAAATGTTTTGGTTCCTAGGAATATTCTGTATTTCATTGGTTAGATTGAGATAGCATCTTGTACTTTAGAGAGCTGTGGTGAAAAACTTAAAACCTGGAACAAAGCAGTGTTCAATGAATAATGGCTCTTCAAATTCAGTCCTTTGGATCCAAAAGTAATTCAGGCTCATAGGATTTTAATTGGTATCACAATAATCACAAACAAAAATCTAATGACCTTTAATCTAAAGCTTACATATGAAAACTACATAAATTTAACCAATGGATCCAGACCTACTAAGCATAGTAAGAATTATTAAAAACTCAAGTTCCCTTATTTACTCTTTTTATTTATTTAAGGAATGTTTATCAAAAAATATTGTGTTTATAAAATTCATGTTTTTAAAGGTTCCTTGAAACATCAATACTCACTACCTTCCCCTCATTTTCTTAAAAGTCCTAAAGTCTACTACATTTTAAAGAAAAATATACCGTGGGAGGGGGGAGCGGGGAGGGAGGGGAAAAATGAGGACCTAATGTCGGGGGTTTAAATGGAGAGAAAATGTTTTGAGAAATGATGTACAAATACGCTTTACACAATTGATGTGTGTATGGATTGGGATAACAGTTGTATGAGCCCCTAATAAAATGTTAAAAAAAAAAAAAAAAAAAATCGACATTCTAAAAAAAAAAAAAATATATACCAAAGCTCACCTCTCTTAATCATTTACTTTTCTAGCTCCTCCCACCTGCCTCAGCAGATGGAAAGAGCCATATTCAGCAAAAGAGAAGCAAGGTAAAGAGATTATCTAGGTGATACACACGCAAAGGTCAAAATCATTACAGAGCACGTTCAAGAGACTCGTAAGAAAGTGAAAAATTGTTCTTTGTATAATATGGAGTGCACCAGACATCAGAAAGAGATAAAGGAAGAAGATAGACAAACAACCTTTTCATTTTGATACAGGTTAACCTAAGATTCTTTCATGGAAGGAAACAAAGCAAACACCACTGCCATCAAGTTCACTGGAACTCAGAGTAACCTCGTACAGGGTTTCCAAGGTTGTCTTTCCAGGAGCAGTTAGCCTCACCTTTTTACCCCAGAGCAGCAGCCGGTGGGTTTAATCTGTCAACCTTGTGGTTTCACAGTCCAATGCTTATCACACAGCACCCGTGGGCTGGCTCCTTTCATGTTAAGGGTGGTTATTAATCAATAATCCCAGGTGGAGATGCAAAAGAGCTTAGATACATCTTGGGCTAGTAGTGAAACAACAAATGAAGTAACTGATGGCATATTCTGGCATGAAACTACATAAAAAGGTACACGTTCATAGGAAGCCACAACTTTTACCTACTTGGCACGCCACACCCTCCCTTCTTCAAGGTCTGTGTATCTCACTGAGCCACACCTTGTTTTATCTCCAGGATTAACTTTTGTACTCCACTTGGGCTGTTGGGCTGATTTTCTTACATGGCCCTCTCCTTACTCCAACTTGCACAGGATCAAAATAATCAAGAATACCACAGAGCCTAGTGCTCAGGCAAAAGCTAATAATTTGTGGGGAATCATCAAAATATCACCGTGTAATGCAAGAATACAAGATTTGCAATAAAAAAAATTTAATCTAACACATGGGTGAGAATTGAACAAACTCACTGGATATGCATATGCCAGTCTCTAATGTAAAATTATAAAATAAGCATTCACAGTTAAACCAGTCAACTACACATTCTTTATAGAGTCTAGGTTTAAGCTGAAGAAATTAAAACAATTTTAGCAAGCACTTAGCACTACCTAAGAAAATCTCCACCGAAATTTGGGCAGGTAACCAAAAGTTAACCAAAAATTGGGCAGTTCAAAGTCACCAACCACTCCCTCGGCCGAAGATGTGTCAGTCCACTTCAGTAAAGATTTATAGCCTTGGGAACTCTGTGGTGGCAGTTCTATCCCATAGGGTCATTATAGTCAGAATTGTCTCTCTAGCAATGGATGTAATTTATTGGGTAGCAATATTTATTGTGACAATGATGTTGCTATTTCTTTGAGAGGAAACATTACGCATTTTTAAGGAATAAATTCAAGCCAATTTGAACAAGATAAGCCAGACTCGCAAAATCTTCATAAGGTATTTATAATGTCCTTCAAATCCAGCTGCTAAAGAGAGAGTGCTTGATCAAACCTGTCATCCTAGCCAGTGTTCCAGGGAAACTCAGTCCTCCTTATAACTTCTTCCCAATCTCAATGGGAAAATCAATAATGTGTATCCCTTGGAGGAGCTTTCCTAAAGAACAACCAACAGCTAACAGTTTTTTTAAACGAAACAAAACCCACAAAGAAAATCGGCTCTAGAATGTTGAAGTGTCTAGCACATTATCCGCATTTGGTCAAGGCATATTGAATGTCAGGCACACAATGTTGACAAGAGAATAAAAAAGTTACCATTTGCTAACACAATCTAACCGTTCTCACTTGATGCTTTTAGAAGTTAAGACTCAAAAGGTTAAAGGACTTGTCCATAGACACAGATTCTTTTGGAGCACAGCCCTGACTAAACAAATCTTGTCTTCTAGAAGTGTCCTTCTTCAACAAGCCATATTCTTCAGTAGTCATCACTCTAATCAACCCTTCCTATTAAATATAAAAAGAGAATCCTTGTAAAAAGTCATTTTGATGACTTGAGCACTCAAAACCCTACTGTATTCTCACATACAAAAGGAGGCCATCAAAAAGTTCATGGAAAAATGGAACAGAAATGGATTTTTCCACAAATTTTTAAAGTCCTCCCTTGTATGGAACACATACTGAAGTAGCTAACTTCAAACTGCTATCACACTAACATGCATCTCCATATTAACAATCACTTCACTGATGTGGAGAATGTTTATCAAGTAAAATATATCTTGCAAAACTTCCATGGGCAGTTCACTATAACTTCAATCATGTGGTATTTGTTGTAAGCTTGCAGGTTAAGAGTAATCAATCCAACACAATCGAATGTTTAACCAGGTGAGTTACACATAAAGCACATAACTATAATTCCATATTACAAAGGTTACTTTGTGCTTCCATTTATTTCACGGCAAAGGACACATTAAGTAATTAACATTCAAAGTTTGAAACCTGGAGGCAGGGTTACTAAGAGCGGATTTAAGGGGGGTGGTCCTGAGCTTTTGAATCTTATTTTATTACTTATAAGATGCAACCTTGGGAAGAGGTCCAATATATAAAAAAGAGAAAAATTTGCTGGTGTTCCAGTTAAAAAAAGAGAGTTGGGGACCATGCCCTGCCAGATGGACTCTTGAGATCGGAGGCCCTTAAAGCCTAGCAGAAGCACACTATTCAAAAGAATTACTCTGCTTCCTCACAGCTCTGTGCATTAAGAAAAAAGATTGTTTTAAATCACAAAGCAAAAGCTTAGTAAGACTGCCGCTCTCCCAAACAATCTTAAATAATTTTCAATAATCTCAAATTCACTTAGTCTGGGAAAATAAGACATAGCTCCCCCTCGATTTTAACACCTCCCATACTCTTTCAAGAACTTCTTAAAACACAGCCTGCTCATTATTCTTGAGCAAAACGTGTTTTGTTTTGTTATGTTTTGTTGGAAGGGTGATGGTGGCAAATGAAGCATGACCTTGCGGGTTTCTTATGGACCATGTGGTGCTTGAGACGAGAGAATGGAAATATCTCAAGTGATGAAATTTTCAAAAGGTATCTAAGACTGCGGTTGGTTAGAAGGCTCTCCACCCCATGCCGTCTTTCCAAAAAACGGGCTTCAAAGTCTATTTACTATCTACGACAGGAACAGAACCATGCCGTGACCAAACTCTAATACCACGAACTTTTAACCCAAGCCACTTCCAGGATGAGGAGGAGAAACCAGAGTCATTTTCTTCAATGGACTGGGTTCGATGCCTGACTATGAATGAATTGGAGGCGTCACCGACGGGAGTTCGGGAAGGAGCCTGGCCCCCAGTCCTGCCTCCCTATAAAAGCCCAAAGGAAACCCTCCAGAATGAGGGGGTGGTCCCATCTACAGGCCGCCTCCCCCTTGCTTTCTGCCGGCCTCCCTCCCGGGGCTGGAGCGCAGGGCGGCGCGGCCGGGTGAGTGGGTGAATGGGGGCGCTCGGGAAAAGTTCAGCCGGTCGCTCTGGGGCCAGGCCGCCCCGCGG
>NW_022103915.1:45990436-46022671 GCF_000313985.2 Echinops telfairi
GCCGCGGCCGCTGTTCCCCCGCCCCGGCTTCAGGCCCAGGCTGAGGGAAGCTTCTGAATCCCGGATTGGAGTTTGGACTGGGGCCTTCACGCCATGGGTCTGGGGGCCGGAATGGGTGCGCTGCTCTTCCGAGCCCGGTGGATCCTGAATCTCTCCAAGCCCTGCTGTCGGCCCAGACGGGTCTCTGAAGGACCCCCACACCCACCCACCCAGGGCGTGTGCGCCTCCTGTCCCGGAGCTACCACCTGTCTGCAGCCGCACAGCCCACTCCCCGCCCCTGACAGTCCTTGCAGAGACGCCGCCCACGCAGCCCCAAGGACCGACCTCGAGTTTGTCAAGTCCTCTGGGGCGCAACCGTGGTCAGGCCGCTGCCCTCCGGACGCGCGTTTGGTATCGTGGCCCAAGCAGACCAGCTCCCCCAGGGTCTCTGTTCTCCCGGTGCCACCCTCCCCCGGTGAGTGCGGGGAGCCCACGCTAGTGCCACGGCCACATACCTCGGGCTCCAGAGAGCAAGAACACACATAACCTATCACCACCCACCCACACTTGAGTGCAACTGATTCACGCGCAGGGCACATGACATGCTCTGAGTTTCTGGCAGGTTTTCCTCTGCAACTCATGAGATTCCACATTTGCACATGCTAGACAGTCGTTATTCTGCCAAAGGGGGACCTCCAACGGTCTCCAATGAGGTTAGGAAATGGAGTTTTCCAAATCTGGAGAATATGCAGAAGCAGAACGGCTGCTTCTATTAAGAGTTAGAGATGAGCTAAACTTAATGGAAACTGCACGTGCAGGCGGCCAAAATCCAGTTTAGCTAGCTAGACTACGGAAAACTCGACCCACGCTTCACGCAAACGCCAGGGGTAGAATGACAAACCCTGGGCGGCCAATGAATCAGATCTGAGAGCAATAGATCACCAGCACCTCCCCTTGGCTGCGGTCTTTCTCCTGGATTAACCTGTTCATGGACTTGACCTAATATCACCTGCGCAGTCCCAGAAGTTAAAAAGAAAAATCCATGCATTAAGCGATGCTTTGGTATTTAAAAGAAAAACCAAATACTTCACTGTAGAAGGAAGTTGCTTTAAAAAGCGCACCTGAAAATATGAGTCACTTTGAGACCTGGCCAATAGGAAGGTAAACGTGTGATGCGGCCTCGCCATTTTATCTCTGGAGCTTATTGTAGCATTTTGCAACCTGCTACTTTTTATCTCCTAAAACCACTTTGTTGCCTCAACCCTTAGATCAAAAACAACTTATTTATTATGTCATTCTGTCATACAGCAAACACTAATTAGTTGCTTTTAAAGTTGTGCACCATATCTTTTTTTCTTTCTTTTTCTTCTTCAATCTGGCTTTTGTAGGGAAGGTCCAGTGCCTTCCACTTTCAGGCCTCCAATCTGCCAAATAGCCAGATCTTCAAGAAACCTGGTATCACTCTACCCTCAATTTTTGGCCTTACGATTTCTTAGAGTAAAATAAAGATGGGTCCTTTCCGGACATACAAAGTAAAAATAAAACTCACTTAGACGTTTTTGGTCCCATCTAAGGACACATTTCCTAATTCACACACCTGCCAACAAAAGAAATTGGATCAAAGATCTTTGAAATGCTGCCTTACTGAAATCCTGAATGCTTCAGACAAGTAACAGCACGATTAGCATGCTGGTGGGCCTATTACTACTCTGAAATAGAAAAGCCCATGTGGCAACCGTGACTTAGCGTGCTCTTAAAATGAATTTTCTTATTCATAAGGCACAGAAGTGGGCCACAGAGAGCTGAAGGTCTTGCCCCATCTTTCTTCTCCCTTCCCTTAGGCTTCTGCCCTTCCCTGTGCTCTGCATTTGGGCTAAGGGTAGCAGAAGTGGCAGAAAAAGGGGCGGGGGGGAATGAACATGAAGAGAGATTTATAGGAATTGGCAGGGTGTACCACAGACTACGACGAATCAACCTGCCCCTTCCTGTTGTTTCTGATTTCTGGAGACAACTTGCAGGAGGGTATTTTGGTATGAGCTAGGAAACTCATGAATTATAAGATTAATATTTGGAAATAGGTTCGCTGCTATAATATCCCTGTTGGTAAATCTTACCTTCAGACCAAACTCACTGGCATCGACTTGTTGGCTGACTCAGAAGGACCCTTGTGAGTTTCTGAGACTGTAACCCTGGACAGAAATAGAAAGCTCCATCTTCCTCCCAGTAAATCTAGTAAGGGGAAATTCTAAATATTTAGAAGGCAAAGTATGAGAGCCGAGAGTTGGAGGTTGGTCGGTTGTTTTCCTCTTTGGAGGCTGAGCTTGGGTGTCCAACACATATCATGGATGTTCACAATAAGATTTTGTGTCTCATCAGTGGGCTGTGTGTTGCCATTAACTGTAGTATAGCAATTTGTATAAGCATAGTCTAAAATGATACTGCTCTGCTTGAGAAATCGGTATTCCGTTAACATGGAGGCAATTACCTGAGAGTTGACTTAAACGCCCAGAATTCATCTGGGCGCTGCGAGTCTAGAAACTGGGCAAAGGACGAAGCACTGTGTAGGGGCAGAGTCTAAAAGTGTCATCTGGTCAGCAACAGTCTCTCTTTTTCCTCCACAATCATGATTTAAAAAGGAAGGGAGACGCTGGGCAGTGTAAGATAAGATAATAGTAATTTATAAATTATTAAGGGTTCATGGGGGAGGGGGGTGGAAATGAGCTAATTCCAGGAACCCAAGAGGAAAGCGAATTTTGAGAATGATGAGGGCAACAAATGTATATTAGTGTGCTTTACACAATTGATCTATGTATTGTGATGAATTGTATGAGCCCCAATAAGATGATTTTAAAAAAAAGAAGAATTACGTTTTCTTATGTCAAATTACTAGAGTGAACCCTTGAGACAGCTTGGCCTGGCCCCTCAAAATAATCTCAGCAGTGAAGTGACCCCTGGGGGTGGGCGGAAGAGATGCCTGAGAAGCGCTTTCACCCTAGCCATCTAGTCCTTCACACTGAAGACAGCCTGTACCCAAGCGTTTCAAAGCCAAGTGGAAGATGACTCAAGAGTCTTCCTACCTTCCCCTCCTCTACAGCCTGTTTCCCATCTTCTTCTCGCGCACATCCTCTTCAGCTGTCCTTCTTGTCTCTCTTTTTTCTTTGTTGTCTGTCTTCTCATTTTCTTCAGTTCTCTTTTCTTCTCCTTTGTCCTTCGTTTCCCCATCGTTCTCCTCTCTATTTCTTTTACCTTAGTCCAAATTACAGCCTCTGCTTCCTCTTTGCTCCTAAAGTAGTACATGGGAGCTAGTCATACCCTAAAACTAATTTCTTTTAGGGAGTGTGAACCCTCCTTCCCCAGTTACCCTTACTACCTTCCCTCCCATCATATCATGTCTTAAAAAACCCTGACTGTTAAGAGGACTGTCATAGAATGAAAGGATTAGAGAATCTAATCCTGTGTGACATCACTGGGGTAGCCTTGTGGGGGGTGGGGGCTCTGTGACTCACCACTGTGAGCCCATCTATAGACCAGCGGCAACTTATTTATTATGACTCATGGCCCACTGTAAGAGTCACAACATTTGGATTGGTCTTTAAGTTAGCCTCTCACCCATAGCCTTACAGATTGGTGTGCGTCTTGCCAGACAAGTTCATCTGATAGTTATTGCATGCCTGGCATTGTGCTGGATGCTGAGGCTAGATATTGATAACAGTGGAGAAGGTCTCAGCCCCCAAGGAGCTGGCATGATAGTGAGGGAGGCAGGCAGAGAAGTGAGTAAATAAATTACAGATTCTGATCAGTGCTGTGAAGGAACCAAATACCAAGGAGGAGGAGAGATGATTTGAAACTGATGTTCAGGACAGACCTTTCTAAAGAGGTAGCATTTGAATTGAAGGATGAGAAGGAGTCAGGGGAGAGCATTCCGGGAAAGGGATCAGCATGAGCAAAAGACCTGAGGTGGGATAGAGTGTGGCAGAAAAAAGTTTTTCCTACAAAGAAGAGTCCATACCCAAAAGGAGCCCAGCAAACCCAAGGCAAATCTTTTTTGTTTTTATAATTAGTAAATTATATTGGCAAATGGCATGTATGTATATGTGTATATCTCTCTGTATATCATATATATCTATATCTACATAAATATATAGCTATATATAATTTATGTATACATGTACATATATACATGCATGTATATGTGCACCTATGCATACATGTATACATACATGTATACACATATAAATGTATATAACTATAAACCTATATATTTGTTATACATATAAGCATGTGTTGATACACATACCATTTGCTAGTATAATATTTTCTGATGTACAGTTTAGTGATATCAATGATAATTATCATGTTGCTAAGCCATCACTCTCCAATTTCACATCACCTTAAACAGAAACTCAGTTTCCTAAACAATAGGGTCCTCCTTTCTAAATCTCTGATACCCCTACTATCCATTAATAAACTTTGGTCTCCATACATTTGTCAAGGCAAATTTATAAAGTCACAAAAATTTAGATAGTGTTTCAACTTAGGATATTACGCTATCAATCTAACTTAATCATTAAGAAATTACCTTTAGCAAAGGGGTACAAATTGATTCAAAAAGCTTAGTGAATTGTTCTGCCCTCAGAAGCGAAGCAACTTTGGAGAAACAAAATTCAACATCAAGGAACTCTTTTATCCACTGCTGAAATTGAGACGCATGCCACAAACCCATTATAGGTCCTTTCAGATGATCCGGCAATAAGCTTTATGGGGGGGAGTGGAGTAGAGGGTCGTGTTTCTCAACCACCAGTTTCTGTTGCATCACCTCCGACTTACCGTGACCCAAACACTCAAGACCTGTTGGAAGCAGCTTGCTAGATCTTTCTTTCAAGAACCTCTGCATGGGTTTGGACCACCCACATTTCAGTTAATCATAGAGCATTTAATGTGTTTTGGCATCCAGGGACCCTTTCTCACCAATATAGATGTTAGCTATTATTAAGTAAAGGAGTCCTAGTGCTTTAGTGTTTATGGTTGGGCTGCTAACCACAAGGTCTGCAGTTTAAAAATACCAACTGCTCCCTGGCAGAAAGATGAGGCTTTCAATTCCTGTAAGGAGTTACAGTCTGGGAAACCCACAGGGGCAGTTCTACCCGGTCCTCTAGGGTCGCTATGAGATGGAAAGGACTCGATGGCAGTGAGTGAGTGATTATTAAATAAAGACCTTTCACACATTTGAATGGACATCCTGAGAAACATTTTCCCAAGTGTTTGCTGTATATTTCAGCTAGCAGCCCAATGCTTAACCCACTGGGTCACCAGGCTCCTCATGTTTACTGTGTATTTCAAACATTGTGGAAGATCTGAAATGATATACGTAATCCCTTTGTGATCTGCAACATATTTTGCATCCTTAAGACAGTGGCTGGCTGAAAACCAGTGATGAAATACTCATCATGATAAAGCGTTACTTGCCTTCACTCTACAGTTCAAAAAGGCATCGTCACATAGACCAGCCGAATTACTCTTCACAACAACCCATGTGAGTAGGTAGGGAAAGGACTGTTACTCCCATTCTTTGCAGAAGAAAAGTCCAAGGTCAGAGAGGTTATGTGATAATTAAGGTTATGTGTCAATTTGGCTGGGCCAGGAGTCTCAGACTTTAGCGGTTAGGATAAAGTAATTCCGCATGATGAGCTCTAATATAATCAACTCTATTATCAGATCGGCTAGGAGCAGCCAATCAACTGAAAGTAAGTTTCCTTGGAAATGTGGCCTGTCTCCGTTATTTGTGCATGCTATGGAGAAAGCTTTTTACTGCTTGTTTTTTACTGAGTCTGGATCCTGCATCTGGCTTGTCTTCCGACCTCTGGTTCTCTGGACTTGAGTTAGTAGTCTGCCAATCCGGAGAATCAGTCAGTAGCCTGCCATCTTGCCTGCCAACCTTGGATGCACTCACCTTTGCAGCCAGAAGTTGACCATCTGACCTTGGATCCATCAGCTCCTGTAGCCACATGAGTCAACAGAGTCCTCCAGTCTGACATCTGATCCCCTTTACTTGGAACTTGCCTGCCTCTACAACTGTATGGACTGCTGCTATAGATATAAGGTTGTGTGTGGTTGTTAGGTGCCATCAAATAGTTCCAACTCGCAGGGGCCCGAAGGACAGCAGAAGGAAACACTGCCTGGTCCTGCACTATCCTCACAATTGTTACGCTTGAGCCCATCAGTGTAGCCACTGTGTCCATCCATCCTGTCAAGGGCCTACTTCCTCTTCACTGCCCCTCTACATTACACACACACACACACAATATACATATTACACTGTGTTCGTCTGGGTTGACTAGAGAAACAAATGCAAAGAGACTCGTGTGTAAGAGAGAACTTTTATTTTAAAGAGCAATTGTATATTAAGAAAATATTCCAGCCCAGTCCAGATCAAGTCCATAAGTCTGATATTAGCCCATATGTCCGATATTAGTCTATAATTTCCTCTTCAGACTCACACAACACATGCAATGATGCCAAATTCAGGAAGATCACAGGCCAGCAGGTGGAAAGTCTTGTGGATGCAGTGGCGGTAGGAGCATCTCAGTCCTGGCATGGGTCTCCATGTGGCTCCTCCAGCTCCAGGGCCCTGGTTCCATCAGGAGTCTTCATGTGGCTTGTCAACAGGAATGTCTCCCAGGGAGTGTCTCTGTGTCCCACCTCCAGCAAGCTATTTATCTCCTTAGCACCTCCAAATGAAGTCATCCAGCTGCGACCTGATTGACAGGCTAACCTCCACCCCTTCATTCTTAATGTCTCAAGTTGACAACAGATTATGTAACTGCCACATAGATTATATTACTTCTAATGTATATGAAGTAATAGTATCATATATATCTAATATATATTAGAAGTAATATACATAATAAAAAACACTATACTCTATATGCTTACACTTAAATTCCATTAAAACAAGTTCACAGTCACAGGTACCTGGGTTGGGACTTCAACATAAAGTTTCAGGGGACACAATTCAAACCTTAACAGTGAGGTGGGGTGGGGTGGGGAATAACTGGAGGCCAGCTCCTTCGCATGGCTTGGCCACTAAGCCATCTCAGCAATGACCGATCTTGCCAGGGGTAGGGGTGAAGGAGGGAGGGAACTATAAGTGTCACACACTTTTCCTTTTATATTTACTGTTTGTAGCTAAAAGCACCCCAACACAGCAGAAGTCTTGGTACATCCTGACACTTCTGCGTTCTCAGCAAAGCTAGGCTGTCACCAGAATAACATCTACTGCCTTTAGAAGGACTGCCGTGGTCAAATGTATACTGACTTTATTCTTTAAATATCTGAGGAATTTGTTCAGTTCGGAGTTTCTCTTTTGGTCTTTTCCTCAATTCTTTAAGATGTTTCTGATTGGGCAGTGATATTGAAAACTTTAAATGAAGCCACTTAAGCTTGAGAGCAAACAGATACAAGATGTTATTATGCATTTTCTTTTCTTGAAGGAGTTCGGCAAGCACGATTTCATGAAAAGCGGGGACAGAAACTTGTTGTGCTCTCCAGAATGGAAATAGAAGTAATTCCTGGGAATTTCAGAGACCATTTTAACTCAGTATAAGTTGAAGGGGAATGAACTTGGCTGAGGTTGTGCCAAGCTCTGTAGCAGGCCCCGCATGGATATTATCTTCTTTAATCCTCACAGCAACTTTGCAAAGAAGATACGATTATTTCCACATTCCTTTCCAAACCCAGAACCATCTGCCCTTTCTGTTACAGAAGATGGCTGGGCCTTCTTGGGCTGACTTGCTCTTCCTTGAGATGCTTTACAGTGCCTAATCTCACTCATGGGAAAAAGTAGACAATACCCCAAAGAGTGTTTTTATTGAGGGTGTCTTGCAGAGATCCAAGCAAACCTAACCCCTGCCACCAACTCCACCCTCACAGTAACCCTAGAGAACAGCTAACTGCCTCTTTGGGTTTCTGAGACAGGAGCCGAGAACTTCATCTTTCTCCTGCAGAGCAGTCGATGGGTTCCAACTGCCGACCTTGTGCTTACCAGCTCAATGCATAACTCACTAGGCCACCAGAGTTCTTTCCTGTGGAGATGGCGTAGGCATGATTCTACACATTCCATAGTAAAATCTCTCTTATGCTTCACATAAAAGCCTGTTGCTTGTTCCATAGTTCTGCTCCCAGATTTCTCCTGCTCTTTCCACTTAAACCCTCTCTCCAACTGGAAATGTCTGGCCTAAGACATCAATACCAGCTAACATCACATGCCTCACCAAAGAGAAGCCGTTCCAGCCATCACATTAGGGGTGAGTTAATCAGATGTTTGACCAAATACCGTAGGGTCATTTTTAAGTTGATCAGTCTGTCTGGCCTGTGAATGGTGTTATAAATATCCAGATGACGCTGGGCAGAAAAAAGGTTCCTCACCTCTGCTTCAATCTAACCCACAGAAGGACTCCTAGCACACTCTCCTTTCTTTTCTTCCCTGCCATGAGAAATTTCATTCAGCAAGGCAGAAGCTAACACAGCACTCATTGTCTCCTCTTAGCACCACATATCCCCGGAGGGCCTCAATTGATGCTGCCGCTGGTACCAGCAGGGTAGGCAGACTCTTTATGGAGAAGAAGCCATGACATACAAATAATGCAGCAAAGCATCAGAGACTAAAACTCACATACCTATGAGTGGGGCCAGGCAGAATGTATGCAATAAGGAGAGGTGGGAAGTATGGGGAAGGAGAGAATATTTGCTCCATTTGAAGACATTCAAAACAATAATAGGTAAGAAATGTTTTAAACAGATTAGCTAAAGAGGCTGCTTCTTGACCTCTTAGTGAATTGACTTGGGTCCAAGTCCATCTCTGCTCTCGCCACTCTGCGGGCAAGTACTTTACGCCTCTCAGCCTTCGCTTCCTCATCTGGAACATGGGATTCATACTACCTACCTTACAAGAGCAGATGAGATGCCACACATAATGAACTTAGCACATTATTGTGTAGATGTACAACAAAACATAACTGTTAGTTTTAACCAGATGGTGTGTGAGGTTTGAATAAAAACAGCACATTGTAAATGATTTGACAGATCCATTCAGTATTTCATCTATCCCACTGGCTGAGTTGTAAATTCATACTAGAGTTTCCAACTGTAAAAGCAAACCACTCGCTGTCAAGCTGGTTCCGACTCATGGTGACCCCGTGTGTTTCAGGGTGGAGCTGTGCTCTTGCAGGGTTTTCACTGGTTGTCACATTGCTGAAGCGGATCTCCAAGTCTTTCTCCCAGGGGGCCTCTAGGTGGAAGTAAATCACGGATCTTGTAGTTAGTAGATGAAGGCTCAACTGGTTGCGCCATGTCAAAGATTTGTTATCATGTCCAGATTTTCAGCTTAGCGAGGGCCTGTGGGAATGTACATTGCCTTATGCGTTCTGATGAATCATCGCGAGAAGATGATGACTCTCTGCTGTCCTGTTCTGCCTCTCCCAGCAGTGCTGCTCCTTCCGGGGCTGAGTTCTCTCCTTCATGCCCTCTACTCCAAAGGTGACTATTTGGTTTTGAACCTGGGTTAGGCTGGGTTGTCTGGAGAAACAAATCAGTGACACTCATCGATGTACAAGAAAGAGCCTTACGTCAAGAAATAATTCCAGATCAAGAAGTCATCCCAGCCCCACCCAACTCAAGTCCATAAGTTCAATGCTAGCGGGGGCCCTCTTCCGGCTCACAGCTGCAGCCTGACTACACAGAAGAGTACAGTAGAAAGCAGGAAAATCAAGCCGGTGGGTGCAGAGCTGCATGGGTGCAAGGTCTGTGGAAACAGGGGCAGGCGGCCCACCTGGGACCCCTGGAGGCAGACACAGAGCTCCAGCCAGCTGGAAGGTGGAGGGAGGGGCAAGAGAGAGAGAGGGAAGTTCCGTTTCTCCCTTATCAAAAGGCCACACTCCCAAGAGGGCATCATCAGGCTGTGACTTGATTGGCAGGCAGAACTCCACCCCTCGTCAGGAGTGTTTAGTTGACACGATATCTAATTACCACAGAAACTAAACCCTACCTCGCTCTTCTTAGAGTGGTTCAAAAGAAGGACCCGAACACCTCATTGTTATTTTTGATGTTTGATAGTATTTAGATAACTTATGTTAGAGACTCTGACACACTATACATTCATTCAGTCATTCATTCAATAGATACAGATCACCAGAAATATGCCAAGCACTACTCTAGATGCTGGGGATATTGTGGTAAAAAAGAAATGCAGTTTTCATGGAGCGTCTCAGTAGTTCTGCAGACACTGGACTGGATACGCTTCTATACATCATATAATGCAATCACTTCCCATTTTGTGATCTGATGTGATCATCCAATCAGTTGAAGGGAAAAGGTAGGGACTTCCCCTTGCAAAGCCCTCGGTGCCAGCTCTGACAGTCTTCCTCTCACTGTCTTTCTCATGGCTGTACACTCTTCTCATCACCTGACCTGCAGGCTTCAGATTCATTGGCCCCCGCAACCCATGAACCAGCACACGTTTCCCATCTGTACCAGACTCACGGGTTTAGGACGTGCCAGTCCCCACAATTGCAGAGCCATTTTCTTGAAGGGCATCTCCTAGATTTATACATATATATGTAAGCAGGACTCGTTTTGCTCCTTTAGAGGACCCAGACTAAGACATGGGGTAAATAGAAAGTAAACAAGACCATCACGTACAGGGAAGGAGCCTAGGTGGTGCAGTGGTTCAAATACTCATCTGCTACTAAAAGTTGGAGTCTGCTACTGTAAAGATTTACAGAATCCCCATCGGGACCCCAAGGGGCATTCCACTCTGTTCCGCACGGTCACTATGAGCTGGACTTCACTCACCGGCAATGGGTCTTTGGTAGAGAGGAGCACACACAGAGGCAGGGCAAGTGTGAGCTGGCTGGTCAGAGGGATTTCTTTAGGCAGATGGGTCAGGGAAGATCTATTGGAGTGGGTGACCGCCAAGTAGGCCTGAATGATGGGAGGAAGCCTCTTTGGGAGGATTTGGGAGCATTCCAGGGAGAACAAAGGTCCTGAAGTGACAGTGAGCTTGGTATGTTTAAGGAGCAGACAGAATTCTGGGTGTCTGGGACATAGCACACCAAGGAGAGTGTGATGTAGTCAGGGTCCCTGGGTGTGATGGTAGGTTATTATTCTGGGGAGCCCTGTGAACTGATTTATGTTGTGCTTTGGCTGCAGTATAGTGAAGAGGTTTTAGGAAAATAAAAGTGGAAGTGTAAAATGACTTTTCTTATCAGTTTCATATTTACAGAGAGGAATTGAAACTAGCTTCCAGTGTAAAATGACATAGCAACCTATTTGCTATGTCATTTAAAACCTAACAAAACTCAACTCTAGTTTGGTGCTAGGAACGTGGTCACGTAGGGAGCTCTATTCACTGGGGCTCACGTTTTCACTTTCTGGGAACTATCATTGGCTCTTGTGCCAAGGAATCATCAAGTAATCTTTCTTGGTAAGTTTAGTAAAATGTAGCAAGGAGGACGAAGTTAAGTGTAGGTAAAATAGAAGCCCACTTAAGCAGTTTGATTTCAGAGAAAGGCTTGTTATCCTAAAAAAATACTCTTTAAAAGCCTCGTTACTCTCTCCCTCTTTACTTACTACTATCTCCAACACATATCCACCACTCATCTGTCAGTTTGTCGTGGCTGTGTGTTACTGGAAGCGATGCCACCAATATTTCAAATACTAGCAAGGTCACCCACGATGGACAGGTTTCAGCAGAACTTTCAGACAAAGATCAGACTACAAAGAAGGAATCGACTGTCCACTCTGCAGAGCTTATTTTTGCTGTTGTTCAAAGCCATTGAGTCAGCCCTGAACCACAACGACCTTTGCACAACAGCCTGAAACACTGCATGGTCCTGCGCCATCCTACAATTGTTCCTTTGTCTGAGCCCATTGTTGTAGTTACTGTGTCCATCCATCTGGCTGAGGACCTTCCTCTTTTTCACAGCCCTGTCCTCTATACCAAATATGGTGTCCTTCCCTAGGGACCGGTCTCTGCTGACAATATGCCCAAAGTATGTAAAAGAAGTCTTGCCATCCTCACCTCTAAGGAGCACTCTGGCCTTGCTGCTTCCAATGTGGATCGATTTGCAGGACTAGCCACTGAAAACTGTCTGAATAGCAATGGGACATTGTCACATATAGTGGCTGAAGATGAACTCCACGGGTTGAAAGACACTCAAAGTGTGACTAGGGAAGAGCTGTCTCCTCAACCTCAATGATGTGTCTAGAGTAAAACTTTGGGGACCTGCACTTGCTGATGGGCCACATTTTCAAATGAAAAGAAACAGCTGCAAACCTTCACTAATAATAGGAACATGGGATGTATGAAGCTAGGAAATTTAGAGTTTTAAAAAACAAAATGGAACACAAAGAT
Organism: Echinops telfairi; assembly: GCF_000313985.2. Classification (NCBI taxonomy): domain Eukaryota; kingdom Metazoa; phylum Chordata; class Mammalia; order Afrosoricida; family Tenrecidae; genus Echinops; species Echinops telfairi. The sequence goes on from NW_022103915.1 coordinate 46,002,825, forward strand.
TGATATACTACACATTAGTAAGTTGAAATTGTCAGGTATTGGCCATTTTGATCAGAAAAGCATATGGCTTACTATGCTAAAAATGACAAATTCAAGAGGAATGGAATCACATTAGTTATCAAAAAGAACATCTTAAGGTCTACCTTGAAATACACTATTGTCTGTGATAGGCTAATACCTATCCACATACAAGGAAGTCCAGTTAATACAAATATTATTCAAATGCATGCACCAACCACTAAAGCTAGTGATGAAGAAATAGAAGATTTCTACCAACTTCTTTAACCTTCAATTGACCAAACATGCAATCAAGATGCAATGATAATTATTAGTGATTGGAATGGAAACAGGAAAGAACAGTAATTGAAAAATAATGACATTGGTGATAGAAACCAAGATCATATGATAGAATTTTGCAAGACCAGTGACTTCTTTATTGCAAATACCTTTGTCTTTTTTTCCCCTTCTTTTAAAAATTCTTTTTAATTTGATCATTTTATTGGGGGCTCATACAACTCTTATCCCAATCCATACATATTTCCATTGTGTCAAGTACATTTGTACATTTGTTGACATCATCATTCTCAAAACATTTGCTTTCTACTTGAGCCCTTGGTATCAGCTCCTCATTTTTCCCTCACCCTCCATGTTCCCCCCTTCCTCTTAAACCCTTGATAATTTATATGGTATTATTATTTTGTCATACCTTGCCCTTTCCGACGTCTCCCTTCACCCACTTTTCTGTTGTCCGTCCCCAAGGGAGGAGGTTATATGTAAAGCCTTGTAATCACTTCCCCCTTTCCACCCCACCCTCCCTTCACCCTCCTGGTATCGCCACTTTCAGCACTGGTCCTGAAGGGCTCTTCTGTCCTGGATTCCCTGTGTTTCCAGTTTCTATCTGTACCAGTGTACATCCCCTGTTCTAGCCAGATTTGTAAGGTAGAATTGGGATCATGATCTTGTGGGGTTGGGGAGGGCGGGAAGGAAGCATTTAGGAACTAGAGGAAAGTTCTGTGTTCCATGGTTGCTAAACTTCACTCTGACTGGCTCATCTCCTCCCAGCGACCCTTCTGTAAGGGGATGTCCAGTTGCCTACAGATGGGTGTTGGGTCCCCAATCTGCACTCCCCCTCATTCATAATGATTTGATTTTTTTGTTCTTTGATACCTGATAACTGATCAGGTATCAGCACTTCGTGATCACATAGGCTGGTGTGTTTCTTCCATGTGGGCTTTGTTGCTTCTGAGCTAGATGAGTGCAAATACCTTTTTCAACAACATAAATGGCAACTATATTTGTAGACTTTCCCAGAAAAAATACAGAGGAATCAAATCGGCTAAATCTATGGGAAGAGATGATGGAGAAGCTCAATATCACCAGTCAAAATAAGACTAACTGCCAATTGTGGACTAGACCATCAATTGCTCATGAGCAAATTTAGGTTGAAGCTGAAGACAATTAAAACAAATCTAGAAGAGCCAGAATACAACCTTGTGTGTATTCTAACTGAATTTAGAGAACATCTCAATATCAATGTTGACTCATTGAATAATAATGACAGAGACCTGATGAGTTGTGGCATGACATCAAAATTTGATCATACACGAAGAAATCAGAAGGTCATTAAAAAGACAAGAAGGAACAGATCAAAGTGGATGTCTGAAGAAACTCTGAAATGATTCTTTAATGTAGAGCAGCTAAAGCAAGTGAAGAAATGATGAAGGAAAAGAGTGACACAGAAAATTTCAAAAGCCAACTTGAGAAGACAAAGTAGAAAAATGAAATGTGAAAATACATGCAATTAGAAAGCCCAAAGGAACGAAAACACTCAGCATTTATCAAGTTAAAAGAACTGGATAAAATCTCAGCCTGAATTTTAGTTTAAATATTGAAGGATTCCTTGGGCAAAATATTGAATAATACAGGAAGAAGATGAGAGGAAGACACAGAGTCACTATACAAAAATAATTGGTCAACATTTAACGATTTCAAAAGGTATCATTTCATCAAGAACCAATGGTCATAAAGAAAGAAGAAAGATGTCCAAGCTGCACCGATGGTATTAACCAAAAATAAGGCTCCAGGAATTGATGGGATACCAATTGAAATGTTTTAATAAGCTGAGGAAGCACTAGAAATATGCTCTTGTCTATGTCAAGAAATGTAGAAAGCAGTTACCTGGCCAACCAACTAGAAGATAACAATATTTGTGTTCATTCCAAAGAAAGATGACCCAATAAAATGTGAAAATTATTAAAGAATACCATTAATATCACATGCAACTAAAATTTTGATGTAAATAAACAAGAATTTTTGTAGCAATACATAAGCAGGGAGCTCGCAGAAATTCAAGATGGATTCAGAAGAGGATGTGGCATGAGGGATATAATTTATGATATCAAATGGATATTAGATGAAAGTAGAAAACACAAAAAAGATGTTTGCTTGTGTTTTATTGATTATACAAAGGCATTAGACTATGTGGATCATAACAAACAATGTATAACATTGAGAAAAATGTTTTGCTTATGTGGAGTGCGTACACAGACCAAGAGGCATTTGTTTAAACAGAAAAAGGAAATACTGCATAGTTTAAAATCAGGAAATGTGTGTGTCAGGGTTGTATCCTTCCACTATACTTATTCAATATGCTGAGAAAATAATCTGAGGATCTGAGCAAATGAAGAAAAACTTGGCATTAAGATTGGAGGAAAGCTTATGAACAACCTGTGATACGCAGATGATACAACCTTGCTTGCTGAAAGCTAAGAAGATGACGTATCTGCTGTTGAAAATCAATGAACACAGCCTTTAGTATGGATCGCAACTCAAAGTAAAGAAAACAAACCATCACAACTCGACCAAGGGATAACATGATAAACAAAAGATTGAAATTAACAAGGATTTAATTTTGCTAGGATCCACAATCAATCCTCATGGAACTAGCAGTCAAGAAACCAAACAATGGATTGCATTGAGTGAATCTATGTGTAACATCAATGTGGAAAAGAAGTGGGAAAAATCTTGGCAACAGTGATTGTGGCAACGATTGCACAGCCCTTCTTGAAATGCTTGAGCCATTGGATTTATAGATCCCTAAAAAATAAACGGAGTGTTGAAGATCCAGGGTGCCACTTTGAGGACTAACGTGCTTTGGTTCAAATCATGGTATTTTCAGTCACCTTATGTATATGTGAAAGTTAGACATTGAATGAGGCAGACTGAAAAGCTGGTGCATTTGCAGTAGGTGTTGGGAACAGAATATGGAAAATCCCATGGACTGTCAGAAGAACAAACAAATCTGTCATGAAAGCAGCACTGTCATAATGCTCCTTAGAAACAGGGATGGTGAAATGTTGTCTCACATACTTCGCACATTTTATCAGGAGCGATCCGTGTCTGGAAAAGGACATCCAGGTGAGATGGATCGCCACAGTGGCTGCAACAGTGAGCTTAAGCATAACAGCGAGGAAGGGGCGGGAGCACACGGTGTCCCGTCTGTTCTTCAGAGGGTCACTGTGAGGCGGCACCAACCACGGTGACGAACACACATCTGAAGGCTGAACTCTAAAATTCTACTTGTTTATGTCTTGTGCTATCCAGTGAAAATGATCGTTAAGGTAACCTTACCTAAAGTAGATATTTACATTTTAATATGAAGATCTAAAGATCCTTCTCAGAGTCAGATTTTAATACTTGGGAAGTTGCCTTGACATAGTTGGAAAAGTGGGGTAAAGGAAATTTAGAAAGGATTTAGTTCAAAACCTGAGTACCACCAGAGATGATCTAACCTCTTCTAAAATTATGCCTATGTTCAGTTCTCATGGATCTATGAAAGAAATGCACACACTTCACATGTTGAGTGTTCTTAGTTTCAACAGGGCTTTCTTCATGTCCTGTAATGGTCATAAGTTGATCATCTTGAAAGTACGTTAAAATAGGTCTCAGGAAAGAGACTATGACTAATCTTATATTTAATCTTATAATAAATACATTGTTGTCACCCAAGAAAATTTCATAATAAAAGTTATTACCGCTAGTAATTACATCTGAAATCTGTTAATGAGCTGAAACAATCATTTCTGCTCATGTGCCATGTTCAGTCTTTGGTGTGAATCACAATGACCCACCATCAGAAAGAATAATTAATTCATCAGTCACAACCAAGTATTGATTAAGATCCAGCAACGTGCCAAACATCGTTAAACATAGAGAAGGATACAAAAAATTGCTACCACAATATATTGCACCTCCCTTATCTGCTCTATTTTGTATGTATGTGTAATTCTGTTATAAATATGTTCGCAATAATTTGCGGTGTAAATTACACTTTTATCAAAACTACACATTTTTGAAGGAAATATTTAATAAACTATTTCCATCTGTTCTTTTAAAGAACCATGTGTACATCTGTTGGGGAGGGGGCAGTGAAAGTACTGACCTTTGTCCAAGTAGACAAGGCATAAAAAACTCTTTTGTGTCGTCAGTCACAACAAAAGCATGGAAAGGTTAAAGGGAACAATGTGAGCACTTGAAACATTTGATGTCAAAGAAAAAATCTTGGCTCGATCTAAAATACCAGTGATGTATAAGGTCTAGTGAGTCATGGGCATCATATCTGGGTTCTGTGCTCAGAAGCATCAGCTTCAAGGCAATGGGGCTATCCACTGTCATCACTAAAATCATCCTCACGTGTCCATCCGGTCTGAATTCGAAACACAAAAGCTAAAATGCAAGTTACACATGGAATTGACAATGTATGAAATTGCTTCAATCTTACACTTAAATCCCCAAAGGCAATGTTAGCTACAAAATTGTGCTTAAAAGCCTATGAAATGCTCTTTGTGATTCTATATAATTTGGACTAGATCGATTCTTCTTGGTTATTTAAGTATTTGAAGTCTGTGGGGAAGAACTTTCACTGACTCAACAATGAAATTCTCTCTAGATGATGTAGATTACACTCCCTCTCTGAAAAGAATGAAGCCCATCAGACAACAGATGAGATAAAAACATAGTAGGTGTCAATCCTTATGAAGCATAACAAGAGATGTAAATAATAACTATCATTCATTGAGTATCCTGTTTGCCAAAATCTTTATTTCCGAGTGCCTAATTCAATCCTAACAGTATCCTTTTGAAGTAGGTGCTATTAACTACCTACATTTCAGAGATGAGAAAGGATGCTCAAAGCGGTTAAGTTTCTTGCGCATTCTGTAGCCACCACTGCACACAGAACTGAAGTTAAAATGTAATCTTGGCTTCTCGTCAAACATCGGACTGCTGCACCAAGAGCCTTTAGCCTAGAGAGTCAAAACACAGGGTTTTAGTCTTCTTCTGACACTAGGTCACGATGTAAATCAGCAACTTTCAAAATGTCAAGTTTCAGATCATATTGATGGTCCCTTCCAGGTTCAATATTCTACCTCCAAGCAAGGACAGACCTCTGACTCTGGAATTGGGCATCTATTTCCCCTTTATTCTGGTAACTAACTCACATTCGGAGAAAGCCACCTTGTCCTCTTTCTACATTTAATCAGTACAGTCGCTTTCTCAGACTTGGGAATCTGGTGCGAAGGTGGGCACATGATGTCAGTGGACCAGGTAGGAGTAAATCCCAGGAGTTGTTTTGGATTCACAAGGAGGCCCTCTGTTGTCCTAGCAGTAAGGAGTCTGGGAGTTGAGCTTCTAGAGGCGGGGCCACAGTCAGCTCCTCCTCTGGTTTGTTCAGTTACTTGAGGCAACACATTCTACTTCATTAAGCCACTTTAAGTGGATAGTTTGGCTTATTGGTCACTAGAGGTGATGTCATACTGTATGGTAATTCACAATGTCACCCCGCCATCCACCACGGACCTCCTCCCTTATCAAGCCATACAGAATCCTTAGTAATGTTTATGATCAATTTTAATCGTAGAATAATATGTGATCAGTATAGATGTAAATTACTTAAATTCAGTGTTCCTAAGATTATGTGAATAATAACAGCAAAAATGTTTTGCATAATCTTTTACTTTGAATAACAACACAATTAGTAACTGAGTGGAAGCCTTTTTTTTTTCTCTCTCTCTCTCTCTCCCCCCCTTTAATTAAGAGCTACCAGCCATTTCATGGGGAAAAGATGGAGCTTTCTGTTCTCGTGAAGATTTACAGCCTTGGAAACTCACAAGGGCAGTTCTATTCTATCCTGTAGGGTCACTATACGTTATCATGGACCCAAGAGACGTGAGTTCTTTTTGTTTTGTTTTTTGGGTGTTGCTGCTAACTGCAAAATCAATGATTCAAATCCACCACCCACTCCACAGGAGAACGCTGAGGCCGTCTGCTCCTGTAAAGATTTAGTCTCAGAAACCCTACGGGGTCCCCTTTAGTTAGGACTTTATTCTCAAAATAAGTTACTGATATACATTATATTTAGAAATATTAATTACTATATATTGTAGTTAAAATATCAGAACATTTGACAAAATTTGTAGCTATAAAAACATCAGCTGTAATGAAAACAGGACCACATGCTTGTGTATGCAGATGAAATCATGTGGAGGAATGTGTAATAATGACAGCTCTGCCCAGAATCTATTGGAATGTTCAAGCAGTAAAGTAGCATACAGTATTAGCATGTAGGTAGATTGATACATGTAAGCTGGGCTTATGAAAAATGTTTTTGCTCTTATAACTAACTAAAGGAATATTTTTATAAAAAGAATAAATTCCTGAGTCACAAAAATTTTACGGTCATTTTAATGTCACCTCCTCTGATGGTGTCACCCAGTACTGTCTGCACCCCCTGTGCCTCCCTAACAATGTCAGTGTCAGTTCATAGATATTCAAATAAGAGATCTTTGAAAGATGGCTTCCTTCCATTAGAAGGCTTTCTAGTCCGAGGAGGGCTGTGCCAGGACCTGTCAGATGGAAAGGACTCTCTCAACTGGATGGGAAGGAAAGTGAAAGGAGGCGATTAGAGACCAGGAAGGAAGAGCAGCATGGAATCCAGTTGTCAAAGATTTTGAAAGCCCACAGGACAATTTTAGACTTGATATTTGTCAAATTATATTTTTCAAAAAAGACTCCAATGATATTTTTGTTATCATATTTCTGTTCTTCCAAGCCTTGACATTGTCGCATAATGAGGAGGAATCCATATCGTCTCCCCTTCGTCTTGGGCAAGCCTTTGGAACAGCCTGGACAAAGGCAATGTAATTGAAGTGACAACTGCATTTCTTCTATAGCTAGGTCATAAAATGCAAGACAGCTTGTACTGAACTCAATCTCTTTTAGCACATTTCCCTTGGAGCCATGCCACCAGGTTGTGAGGAAACCCAGGCAATATGGACAAGCCCGGTGCAGGTATTAAGTTTGACAGCCGCAGCCCAGGTCTAAGCGCCTAGCCAGGAACAACCATAGATATGTGCGTGAATAAGCCTTCTGCTGATTCCAGCACCCGTGTATCAAGTTACTCTCAGCTTCTGGGTCTTTGACCTGAGGCCCTAGACAATATGAAACAGAAATAAGTCATCCTTCCTATGCCTTCTCCAAATTTCTGCCCAAAGAACCCCTTAAATGACTGTTTCATGCTACTGTATTTTAGGGTAATACGTTACATAGCAATATATAACTGGAATATAACAATACATTTTTGTACCTGGAGGTGGGTGCTGTTGTAATCAAACCTAAAGCATGAGACAGCGAGTAGAAGGACCTTGAGGAGACTATTATCGGAAATTGTGAGGGCCCTCAAGCAGTAGGTTGATAAGGGCTTAATAGAAAATGAGGGGAATGTTATTGGAAACTGGGGGAAAGTAGACCCGTGTTTTGTAATTGTAGGAAGTTCGTCATCATTGTCACCTGAGGTAATGTAGAATGGAGGAATCGTAGCCAAATAACGAGTTACCGATCTAGCTAAGAAAATTTCAGACCGAATGTTAGTTATGCCCCAATGGCTTCCTTTCAATGCCTTAGTAAAATGTGAGAGGAGAAAGATAAGCGAAAGAAACATCTGTCAAAGATGAAAGAGCCAGGACTTGCTGGGTTCAAAAATAAAATTGCTTCTCATTCCCAGTCCCTCCAGATGGCAAACGATGCTAAAAATAAGAAGTAGCTTCCTGGAAGAGGTCAAATTGAGGGTGCTGTCAGGAAAATATAGTCTGAAGCAGAGGCCAAGGGTTGGCTGTAAATTCCTTGTTAAGATCTCAGAAATGTGTAAAGTGGTGCCTCACAGACCCATTCAAACAGTGAAAAGTTACTTGATGGATCTTAGTGGCATGCTTCACAAATGCTCTACAGTATGCGACAGGGCTTCCAAGAATCTTGGTTTTTTTTGGCTTCCAAGAATCTTAAGGGGCATTTTTACAGTAGCATACAAAGATCCTAATGTAAGGACACACTTTTCTCAACGACATAATGTGGGATATACACGGACTCAAAAGAAACCTACAGCAGATTCAATGGATTTTTATCAGCTTGTACTAAAAGAGGCAGAGACAGTACAAAAGGAAAAAGAGGCCTCTCTTCATGCAATTCAATGGGCAGGAATCAAACTGAGAAAACTATCCGCAAATAGTAGCTACTTTGGAGAAGATCAACACACATTTTGGTGCCTCAAATGTTAGACTTGTTTCTGGGTATCCTTGACCTGCTGATTTAAAAATAATAATAATGGTACCAATTTTCCCTTATCAGCTCTAGTTTTTGAAATACAGAACATACGTCATATGCCATTCTGCCTGCCCTAAAAAAAAGAAAAATCAAGATGATCTTAATGTAGTGTTAGCTAATCTATGTGAGAGGCTGTACATCCTGGCTTTCTTTAAAGTTAGCCTTCACATGGTGTCCTCTGATCCAAAGCTATTTGAACAACACAAACTACACGAACTTGGAATTTTCCCCAACTATCACTTCACCATTATGAGGAACTGAATAGCAGACAGTTCTAATTTGCTGTTTTTAAAAGGAACCAGAAATAAGAGTTAAGATACAATAAATAAGGAGCCCTGGTGGTGTGTGTGTTATGTGTCTGACTGCTAACTGCACGGTCATCTATGGGGGCCCGTCAGTCCTGTTGCCAGATGAGATACCTGCTCGCATAAACACGCACAGCCTCAGAAACCCACAGAAAACAAATCCACTATGTCCTACAGGGCTTTCTGAGTCATAATCGATTCACCGGTAGTGAATTTGGTACAATAAGTAGGAGATTCAAATGTTCTGAAAACCAAAATGAGTCCGTCAGTTCAAATTACTTTATTAACATTAAAATGTTCCAGTTTTGTTATAAGATGGTACAACTTAACCACCTGTGCACAGAAACTCTTGAAAGAGAAGTTAGAATTTTTCTTATAAAGAAGCTTAGAGTCAACCTTACCTCTGAAACACTTAACATGAATTATCCATTGACTTTTATATATTAAAATGTTTTCTGAAATATTTACTTCATAATTTGAAGAAGAAAATTTTAGAGGTTCACATTATTTATGAAAATTGCTATGAAGTCATATTTTTAACACTCTAAATTGCCCTCAGAGCCCCGGTGGGATAGTGGTTATGCATTGGACTGTGACCCGTATGGTCAGCAGTTCAAACCACCAGCAGCTCTGCAGGAGAGAGATTGTGCTCTCTATTCCCACAAAGAGTTACAGTCTTGGGCACCCACAGAGGGTTACCATGAGTCAGCATTGACTCATGGAAGTGAGTAAATTGCCTTCACACCTTTTATATATGTGTCTTTTCAATTTTCTTTTTTATTTTCCACTCTTCTCCAGCTGTGTTCTTTCTTACCAATATCCAACTTGCAATATAGATATATCCAACTTGCAGTCTCTAAATATAGTGCACAGTTTCCCATACCAAAATGAAAAACCTGCTGCATCTAATAAATTTGACTCACAGTGACCTTATAGGACAGAGGAAAACTGCTTTGGGGGTTTCCAAATCTTTAAGTCTTATAAATTCTGCAGAGTGACTGGTGGGTTTGACCCACTGACCTCAGTGTGTAACCCACTAGCCACCATGAGTTCATAGACAGCTTCCCGTGGAGTTCCTTTAATTTCTAATTCTTTTAAAAATATTTCTTATCTTTAGTCTTCTCCTATAGTTTGTGGGTTTGAAGTCTTCTCATATTTAAAACTAAGATGATAAAGTAATATAACTTAAAAGCAGAAAATATAGTGGAAAGACTATATCTCAGAAACTAGAGTTGATGTGGTCTAGCCAATGCAATTTTCTGAATCAGTGCCCCAAATGTCCCCAGAAACAGGCCTGAAAACCAAGACACCGAAAAATGCCTTTTGTCGTTGTTGTTGGACTGTGCAATTCACAGTTTAGGAACTTAGGAGACACAGTCAAGAATTGTAGAGAATCATTCCTAGGTCAACAGACTGTGGTAATTACATAATCTCATGTCAATTTGAGGGTATTAAGAGTGAAGGGCTGTTGCTTAGCCTGTTAATCAGGTCACAGCTTCATGATACCTCATTGTGGGCATGGCCTTCTCATGAGGATTCTGAGAACTTCCTCTCTCTCTCTCTGCCTGGTCTTCCTGTTGACAAGCATGCAGAGATTTGCTGAGACATTCAAGAGCACTCTCTTTCTGCTTCACCTTTCTTGTGCAGAGCCACACTAGGAGAGCCGGAGAAGCCACACGGAGACCTGTGCCAGTACTGAGATACTTCCACAGCCATTGGATCCGCAAGACTTTGCATCCACAGGCTTGTGATCTTCCTGCATTTTGCATCATCGCATGTGACTGCGTGAGTCTGAAGAAGGATTTTTGGACTAGTATGGGACTTATGGGCTAATACTAGACTTATGGACTTGATCTGGACTGGGCTGGGTTGTTTTCTTAATATACAATTACTTTTTGATATAAAGCTCTTTCTTTTACATATAGGAGTGTCTTTGAATTTGTTTCTCTAGTCAACCCAGATTAATACACTGACCCAACATCTAATAAATGGCATATGTGCCCAGTTGGGCTTTAGAATTTGGGTGGATCCACGACCACTATGTGTCTCCCATCATTCTCTTGTTGGAATAGTATCGATAACAGTTGTATTTTGAATATGTGGAGAGAAGGTAACTTGGCTTTTTCTTTTTTAGGTCTTCGATGAAGATGAATGGCATTCAAGGAGCGATGTTTATATAGAAAAAGCTTCATCTGTGCTTGATCTGATTAAGTTGATGGAATTCTGAACTCTGTCTATTCAGCCTAATTAATGTTTGTTAAGCCCTTGGGTTAAACAAAGTTAACTAAAACCAAGAATCAACATGCTAAAATAGAGAATGAAAGATGGAATGCCACTTCCAATTTTACAAAAGAAACTGAATGTAACAAATTAATTTCCACGAAATGGGAAAATTCCTACAGACAAGTGTCCTGCTGATGCTGACTTAGGAGAAATAAAACATTTGGATACATCTAGAAGAGTAAGGAGATTAGATTTTTAATTCTTAAAATTCTCACCTCACAAAGCTCAAGTCCAGATAGCTTCACTGATGTTCTACCAAATATTGGAAGAATTAACAAAATGCTCCACAAATTCTTCCAAAAATTACAATGGTACAGAACTCTTCCAAATTCATCTTGTGTCAGTATAACCCTGATGCCAAACCCAAAGACTACACAGGGAAAGAAAACCACAAACCAATAATGCTTGTAAGTATAGATGCAAACCCTGCAACCTAGTGCAAGCAAGTCAAATCCAGCAACACATAAACGGGATAGTCATTTGAGATTTATCATAAGAATGTAACATTATTTTAACATTTGAAAACCAATGTATTACACTGATTTAGTAGGAGATAAAAAACTAAAACCATAATAATTCTATTTGACACCAAAAAATCATTTGAGAAAACCCTTTCGTGACCAAACCTCTCAGCTAGGAATACAAAGGAATATCCTCATTTGAAAAAGTGCTTCAATATGCAAAACAATGATGCAATTCAGCCGGTCACACCAGTTCAGCACAACTGATACCTGATTTTGGTTGAGTTCTGCAAAGCGCTTGTTCAAATGGCACTTGTACTCGGTGTTCTTTCTAAGGCGGGCAGCTAGGCAGCTGCCCAATGTGGAAATCACAAATTTACATTCCTTGCTCTTTTTTCACGTGCATCTGTGCAACAGTGTATTCTAAGCACCCGTAATAATGTTCATTCCATCCAGAGGTTTAAAAAATTAGATGGGTCTCTGCTTGTAATATCGATTTACTCATTTAATAAAACTCGTTATACTTTTGACGAAATAGTACATTTGTATTCCCTTGTGTTTGTTACTTCAGTAAACAAACATAAAATGTCAAGAATAAAAATACCAGCCAGTCGTTGATTTGCTGTCATCTGTTTCAGCTTTGTGCTATGCCCCAAATTCCCATGAGATTTTATGAGTGAATTCTGAAATTCCTGAAAGTGTTCAAAGAGCTAAAAATATTGTCAGAACAATTGCTGTAAGTTCAGCAGAAATGGAAAAGGGTTTTTCAAAGATAAATATAATATGTTCAGAGAAGAGAAGTCACCTGTTTGTCTTTTTGTTTGTCTAAAGGAATGGGGTCCTACTCCTATGGTGCAAAGATGTTTACAGATAAATAATACAGTTGATGCTGTTTGGATAAAAGCAAAGACTATTGCAAGTGAGGATGCCAATCAAGAAACAATATAGAAATACCTTAAATATAGTTTTATTATTTTTGCCAGATAGTATTTGATAATCTTCTATTAATATTTTTAAACTTTTATAATCTAGTTTTGTGTTCCAGTTTTATTGTTCTTATTTAAGTATTAATTGTTTGAAATAATAAACTACCTTTTGGTATATCTTTTTTTATACTTAAAATGGTCATTAGGGCAGTGGATCAGTTATTAAATTATTTGAATCCTACCACTGGTAGGTACAAAACTTAATTGCATTTCTCTACACTAGCAATAACCTAAAAATGAAATTAAGAAAGCAATTGATTTATAATAACTTCACAAATACTAAAATACTTCAGAATAAATTTAACAAAGTACAAAGCACACTCTAAAAACAACAAAACAAAATAGAAAGAAATTAAAGAGGCTCTAAATTGTGGAAAGACTCATGAAATGGAAGAACCAATATTGTTAGGCTGGTAATACACTTAAAGTTGACCTACAGCTTCACTATAAAACCTGTCAAAAACCAGCCTGTGCGATCACGAGGGGTCGAAGGAATCAGGTATCAGGCATCATCGGGACAAAAAATCTTACCATAGTGAATGAGGCGGGGAGTGTAGCGTGGAGAACCAAAGCCCATTTGTAGGCCACTGAACATCCCCTTATAGAAGGGTCTCGGGGAGGAGATGAGCCAGTCAGGATGCCATGTAGCAGCAATGAAAAATACAACTTTCCTCTAGTTCCTAAATGCTTCCTCCTCCCCCGCCACCACCCCCCACCCCCTACCAACTATCACGATCTGAATTCTACCTTGCAAATCTGGCTAGACCAGAGGATGTACACTGGTACAGACAGGAACTGGAAACACAGGGAATCCAGGGCGGATGATCCCTACAGGACCAGCGGTATGAGTGGCGATACTGGGAGGGTAGAGGGAGAGTGGGTAGGAAAGAGGGAACCGATTACAAGGAACTATATGTGACCTCCTCCCTGGGGGACGGACAACAGAAAAGTGGGTGAAGGGAGACGTCGGACAGGGCAAGATATGACCAAATAATAATTTATAAATTATAAAGGGTTCATGAAGGAGGGGGGAGCGGGGAGGGAGGGGAAAAAAATGAGGAGCTGATGCCAGGGGCTTAAGTGGAGAGGAAATGTTTTGAGAATGATGAGGGCAATGAATGTACAAATGTGCTTTACACATTGATGTATGTATGGATTGTGATAAGAGTTGTATGAGCCCCTAATAAAATGACTAAAATAAAATAAATAATTTTAAAAAACCTATCAAAACCAAAGCTGCCTTTGTTTTGTTTTTCAGAAATGTACAAAGCTGAACCTAAAATTCCTATTGCATTAAAAGGGTACCAGAATAATAAAACAATTGGCAAAAAAGTTTTTACCATGAATTAGGTAAAGGATTACAAAGCAGATCATAGTTTTACATCCAACAATTCATACACATTCTGATTCAACTCATCTATTGCAACCTTTTCAAGCACCGTCCTTTATCTGACGTCTTCCCTGTATGTCCTGTCCTCACTGTTACTTCTTTCCTAACCCTCTGTCCTTGAGTATAGGAAGCCCCTTTGATCTTAAGTGGTTGGTTCTTCTAATAGAGAACTGAGGTTAGGACTAGACCTGAGGAGTAAGGTCAGAGTCTTGGGGATCCCGTCTGTCTCTGTCCAACCAGTAAGCCAGGCATCTTTTTCGGTTTTGAACTCTGTTCCACATTTGCCTCCTCAATCTAGGACCTTCTTAATGTAATCCTTTACAGAGAAATTAGCTAGGCTCGTGCAGTGTCAGGGCTGTGGAAACTGATGCTTGTGTGTGGCCCAATAGTCCATTGGATGGATTGTTTCTACGTGTCTTTTGCTTTTTTGTCACACTTCTTTCCACTGGTTGGGGGAGACCAATACTTGCACCTTAGATGGCCACTCATGAGCCTTTAAGACCCCAGGTGTTACTCACCAAATTAGGATATCCAACACTGTCTTGGTGAACTAGCTTATGGTGATTGACCTTTGTGTTCCCTGAGACTCTAGTCCTGATCCCCATGCGCAGAACACCTTCCCTCAAGGTGTCGGATTATATCTAAGGATTTTTCAAAACTTTGTACCCTGGATGCTCCTCCAAATTCATGAATATATTTGCAACAAGAGGAAATATATGCATACACATATCTGTGGTGAAAACTATGCATACATATTCATATATATACATATATATTATCCTTTGTGAAAAAAATATATACTCTGTTTCCCTGAAAAGAAGACAGTGTCTTATATTAATTTTTGCTCCCAAAGATGCAGGTCTTATTTTTCCATGAAGAAGAATATGGTACACATTTATTGTTTATTGTTTTATTAAAAGAGACCTCGCACTTACTGTCTGATCCGGCTGCGCTCCTGTCAACAGTGGGCTGCGCAGTGGCTCCTGCTGCTATGGTCCAGAGCCCAGAGTTACGGTAGCTTCTGGGGGCCTTATTTTCGGGGCAGTCTTATTTTGGGGGGGATGCCTTATATTTCAGCAAGAGGCAAAACTGTAAGTAGGTCTTATTTTCGGGGGATGTCTTACTTTCGGGGAAACAGGGTATACGTTGGTATACTCTTCCTTTCCAACCTATGCAACATATGTATCTATCCAAGCCTCTACTCGTAGATCCCAATGGTTGCAGGATTTTGTATATTGCAGTATTTGCCTCATTTTAACAGAACAAGGAAATTCTGAGTTGCTTAAAATCAGGAAAGGTATACCTCAGAGTTGCATCTTTTCATCATACTTACTCATTCTGTATGCCTTGCAAATGATCCAAGAAGCTAGATTAATGGAAAAGAACTCGGGATCAAGGTGGGGGGCAGGCTTATTAACAACCTGCAATACACAGATGACACAACCTTGCTTGCTGAAAGTGAGGAGCACTTGCTGATGAAAAT
Source organism: Echinops telfairi (assembly GCF_000313985.2). Classification (NCBI taxonomy): domain Eukaryota; kingdom Metazoa; phylum Chordata; class Mammalia; order Afrosoricida; family Tenrecidae; genus Echinops; species Echinops telfairi. The sequence continues at coordinate 46,018,388 of NW_022103915.1, forward strand.
CAAAGACTGCAGCCTTCAGAATGGATTGCAACTCAATATAAACAAACAAACAGAACAACCCAAATCCTCACAACTGGACAGATATATGACTTCATGAAAAGGGGAGAAAAGATTGAAGCTGTGGAGCGTTTCTTTTTCTTTGGATTCATAATTAATGCTCATGGAAGTAGCAGTTAAGAAATCAAATGACATATTGCATTAGGCAAATCTGCTGCCCAAGACCTCTTCAAAGTGTTGAAGAGCAAGGATACTGCTTTGAGGTCTAAAGCATACCTTCTGCTTCGTTCTTCTTTCATTGTGCTTTTCTTAGCTAGCGTCTCTTTCCTTTCCATAGAGAGTGAGCAGTTAGTTTTCCATCTCTTTGAAGCGTCATGTTGGAATTGGAATTTGGCTTTCATTAGGATTGTAGATTGTTAGGGTGAAATGAAATTAATTACCTATAGTTCCTCTATTTCTCTCTAATTTCCACCAAATGATTGGGTGGGACCACATTAATAAAGTATAGACCAACAGGGTATGGTCAGTTTTTTCCATTTATCTGGCTACAAGACAGCCATCTCGGGATTCTAGGACTGTCAAGATAGAACAGCAGTCAGCAACAGAACATGGTCTAGATCCCTGTCTGAAGTGGCAGAGGTGGCAGAAGCCACAGCACAGAAACCATGAGACAGAGCAAAGGAGTCACACTGAGAGAGCAAAGAACTGGTGAGACTATGAGGCAATGAGGCACAGAGGCAGAGGGCTCCCTGACCAATGGAGGCAGCGGCCACAAGATCACATGATGGAGAGGCCAAGGTCCAGAGGGACATGCCTGCAAGCAGGACTGAAAAGAGTCACTGTGGACTAAAGGACAGGATCCTTACCACTTTGTAGCCTGGTCATTTCCTTAATACACCCACCTACTCGTGAGTATTTTTTTGTGGGGCCATTGCAAAAAACTTTCACATCCAGCAGGGAAAGAAGAGTGCTGTGGGGTGGGGTGAGAAGAGCTGGTGTCAGATTAGACATGAGAAGGATAGAGGTGGAGGTACGTTTGACCTCTGCCACGTGGCAAACACTCATGGGCTAGTGTGGTATTGGATTCTCCCCCTTCCTTGTGAAGGCAGAGATCAGATTCGACCACCGCCATGCCATTTCCTCAATCACTTTAAGTACAATTGATGTTTTCACAATCTTAAACCTTCCTGTCTATTAGCATTGTACTTTCTTCTCTCTAGGTCCTTTTTTGGTTTCTTATAACAATATTTTCTGATCTTCTTTGTACAGATCTTTTGCTTCTCTAATTAGATTTGTTTCTAAGTATTTCATCTTTTGAGTGACTATTGTAAATGGTAATGCTATTGCGTAATGCTGTTGTAAATGGCAATGCTATTGCGTAATGCTGTTGTAAGTGTTAATATTTTCCGGATTTGCTTTTCAGAGTCTGTTTGTTAGCATGAAGGAAGCCAACATTTTTTTCTGTGTTGTCCTTTGACCCTGCCACTTCGTGGGATCTTTCAGTTATTTCTGCCAAGTCTTTGTAATCTCCTATATATAGGATCATGCCATCTGTGAATTAAGAGTTTCACTTCTTATTTGCTAATTTGGGTACCTTTATTTTCGCTTTCTTGTCAAGTCGAACGTGCTCAGACTCCAGGCACCACATTGGTGCTAGGAGTGTGATAAAGGGCATCCTTGTCTGCTTCCTGCTTGCAAGGGTGATGCTTTCAGATCCTCTCCTTTGAGATTCATGTTGGCAACTGGTTTAGTATCCATGCCCTTTATGATATTGAGGAATTTCCTCTCTATTCCTATTTTGTTGAGTGTTATTATCAGGAATGGTTGTTGGATTTTATTAAAGGCCTTTTCTAGGCCAATTGTTTTATTGCCTGATGGATTGCATGCAGTGTTGAACCCCACTTGGTCCTGATATATTACTATTATTTTTTGGTGTGTTGTAGGATTCTACTAGCTAGGATTGTATTGTGAGTTTTTGCATCTATGTGTAGGATATTGATGTGTAATCATCTTTTTTAGTAATGTCTTTGTCTTGGACTTGCTTCATAAAATGAATTTGAGAGTTTCTCATCTTTCTGTATTCTGAAATAATTTAAGTAGAATTTGTGTCAGTTCTTCTTAGAATGTTTGATAGAATTTACCAATGAAGTTGTGTGGGCCCAGACTTTCTTTTGGTTAGGAGTTTGCTAATGAATTGTTCAATTTTTCTTTTATTATTGGTCTGTTTGGGTTTTCTACTTCAGTTCATGTTAGGTAAGTAACGTGTTTTTAGAAATTTATTCATTTCCTCCAGGTTTTCAAATTTGCTGGACTACCAGTATTTCTTCATAATATTCTTTTAAAAAGAGTTTTATTGGCATATAATTCACATATCATACAATTCAATGGTTCAATCATATTAAGAAGTGTTATTACCATAATTACCATAATCAATTTTAGAACATTTTTTTTCTTATACTCATTGTTATCAGCTCCTTATGTCCCCCGTAACCTCCCCTGCCATAACCCAAGAACTCATTGATGCAGTGGCCATCTATATAGATTTATCTATCCTGAATTACATCTACAGAAAAGCTTACAAACTATCAACAACAACAACAAAATAAAACAGAGGTAAGCCTCAATAAAAAAGAAAGAAAATATTAAAAACTAGAACAAATTTACAATGAGTTAAAAAGGAGATCAAATGATAAGGTATTAAACGTTAATCTAACTGCATGTGCAATAATCCATGTCCCAATGCACTTTGCTTGACAGCTGGCTGCTTGCATTCCTGGCCTGTGGTGAGAGGGGAATCACCAGAGGCTTAATCCAAGTGTATTTCCCTTCACTTAGAAAACAAATAAAATAAAAATGAAACAACTTTAAACTTAATCAAAAGGAGATCAAATGATAAGATATTACATTTTAACCTAACTAGATCTACCATCATCAACTTTACAATGACTATTGACATTGAACATTATCTGATAATATTGTTCTCTGTCTGATAACAAGGCTATTCACATCCCTGCACTATGGTCAGAGGGGATTCACTGGAGGCTTAATTCATGTGTGGGCCCTGCAAATGAATTTTGAGTGTCCACTGTCATCCATAGTGTCCTATAAGCTGGGTGTTCACAATGTAAGTTCTGATACCATCCTCTTTCAGATTTGGATTTTATTGTTTATAATCCTTGGACAACACAGGCTGATGGGCTTCTTCCATGTGGACTTAATCGAAGCCTCACTTTGATAGCTGCTTGTTTGAAGGTAAGCCATTAAGACCCCACATCCTATTCTTTCTGATACCCTATCACCATTGGATTTCCTCACCACACTTTGCTGCAGCACCCATATCTTCAGTGATCCCTTTAGGCAGGCGAGCACTGAACAAGGCCGTGACATAGGAGCTATTTTTAGATTGAGGCTATGATCAAGTGCAAGCCCCAAATCCATTCAGATATTATGGTTTACATATATCTCTGGTTCACCTTAGAGACATCATTATCATTTTATAATAGAGGACATTATCAATCACCCCCTTAGGGCATAAGGTAATTCTATTGATGGTGTTATTAATTTAGCCAATGGTATAGAATTTAAAGCAGTGTTGAGGAAAGGAATTTATACACATATAGGCTGGCTTTAGACCACAATATATGAATTGTTGATAGATTAAATTTGTATGTGACTGGACACTATTTACACAAACAGTGGAAGTTGGTGATAGGGCAAAAGTTTCAATAATATTCACTAACATCAGCAGAACCATGCCTACCAGATTAATACCTTTCATAATAAAACAAGGAGGACATTTAAATAGTAAATATATGGTAATCCCAGGTCATCATTCATTGGACACCCTCAAGGCAAGAAATCTGAACCAAAGTCCAATGACCATCAGTTATATAATGTTGAGAAAGCAGTCATCTTCTTAGGGAGCGTTAGCATTAAGGTCAAGGGCTATGGTTAAGTTGAGGTCAAGCCCAGTTCACTTAGTGGAGTTTCCACATGGAGTCCTGGTGTGGCCTATGAAGGATGTTGTGCACCTTGAAAGAACAGAATCTAAAGTTCCAAAAGTCTATAGCACACTGCCTGGGTCACCAAATGCTGAATAGAAACTAGGTCAAAATGTCCACTTAGGCACATAAGACCAGGCATATTCCCCTTTGGGTTTTATATAAGTGTTGTTGTGTTAGTCTGGGTAGACTAGAGAAACAAATCCTTGGACACATATATGTGTATAAGAGAGAGGTTTATATACAAGAGCAATTGTACATTGAGAAAACATCCCAACCCAGTCCA
>NW_022103915.1:46023485-46028572 GCF_000313985.2 Echinops telfairi
CTTTCTACTTGAGCCCTTGATATCAGCTCCTCATTCGCTTTCTACTTGAGCCCTTGGTATCAGTGCCTCCCCACTCCCCTTCCCTCATAAACCCTTGATAATTTATACATTATTATTATTTTTCATATCTTACACTATCCGATGTCTCCCTTCATCCATTTTTCTGTTGTCTGTCCCCAAGGGAGGAGGTTATATGTAGATCCTTGTAATCAGTTCCCCCTTTCTACCCAACCTTCCCTCCACCCTCCCAGTATCGCCACTCTCATCACTGGTCCTGAAGGGATCATCTGTCCTGGATTCCCCGTGTTTCCAGTTTCTATCTGTACCAGTGTACATTCTCTGGTCTAACCAGATTTGTAAGGTAGAATTGGGATCATGATAGTGAGGGTAGGTGGGTGGGGGGAAGCATTTAAGAACTAGAGGAACGTTGTATGTTTCATCGTTGCTCTACTTCACCTTGACTGCGACCCTTCTGTAAGGGGATGTCCAGTTGTCTACAGATAGGCTTTGGGTCCCCACTCCCCACTGCCCCTCATGATATGATTTGATTTTTTGTTCATCTTGTTGACTTTTCTATTGATTTTTTGCTTCATTTACTTTTGCTTTATCTTTATTATTTCTTTTATTCTGGTGGCTATAAGCTTGTTTTGTTGCATTTTTTCCCCAAATTGTCAAAGATGTTAGGGTAAGGTTTGATTTTGAGTCTAACTTCTGTTTTGATGTGTACATTTATTGTTATAAATGCATTTATAGCTATAAACGGGTCTCTGAGTACTGCTTTTATTGTATATTGAAGGTTTGGTATATTGGTTTTCCTTCTCATTTGATTCAAGGAATTTGTTGATTTTATTTTTTTCGTTCTTCCATTACCCAGTCGTTTTCAACCAGGATGCTATTCAATTTCCATGTATTTGATTTTTTCTTGATCTTCCTAGCATTGATTTCTAATTTTATAGCCTTGTGATTTGAGAAAATAGTTTATAATATTTTGATAGTGTTACAATTTATTGCGACCTGACATGTGGCAATGGGATATTTTGGAGAATGTTTTGTGTGTTCTGGAGAAGAACGCGCACTATGATGTTGTTAGATAGATGCAGTGCGCTGTGTATATCCACGAAGTCAGATTAGGTGGTTGTGCGGTTTGACCATTCTATGTCCTTGTCCTTGTTCTTTCTAGTTACTTTATCCATCACTCTGCTGTGCAGTACAATGGAAGAAAAAAGCAAGTGATAGTAAAAAAATAAACAACTAAAATTAGAAAAACAAGCAGGGAAAATGTTGAAAGAAAAAAAAAGCAAGAAAAAAGACTGGAATTTAACACCGAAAAAGAAGAAGGAAAGTAAAATTAAAACAGAGTAGAGAAAACAGAAAAAAGACAATTTCATAAGCAAAATTAGTAAACAAAATTGGGGAGTGGAGAAAAAAGATATGAGAATAGAAGATAAAAAAGAAGGAAAAAGAAAAGAAAATAGCAAGAAGGGAAGGCATAAAAGAAAAGAAACGGAAGAAAAGAATGAAAACTGTAAGAACAAGACAAGGCAAAAGAAGGAAAAAACCAACCCAGCAAAAACCAAGTGAAGAAGGAAAACGGTGGGGTGATGCATGAGTATGGGTTGGCACCTTCTGGTAGTAGGAGTTCACAGAGTGGGCTGTGATTGAGCGGTACACTGATCCTCGAATGAGTTCCACTGACATCAGTGTTATCTGGGGTACAGGTCCCTGATCTGGAAAGATTTCATGACAGCACAGTTGGTGGCATGTGATGAGAGTGGCGATACTGGGAGGGTGGTGGCAATAATTCCTGGAAGGAATTATTTGGAGCACAGAGAGTAGCTGGGGGCAGAACGGCTGGTGATGGAAGGAGTTGCAGCTCATCTAGAGTGGTCAACGGTAGAACTGTCTCACATTTTCTAAGGTTGTAATCATGATGGAAATAGATAGCCACATCTTTCTCCACGGAGCAGCTGATTGGTTTGAACCACCAACTCGTCAGTTAGCAGCCAAGTGTTTAACCACTACACCACCAAGACTCCTTGCCACCATGTTGTCAGGAAGTTCAGGCTGCATGGAGCAGGCCATGTGTCCGTATTCTGATTGACAGCCAGTCCTAGCTGAGGTCTCAGCTGATAGCCAGCATCAATCACTAGAAGCTAAGTGAATGAGCTTTCATCTGATTCCAATATCCATTATTAAGTCAACTCTAGTCTTTGAGTCATCAAATAAGATCTTAGCTATTGCGGAGCCAAGGCAAACCTGTATATCCAACATTAAGTAACCAGAAAGATGGGGAATCCACTGTAGTCTTCATCATAAAGAAATTTGTGATTTTTAAACATTTCTGCACCCCTTCCTAATAACACTGACTTCTCTTTGTGTTCTTTAAGTGGAAATAACTACTTGCCTTTTGCTAGAGACAGATGGGGTCCTCCTTGGCAGTACAGTTGGCAGACTTAAAACACAAAAACAAAGAAACTCATTCCCATCAAGTTAATTCTGACTCATAGCAACAATATGTGGAATTGTGGTGAAGTGAAATTGCTTACTTATAGCTTTTTTGCAGTTCAAACCCACCAGTTGCTCTACAGGAGAAAGTTGAGGCTGTCTGCCCCTTATAAAGATTTAATATTTCAGCAACCCAAAGAGGGTCTTTATGACTCAGAATCCACTCGATGGCAGTGAATTTGGTTTGGTTTTGGTTATGGCTCTTCTATCTATTTCTTTACAAATTCCACCAAATGACTGGGTGGACCCATGTAATTCCTGTGTTGCTGTTGTTGTTAGGTGCCATCCAGTCGGTTCTGACCCACAGTGACCCGATACACAACCACACCAAACAGGGCTGCCTTCTGCACCGTCCTCACAGCCATTGTTACCGCCAGTGTGTCAGTCCATCTTCTTGAGGGTCTACTTTTCCTGAACCGCCCCTCTACTTCACAAAGCATGATGCTCTTCTTCAGGGACGAGTCTCTCCTGACACCATGTCCAAAGTATGTACAACAAAGTTTTACTATCCTTGCCTTTAAGGAACACTCTAGTCAAACTTCTTCTAGACAGATTGGTCTGTCTTTTTAGCGGTCCTTGGTGCTTTCAATATTCTTGTCCAGCTCCACAATTCAAATACATGGATTCTTGTTTGGTCTTCCTTATTCAATAACGTCCACATGCATATGAGGCAACAGAAGATACCATGGCTTGGATCAGGTGGACCTTGGTCTTCAAATGAACATTCTTGCTTTTCAGTACTCTAAAGAGGTCTTGTACAGCAGATTTATCTAATATAACTCATCTTTTGATTTCTTGATTGCTGCTTCCATGAGCCTTGATTGCGGATCCAAGCAAGATTCTTATAGTCAGGGGAATGGCAAGAATGGCCAATCCTGAGGAATCTAACTCAGGGATTGGTCATTTTTTGCCAGTCTCCTGACTATAAGAATGAGGCATCTCAGAAGCAGAAAGAGAGAATTACCAGGGACTTCAAGGGAGCAGTGCCACCAAAGGAGCACATTAGACATCCTTGTCAGGGTGGTGTAGGCAGCAGAGGCCATGCCATGCTGAGACCAGAGGTTCAGGCAAGGGGACCATGAGCTAGAGCAGAGGAGCATCCCAAGACTCTGAGACTGTGAGCAGCAGGTGGGCTTCCTGGCCACCACGGGACCACATGACTAAAAGGCAGATGCCCAGAGAGAGATTTGGCTGCTGCCTGAGGAGAGGCATTGCTGTGAACCAGTGACTGTATCCTTCATGTTTTATGATCCTGACTTAGAGTACTTGTTAACTTCCCTAAGCTCCCATCATTGTGAGTTCTAAGTGGCTATTGTACTACATTATCCAACCCAGCAGAGAAGGAACAATTGGTATCAAAATAAGGTAAAAGAAATAATAGGCAAGGGGAGGCATGTCTGATCTCTATCTTGTGGCATTCAGCCTTGGGCTGGTATGGGGATGGAGTTTGGTCCTTTGTGTAGCCAAAGAAGGTCAGAGGTGGCCTCACACTGTGTACTCAAGGACAGAGTAGAACTGCTCCTTAGGACTTTTGCGACTATAAATCTTTACAGGTCCAGACAGGTTCATCTTTCTCCAGGCTAATGGGTTTGAACCACCCATCTGGTGGTTAGCTGCCCAATGCTTAGCCCACAGTGCATCAAGGCTCCTTTCGGCAGACATAGGTTGGGCTGGTTGACAGTCACTTTTAGAACTCTGAATCCTGAACTTGTGACATCCACAGGTGCTTTGTGGGCCATTTTCTCATTTTGGGCCAGTGCCTGGGTTTTTTTTTTTTTTTTTTTGAGCCTGAGTAGCTCTTTTTGAATGTCCTTTGAGACTACACACACCAAATCCAGTCCTCCAATTTCTTCTGGCATATCCTGTATTGGTCTATTATCTTACTCTTTTGTCTAAGATAGTATGATGTTGGTGTGAGCTGCTTAAAGTCAAAGACTATTAATGACCCATTAGATCACTAAGTATAGCTTAGAGAATCAACAGCAATGAAAAGTGGCTTCCCAAGCTAAAGGAAAAGAGGGATGGTGTCTTAATGGGAAAAATCATTCAGAATGTGAACCGGGGCTATTAAAGTTGTATCTGCCCTTTTAAGCAGCTAATTGTAGTACTGAAAAATAATGGACCACTGGGGAACCCCTGAAGGCATGAGCAGAGTGATTCAGGCCTAGTCAGCCCTCTTAGACCACTTCTCCTTTTATTTTTAACCAATGGGGCCATTATAGTTCATCAACAGTTGCCCTTGACAGTTCAAATCCTAGAACAGACTTTTTAGGAGAAAAAAATGTTATTTTTTTCTTCTCCTTAAAAGGAGAGGAGTACACTAAAGGTCAATGATCCTTGAACTAACTACAAGTTTTTCTTTCTTGTTGTGTTTTAATTTGTTCTTTGTCAGTGTTTTGTTGTTGTTGTTGTTGTTGTTTTGTTGTACATTGTTGCTTGGTTTTGCTCTGTCTTGTTTTTGTGCATGTTATTATCTCCACAGGCCTGTCTAAATAAGATAGGCTGGATAAAAAATCTGGAGGAGGACAAAACAACGGGACCGACAGTTCCAGGGGGACATGGGAGAGGGAAAGGTGGGGGGA
>NW_022103915.1:46029734-46043144 GCF_000313985.2 Echinops telfairi
TGGCGATACTGGGAGGGTAGAGGGAGAGTGGGTTGGAAAGGGGGAACCAATTACAAGGATCTACATGTGACCTCCTCCCTGGGGGACAGACAACAGATAAGTGGGTAAAGGGAGATGTCGGACAGGGCAAGATATGACAAAATGGTAATTTGTAAATTATCAAGGGCTCATGAGGAAAGGGGGAGTGGGTAGGGAGGGGAAAAAATGAGAACCTGATGTCAGGGGCTTAAGTGGAGAGAAAATGTTTTGAGAATGACGAGGGCAATGAATGTACAAATGTGCTTTACACAATTGATGTATGTATGGATTGTGATGAGAGTCATATGATCCCCTAATAAGACGATAAAAAACAAAAACAAAAACAAAAGAAAAAGAGTACAAAGGGAAAAGGTGGAAGTAGGAGGAATAATCAAATGAGTAATAACACAATTCTACTGTTTCATTTACAACTTTCAAGGGAAAGTCTCTTTATTACTTCTCTATAATCCACATTATTTCCTTACTTTTGTGCTTCCATTCCCCAGTGGGAAAGTGAAGACACTCTATTTTTCCCTGGGTTTAATGACCTGCTTCCTGGGCATGTCTTCTTAATGGGGAAATCCATATTGATGAGACATTTTGAGGATTCTGGTTGAAAAGAATTGTTTTGAAACACAAAATATCATTAGTCTTCAACTAGTTTCTCAAGAGCCTATTTTTCCACCAGATTTATTGTGCTGTTTTTGCTATTGGTACTTAAAAATTAATAGCTGGAGTGAAGAGAAGGGTACCTTTGTCATCCAATTCTTGTGACCATCTATGCCAAATCCCTGTTTGAATGTGTTATCGGTTTGGAGGAATTTGCCCCAGGACGTGCTGTAAGCAGGACCAGCATCAGGGCTTCCAATGATGCACACGAGACCTGCGCTGAGCAAGGCTCTGTGTTCCGTTTAATACTCTGCTATCACCGTCCTGAAATTCTTTATACTTTTTTCTTAAACAAGGATCCCACACTTTCATTTTGCACTTAACCCCACAAAATATATAACCAATCTCATGTGCCAGTCATACAAATGATTAAAAAAATCAAAGTCCCGAGGTGACTGTCTTGCATATGATTTGTCTTTGTTTGCTTATTCAGTTAGGAGGTCACAACTATTTATTGGACTCCTGATATGTGCTGAGTCTGGGAAGGAACCAAGAACCAGAGACTGGCCCCGTCCCAGAAGAAACTTCACTTGGGGTTTTTCAGTTTTTGTCCACAACTCAATATACACAAATATGTGTGCGTATAGATAGAATGGTTTCTTTTACATGTCAATATAACTTATTTTAGATAGGGATTTGTATGACTTGTATAAATTTGCATATGTACATACACAAATAAAAATGAAACACATAGACACCCTTATTACATACTGCACTCTGATGTCTTGTATTAATTCACTCTTTTAAAAACTTTGGTCACAATTTGCTAATTTGAATTTATCACCTACTGATGACTCACAGCCCACAATTGGAAAAACCCTGCAGTAGAGGAGTAACTGATAAATAAATGAGCAATTAAAGCACAAGGTTAGTTAAGATGAGGAAGAACTATGTATGATGAGATTATTTAGAATTAAATGTGCAGCATAATTTGAGACTGAAGTACCGCATATACTCGAATATAAGCTGACCCGGGTATAAGCTGAGGTACCTAATTATTACCTGGAAAACCAGAAAAACTGATTGACTCAAGTGTAAGCCTAGGGTGGGAAATGCAGAAGCTATTGGTGAGTTTCAATAATCAAGACAAATGAAAGTAAAATTACTAAAACTTGAGACATCAGTGGGGTAATGTATTTAAATATTTATTTTAAATAAAAAACATACATAAAATGACAACAAGCCATTTAACATTAGTAAACCAGCACAGTAAGTGGAAAATAGGTTCAACAAAAACAATAAGATATCAACAATGATGCTATTCCCTGAGCTCAATCAGCAACCAAGCTAAAATATAAAGAGTTAAAATCCTTCAAAACTGGATTCCTCGTCGTCATCGTATCCCACTGCAGAGCTTCAGCTGGTGTGAGGTCAACATGGACGCCGTCCTCACTGAGACGCCGTCGTCACCATCACCCTGTCATTTTCATACCAAGCGCGGTCTCCACTGCCATCCGTAGCAGGACTAATACTACCTTTCTGGAAGGCACGTCGCACCCTAGCTTCTGGAATGTCTTCCCACGCATCTCGAACCCACTTTGCTATGAACTCTATGTCAGGCTTCATGAGATTTCCTCCTTTTGTTAGTCAGGCTTGACCAGATGACATCTATTCATGCCACATCCTTCGCACACGGTCTTTAAAAGTCTTATTCAAAGATACAGCCAGAGGCTGCAATACAGATATAAGTCCACCTGGAATAACGGCTAAAGTAACTTTGCTAGATTTTGCCTTTTTTTTTTATGTCATCCGATAGGTGGGCTCTGAACATTTCCTAAATAAGTAACGATGGCTTTTTCTTTAAGGCTGCTCCTGGTCGTCGGTTCCAAATTTCTGCCAGCCAGTTTTTTGTTCCATCTTCATCCATCCAGCCTTTAACATGTGCACGCACAGTAATTCTTGGTGGGAAATTGATCTTTTTAGGCAAGGTCTTTCTTTTAAAAATAATGACAGGACGCAGCTTAGTTCCATTAGCCAAACATGATAGAACAACTGTAAAGTGTTTTTTTTCATTTTCTGTGGTTCTGAGAAAAATGTTTTTTTCTCCTAAACTTGCCACAGTTCTGTTGCTTGGCAGATCAAAAGTCATGGCAGTTGCATCCATATTCCCAGTATCTGCCAGGTCATAATTATAAATCCTTCTGTATTTTATAATAAATGACTGGAATGACATAATTTTTTCTTCAAGGTCTTGTGGCAATTTCTGGGAAATCTTTGTTCTTTGTCTCAAACATATCGTAGGCCAAACCTATTCATGAAGCTGGTACACCATCCTGCTGACACAGCAAATTTTTCAATGCCTGATGCTTTATATTTGTCATCCTTAGCCATTTGTAGAGCATGTATGCGATTCCCATGCGTGTTACACAGTAACCATTTTGACGACACTCCATAACCCATTTATGCAATTCACTCTCTAGAGCCCCATAAAAAGATGTTAAACCACAATAAGCTTTTTTAGTTTTTGGAATCTGTTCCAAGTCAGCCTTCATTTTCTGCCACTCCCTCACTTGCTTTTCGTCAACACAGAATTCCCTACTTGCAATACTGTTATTGTTCTCTTCTGCTCTTGACACAACCTTCATTTTGAAACCAGCCTCATATGACCGGCGTTTTTGTTTTGGTTTAAGAGTATCCATTTCTAATAGGATAAAAAGAAAATAAAAATTTAATTTTTACCACCACACAGCACTACAAATGACCAACACCTTCTCTCCATATTAATCATTAACTGCGCTGTCGCTGTAATATGTGCAGCCCAACCCCCACCCCACCCCAGAAATCAATCAGCAGAGTGCAAGCGAACACCCCAACCCACACCCCAGAAATCAATCAGCAGAGTGCAAGCAACTAGGAGGCCACCCCTAGTCTTTACATAAATATAAGGTTGAGGGTGAAAGTGGCCAGGTTTGTTTCTCACATGGTGGCAGAAAGTTTGCACTTGACAGATTTGCTGTGAAGTGATTAGTAATGTGTTAAAGAATTGAATTTCTGTTCCTCGATTGCCTTTAAAGCGGACCTATACCCTTAAATGCAACTTACTGTTCCCACAACCTTTCCTCAATATTGGTTTCTGTGATGTAATGCGTACTGACACATGTGAGCACCAGTCTTTATAGTTCATGTCATTATGACACCTGAGGTGGCTGAAAAACACCTGCACGATAGGTCATGAGGAGGGGGTACCTGTATGCCAAAGGGGTAACATCGATGGTCAATAGAAAGGGGCTGATCAGGATGTCTGTTTGGGAAAAGGCCACTAATTGCTAGAGGGAGGGAGAGCACTTGGTGGCAAAGGGTTTATGTGGATAGTTAAAGGGAAACTAGGCAAACCATTTAGGTTGTATGGGGCCGAGAAATTTCTTATGGCAGCTCTGCTTAGGGCTTGAGGTTTGGGAAGGAAAGACACCAACCAATACAAGGCATATTCCTGATGGCTGTGGTCTCAAGTACATCAAGTAGATCCCTTTGACAAGAAGATGCACCCACTCGACCCCCCCCACCCGCCCCCCCGGTCTGCACGGTGGCACTGACTCTTACTTGCAGGCAGCAACCACAGGAGGATGTGGATGCAGCAGACCGAAAGCCTCTTCTGCGTGCTGCCACGCCCACCACTAGCAGCGGCGAGGCGATGATACTGGAAGCGGCTGGGTCTGCAAGGCAGCCAGGCGGTGTGTGGCTGTGGCTGCGAGGCGGCAATACGGCGCTGCGGCGAGGCGGTGAGCGGCTGGGTCTGGGTCTGTCAGGTACCACTGACCCGTGTATAAGCCGAACCCCAGTTTTTCAGCACATTTTTTGTGCTGAAAAACTCGGCTTATACACGGATATATACGGTAAGTCCAAAAGTCACATACATATGTTATGTAAAATGTTATGATAGAAATATGATTGAATTCAATGAAAATGAACAGGGAGTTGATCATGTGGGAAGGGAGGTAAATTTCAAGTAGAAATAGCATGTTGTCTGAAGCATTATGTTCTTGAGCAACTTAAAATCATTTAAGAGCACCTGATCATGCTGCTTGAGAGGGAGAGTAAAGAAGTCTGGAGTTATGGAAGAGTGGTGAGCTTTGGCTTAGTTAAATGGGGCTCTTGCACCTTATGTTGAGGTTTTACTGAGAAATGCACGTGAGTCATGTAAGAACGGGTAGGGAAATGGTCGGATTAGACAGGCGTTTTAAAAAGTCCACCCTGATGGAGGTGTGGAAATTAGACTAGAAGGCAACAGTCGTGGAGACATATCATTATGCTCATCGTTGAAAGCCGCTGTGGATTATCAGTGTCTAAAAGCACTGGAAATGACGGCCTCAGAAAACCAGCTGCATCCTTTCCTGTAGACATAATTGTAGGCCAATGTGATGGGCAGTCTGAACTTCGAAAACAGAAGAAAAGGCATAGAGTAGTTGAACAGAGAGGGGCCCAAGAAGCCATCTACAGAAGACCCCCCTCTTCCTGTTTGTTAACACCTGTGGTAGACAGCCTTATAAGATGGTCCCAATGATCCCTATCGGCTTGCATCCACACCCTTGTGTAATCCCTCGCCTGGATTGCACCTAGTCACTCTTTCAAAAACAACAAAATATGGCAAAAGAGATGCGATGACAATTCTAAAATCAGATGATAAGAGATTGTGGATTCTGTTTCAGTTGTATTCACTCATTTTCTAGCTCATTTGTGCTGCTCTGAACTGTCCTAGGAAGAGGTTCATTCGTCTAGAACTGATGGCAACCTCCAGCTACCAGCCAGTGAGGAACTGAGCCCTTGGACCATCCCAGAAGCAAATCAATCCTGCCAACAACAATGTGAATGCACTTGGAAGGAGATTCATCCCTAGCCAAGCCTTCAGGTGAAACACCCTGACTGCAGATAGACCCAGACCTGGCTAAGCTGCCCCCACATTCCCGACCCACAGAAATGGGCAGAGATACATGTTCATTGCTTTAAACCACACAGTTTAGGGCTAATTTGTCAAACAACAATAGATAATTAATATTGTATCTACAAAGCTCACGATTCCTAGGCCCTCTTTGACAACATTATAATGTGACATTGCTTGAAAACTCTTTTACAATGCAGTTCTATCTCACAATATGTATGTAGCATCTTCTTTTATTTTTCATGTTAAGACAAATAAAAATAAATGTCATCCTGATACATTCATGTACTTATACATACATATATATATTTCATTGTGTTCTAGGTGAAAGTTTACACAGCAAATTTCAACCCCCCAACCAATCTGTGGGAGAATGATGTGACTCTCTGCTACTGTAAAGATTTACAACCTCAGAAACTCTATGGGACATGTCTCATGGTATTGCTGTGAGTTCAAATCCACTTAATGGTAGTGGGTTTTGTTTCAACTAATTTTTGTACGGATTTTCCCATGCCGTTTGATATGACTTTAAAATTTAGCAATATTGTTCGAAGTCATTAGAGAAACTTTGTGGTGTCCCATACCCAGGGTCTATCTCTATTTTATTTCTCTTAATTGATCTAGATTCTGGAACATTTTTAGGTTTGCATTACACATAGTTTCCATATACTCTCTCTCCCCCTAGGTCTTTAACTTTAAAAACTAAAATGAAATGTTTTCTTATGTTCCTAAGACATTCAAATATTAGTAAGTCAATTCCAAAATTGCTACCCATAAAATGATCTAAAACTGAACATAAGCATGTGGACAAGAAAGCCAGGAAAGCCGTCATGGATGTAAGAATTCAGAATATGAATTAAGGAGAGGGGAGAGGCTGAGTTCTTCAAACACAAACTCGAACGCACGGGCATTGGGGCAATTCTGATTAATAATGACGCTGTGTGGATCACTCATATCTTATACCAACAACAAAAAAGAACAAACTGCTTGCATTGTGGCAGACAGAACAATTTTCCTTCCCCCTCAGAGACGTCCAGGTGCTACTTTCAGAGCCTTGATGATGCGACGATTAATTTTATGTGTCAATTTGATTAGGCTGTGCTGCCCAATTGCTTGGTCAGACACTAATTTAAGTTATTTCTAGGAAGATACTTTGTGGGTGTGATTAACATTTACAATCAGTAGCTGTTAAGTGAAGATTACCCTCAAATGCGGTAGGTGGACCTCATCCAATCAGCTGAAACCTTACGAGCAAAAACTGACGATTCTAGAAGGAGAAAGAATCGTCTCAAAACGGAAATACAGAAGTCCTCCTGGGTTCTCCAGCCTGTCCTGCACATTTCAGACTTGCCAGTCCCCAAGATCACATGAGCCAATTCCTTAAAGATAAGTGATCTATCTACCAACATGTCTAGTCTCTCTCTCTCCCTCCCTCCTTACCTACCTACCTATCACCTAAAATCTGCTCTTGGATCTCTTTTTCTGGAGCCCCCTGACAGGCACACATGCCCAGAAAGTAAAATGAGAGTTATGAGATGGAAAAATGATCCTACATTATCTACACAGACTCAATGATTATCGGATTATAAATATTAGTCACATTTTATAAAATGGGCAAAGTTGCAAATTCTCAGGTGTTAGATGTGATGAAGGAAGCAGAAATCAAAGTGATTCCACAAAGGGGTCACGATCCAAGGAATGTGGGTAGCCTTTAGAAGCGAGAAAAAGCAAGGAAATAAAATCTTCCCAAGACTCTCCCGAAGAAGCCTGCTAACATCTGATCAGCAGCACGGTGAAGACCATGAACTTGTGTTGTAAGTTAAGCTTGTTGTAACTTGGTACAGCTGAAACAAGAAATTAAGGAATACATTTTACTTTGTCTCCTTCTTGTTTTAACAACAATATTTTGTTGTGTTTTCGGTGGAAGTTTACACAGCAAAATAGGCTTTTATTTGACAATTTCTACACAAATTCTTTCGTAGCATTAGTTGTGTTTACCACAAGGTGTTAACATTCTCTTTCATTGTGTTCTTGTTCTGTTTCCAGTGCTGTTTCCCTGCCCCCTTATCTTCTCACCTTTCCTTTAGAGGAATTGTTGAACTTTTGGCCTCATATAGATATTTTTTCCTTTAAAATTTTTTATTGTGAATTGGATGAAACATATATTTGTGTGTGTGTATATATATATCTATATTTAATGCAGCACCATAGTCATGGATAATATCCTTTGTCTCCCCATCTATTATCTTGTCAGAAGGTGACCTCAGGGTACAGTTTCAATTAAAAGTTGAAAGAGCTCTGAGGACAACAGTCTCAGAGAATCCTCTAATTTTAACTGCTCTAGTCCCTCTGGGCATTTTAAGAGTCCGAGTCCTTTTCTCCCTGCATCTCCTGGCCCAGTAGTTCATCAATTGTGCCTCTGATCAGAACGGTTGGTACTGAGAGCTAGAACCACCTGGTTCTTTCAGGGAGCTGAGGCGGGACACTTGTTTAGGATCTTGGTTTGCTGTTATTGCTATCTGGTGGTATTTTTGAATGCAGTTAAATAAACCATGTCATTTTGTTTCATAAAACCAACTGATCTTTGAAATCCCTTGGAAACCTTTGGAAAAGGGCATTTTTCTGAGCCTCATCCTTAGCGAGTCTACGTTGGGAATAATTGTATCTGAATTACAAGTGGCTTGACAGGAGACCTTGCTTCAATAGGGCGCAGGATATAAATGTCAGACAACCTGAAGTACACTTATGATTAAGGTATATTTCCAACAAGAGGGTAAGAACAAACTTAAAACAAACAACCCAAAACTAGGACCTACATTTGTTCAGCTTTCAGATTTCCCTTTTGAGGGACTTTCGTGCCGAATGAACTTGGAGGCAAGAAAGGCTCTCAAGAGGGCAGCTTGTTATGATCCCATGACAGTAAAACACACCTCTGAGACATACCAGTGGCACACCGGCTAGGGAAAGAAGGTCGCTGGAGACAAAAACCAGATCTGTCAACATATGAGCGGGTGATGGTAAGAACACCCACTGCCATCCAATTGGTTCTGACTCCGAGCGAACCTGTTGGACAGAGTAGAACTGCTTGCTCCCGAGGGTTTCCGAGGCTGGAAATCCTTTCAAGAGCAGACAGCCTCATCTTTCCCCTGGATCAGAGTAATAGGCCCCCTTTATTCTTCCAAGGAGCCCCGTGGGTGTAGTGGGTGATGCGTTGGGCTGCTAACTGCAAGGTCCACAGTTTGAACTCCTCAGTCACTCTACTGGTACAACTGGAGAAAGATGAGACTTTCTGGTCCCAACGAGTTACAGCTTTGGAAACCCAGAGGGGCAGTTCCACTTTGTCCTATAAGGTTGCTATGAGCAGGAAGGGAGCCAATGGCAAAGGGTTTGGATTTCTGTTTTTAATCTCTCAGTGCCTTTCCAAGGTAAGTGTCTATGTTTCTGCCTCAATGATGCGGAAATTGGGGGTGGCAAGACAGTTCAAGCACCTTCTCCAAGTTCAAGCTGCTAGTGAGCTGCTGCATAACTCACGGTTGTCTTATTCCAAAGCCTAGGCTTTTAACCACTTTAGGCTCTACCACCTCCAGGAACTGTCAAAAAAAAATGCAGACCTGGTTCCTAGGCCTAGTTCCGTGACTAGTTAATAATCACGGGGCTTTGTGAAAACCATTTAACTTCTCTAGGGCTTCATTTTCTTTCCCATAAAATGAGTCTGCTCATACTACATGGGGAATGCAAATACTTCATAAAATGTAAAGTACCTTGCCCTGGTAGGAAGTGTTATTAAGAGTGGCATCATCATAAGGCAAAGATAATTAACATGTGCTCGCTGGAGAATGATATATGTCTGTTCCCAGGGATTTTAGAATTGGTACTGGCTTTTTATGACCCTCGATATGCGGGCTCTCCGTAAGTCCATTCATCTCTCTTCTGCTCCTCCCCCAGTGCAGACATCGGGCCCTAGATGGCCAAACAAATTCCAGGCTACTTTGTGGTGTCTTAACTCTTCAGAAGCCAATTAAAATTTCCCCTTTACCACTCGAAGAGATATTAACAAATTGCAAAAAGCAAACACACAAACTAACAGACCTAAAATCAATTAACCCACTTGACAATTTCAAATAAATCTATTTATTAGAATAGACCCTTTCTTTACTTCCTTTTGTCATATATCAGAGCAATGCACACTCTGGAGGCATAATGACATATACAAAGTACAAAGAAAATAAAGCACAAAAAATTCACTGCCATTGAATCAATTTCCACTCACGGTGACCCTATTCAAGTAAGGTGACCAGATTTGAACATTGGTTAAGTGGGATAAAAGCGGGACACCATTGATCAAACTCATATCCTGGCGAAATAGCCACATGGCAGCCGAAAACCGTATACCCTAGCTTGTCGTGCATTCTTTCCAAAAATCAGGACTTTTTTAAAACGTGGTGGGATGCGGGAAAAATTGTTAAAACTTGGGACTGTCCCACCAAAAGCGGGACGTCTGGTCACCTTACCCTATTTCACAGGGCAGAACTGCCCCTGTGGATTTCTGAGCTTCATCTTCCTCTCCTGGAGCAGCTGATGGTTTTGAACGAACTGTTGACTTTGCTGTTAGCAACCAACCTATAACCCACCAGGCCATCAGGGCTCCAGGACTCACCAGTAATCCCACCTCCAGGAGAAGCAACCATTAACATTTGATTATTTATGAAAACTTAGCGTCCTACTGAACATTTCATTAAAGAAATTTAGTTTTATGAGTCTTTTGATATCCTTTAAGGGCTTGATTTTTAATTGATACATAATATTCCACATTGTAAACATAAACAAAACTTGTTTAACCAATTCCCAAGAATAAAAAAATTTGCTTCTCTCTCTCTCTCTTTTTTTTTTTTTTGCAAAACATTGCTCAGGAGCACATCTTTGAACATAAATGTGCACCTTTCTGTTGATTTACTTGATTTATGACCTTAGAAGTGAAATTAGTAGGTCAGAGATCTTTATAAATGAGGGGCTTACAAAAGTTCATGGAAAAATGGAATAGAAAGCTAATGGAATTTTTTCCTGCAAAGCCCCTGAAGCCCCCTCGTAGTGCATATTAGTCAGTCAACAGAAACGATCACAAGAATCCACGCAAGGAGTTGGCCAGCTCACAGATTTTTCAGGAAGGCTAGAGCCTCCAGCTTAGAGAATGGTCCCTGGCACAGGAAGGCAGTGCAACCCGAAGCCCAGGGGAGATCTCATCGCAGTGCCATGCAGCGAAGACTGCAGGGCCATTGCCACTGAGGTGGAATGACACTGCTGGCACAGGGGCTGCACTTTGGACATTGGACACCGGACACCAGACACTGCTGACACCACTCTCGCTACGGCACCTGGATGTTCCTTCTGAGGCCAGAGAGTTCCACGACCTTCCAGCTTCTTGGTGTGACTGTCAACAGAGAGACAACCTGTGATTGACCTAGCTGAGTGCCCAAGTTCAGGGGGCAAGAAGGAGAGTGTGTGGCGCTGGTCACTTTACAGACGGAAGCAGACCTTCCACTCAGGCCATACTGAGGGAATGATCACCCACTGCCAGCATGAAAGGCTGGAGTGCTTCCGGCTTGTAATTTGCACATATTTGTTAGAAAGGACGAACATCCTGCATAGGCCTTTGGTACTTAGTGATTATTCTCTTGTGAATTTCCTAATGACATCTTGCAATGAGTTTTTTTATTGGAATGGTCAACTATATTCTGGTTGGGGTTTTTTTGTAAGAACATTTTTAATAGTAAGACTATGAATACTTTGACAGTCACAAATCTTTTTCTCAGTTATCATTTGACCTTAACTTTGTTTCAAACAAACACACTCATTGCCATCAAGTTGATTCCAACTCACAGGTTCACTATATGACTGGGTAGAACTGGCCTGGTGGTTTTCTGAGACTGTAACTCTTTTTTCCCCCCAACAGTTTTATTGACACATAATTCACATATCATCTAATTCAATAGTTCATTCAGATCAACAAGAGTTGTGCAATCATCACCACAATTAATTTTAGAACATTTTCTTCATTCTTGTGCTCATCATTATTAACTCCCCATTTCCCCCCACCCTCTCCTGACATACAGCCAAGGAAGCATTAATCCAGTTATTGTCTCTATAGATTTACCTATCCTGGATTTCATATACAGAAAAACATTAAACAAACAAATGAACAAACAACACTAACAAGAACAACAAAGTAAAACAGACAAAACCCTCAATCGAAAACAAAGCAGAAAATATTAAAAATTAGACCAATATTAAATAGATCATAAGGGAGATCAAATGACAGGGTGCTAAAGTTTAACCTAGCTGCATCTGCAACAATCTACTTTCCAACGAATTCTGCATGTTAGCGAGGCTCTTCACATCTCTAGACCATGGTCAGAGGGGATTCACCGGGGGGTCAATCCACATGTATTTCCTCGCTATTTTTAAAAAATGGAAACATTTTACAAATGGATCAAAAGAGAGATCCAACGATAAGGTATTACATTTGACCTAACTTCATCTGCCACAATCGGGTTTGCAATGCTTTCTGTCTGATCACAGGGCTATTCACATCCCTCAACTATGATCAGAGGGGATGCACTGGATGTTTACTCCATGTGCAGATCCTGCAAATGGATTGGGGGCTTCCATGGTCATCCATAGCCTTTTGCAAACTAGATGTTTGCAATTTAAGATTTGATACCATTCTCTGCTTTAGATTTGGATGATGTTCTTTATAGCCCTTGGATTGCACAGGCTGGTGTGCTTCTTCCATGTAGACTCAGCTGACGCCTCACTTAGATGGCTTCTTGTTTGAAAACAAGCCTTTAAGACCCCAGACACTATTCTCTCTGATAGGTGGGCATCATCTAGTTTCTTCACCACACTGCTATAACACCCATCTCTTCAGTGATCTCTTCATGAGGGTGAGCATCAAGCAGAGCCATGTCATAAGAACTGTTCTTAGCTTGGGACTAGAATTAAGTGCAAGCCCCAAATCCATCTATATATCTATGGTTTACATATGAGACTGTAACTTAAAAAAATCATTTTATTGGGGGCTTGTACAGCTCTTATCACAATCCATACATACATCCATTGTGTCAAGCACATTTGTATATATGCTGCCATCATCATTTTCAAAACATTTTCTTTCTACTTGAGCCCTTGGTATCAGCTCTTCATTTTCCCCACTCTCCCTCCCCCATGAACCCTTGTCAATATATAAATTTTTTTTCATGTCTTACACTGACCAATGTCTCCCTTCACTCACTTTTATGTTGTCTGTCCCTGTGGGAGGGGGTTATATGTAGATCATTGTGATCGGTTCCCCCTTTCTCCCCAAACCTTCCCCTTACCTTCCTGGTATCGCTATTCTTATAATTGGTCCTGAGGGGTTTATCTGTCCTGGATTCCCTGTCTTTCCAGCTCTTATCTGTACCAATGTACATGCTGTGGTCTAGCCGGATTTGTAAGGTAGAATTGGGGTCATGATAGTGGGGAGGGGAGCATTAAAGAACTAGAGGAAAGTTATATGTTTCATTGGTGCTATACTGCACCCTGACTGGCTTGTCTCTTCCTTGTGACCCTTCTGTAAAGGGATGTCCAATTGGCTACAGCTGGGCTTTGGGTCTCCACTCCGCACTCCCCCTCATTAACATTGATATGATTTTTTGTTCTGGGTCCTTGATGCCTGATACCTGATCCCATTGACAACTCATGATTATGCAGGCTGGTATGCTTCTTTCATGTGGACTTTGTTGTTTCTCAGCTAGATGGCCACTTGTTTATCTTCAAGCCTTTAAAACCCCAGATGCTATATCTTTTGATAG
>NW_022103915.1:46043698-46049434 GCF_000313985.2 Echinops telfairi
GAGGCAAAGCACTGGGGGAGTGCAGCGGAACAGCAAGGGAATGGAGCAGCCAGGTCCCCAGGGAATGATGAAGGTGGACTTTGGGGCCAGGACGTGGTGCCCCAACAGGCTTTCTCACCCTCAGGCTCTTGACTTCTTCTGCTTTGCAAACCCTGAGGAAATAATTACTTCTGTTCATCAAGGGCTCACCATGTGCCCAGGACTGTGCAGCTTGCTCTACCTACTCGAGCTTATGTAATCATTACAACAATGATCAAGGTATTGTATCTTCATTTTACAAGGCTGGGTTAATACCCACAGTCATGGGTTTCGTCCAAGACCATGAATCAGACTCAGGCATGTGTGGTCAAAACCTGGGCCCTACAAAGGGATTACTTGTTGAGCAGTGATATGCTGTAGGGCAGGGCAGAGCCAGGCTGCAATGAGTAGGCGGCCCCTTGGGAGCCTCCAGCATTTCCTTGTGTAGGCGCCCGGGTGGTCACTTGGTTACCTTCAAGGAGTTCCATGGGGTCTAGTTTCATCCTAAAGAAGACATTTATTCAAGTGTCTCCAACTTGAACCTTTATCAGATGGAAGATGCTTAGGACTCCTGAAACTAGCCTGAACGTTAGGGTGACCACAGACGGGTCCAGAGGCAATGTGCTGAGCAGGGGAGGGAGTGCCCCGTGGGCTCTGCTCTACATTTGGCAAAGTCCAGAGAGAAAGGAGAGAAGGGGAGTAGACCCAGTGTTTGGGAGGACACACTTTGAATGGGTGAATCTGGCTTTTAGATTATGACCCCCAAACCAACCACACCTATAGTCATCGTATGCATTCCCACTCCCGTTGACCCTATTGGACAGTGTAGCACTGCCACCTAAGGTTTCTGAGGCTGTAAATCTTGATGGGAGAAGACAACCTCATCCTTCCCCAGAGGAGCGCTGACCTGACACCCATGGCGCCATCCAGGCTATTGTTGCTATTAGGTGCCATCTTCTGGCTCCTATCAACCCTATGAGAGTGGAATGAAACACTGCTTGGTCCTGCACCAGGCTCAAAATGATCATGTTTGAGGCCACTGTTGCAGCCACCACCGTCAATCCATCTTGTGTCGTATTAAACGGCCGGAAGTAGCCCTGGGGGCACAGTGGGCGACACACTTCGTCACAGCCACCAGCCACTCCATAGGAGGAAGACGAGCTGAAGCTCTCACACAGTCTCAGAACCCCAAAGGGGCCATCTGCCCTGTCCTAGAGGGATACAACTCAGGGGCAGGAAATTTTTTTGGAAAAAAGACTTGAAACCAATTCCCCTCATCAAGTATCCTTTGGTCATATGCACATACCAACCCTCTGTCGGCAAGGGCCCCGGGACAGCCAGAGAGGCTCTGGGCCTGTGCTAGTTTGGGTACAATAGAGAAACAAATCCACAGAAACTCATATATGGATAAGAGAGAGTTTTATATATAGCGTAAGTGTACATTCAGAAAGCATCCCAACCCAGTCTAGTCTAAGCCTATTAGTCCGGCTTAGCCCATATGTCCCACACTGATCTACAAAGTCCTCCTCAAACTCACAAAACACACACAAGGACATCGAATGCAGGAGGATCACAGGCCAGTGGGTAGAAAGTCTTTAAATCTAGTGGCGATGTAAGCATCTCCACGTGGCTTCTCCAGCACCCAGGGCTGCATCAGGGTAGGTCTATCTCCTCAGGGATGTTTCGCGGGAAGTGAGCCTTGCCAGCTAAGGCAGCCGCACACTGGTCCGAACATCAGAGAGCAATAGACCAGAGAACCGGAGGCTCACCGAGCCATTTATCTCTCCGCCCTTCAATTAATCCCACATGTGTTTATCAGCCAGGTTGGCACAATACACCTTAACGATCTCAGGGACCCTCAGAAAAGAGCCATGGCTCTGGGACTTGCCTATGGGAGAAGGGCCACTGCTCGCCCAGCTCCTGGGGTGTCTAAAGATCATTGCTACCTTTTAGGGATCAGAGTCACCGTGAAACCAAGACTTCCCAACATGAGGCTTTCCCTTCTTCTGAGCTTGGGAGAATAGCAGGAGGTAGAGAATCATCTCTCTGTTCCTACTCAGAATTGGGCTTCCAGGCTTGAAGGGTGACCCTTGATGTCCTATGCATCTCTGCCTTTGTTATCCACACCCGCCCCCAGAGTCTAGATCCCACAGGAGCCAGACTCAGGCTCTGGGGAAGCTCTGGGCCAGGAATAGACGATGGTACGGGCCTTTTGAGCAGACTGCGAGTACTTGATACATGTCTCTGTGACCATGGCTGCTGTGTAGGAAACTCCAGCCAGTATCTGACAAGTGCTCACCGCAGAAGTGGTGTGACCTCAGCAGCATCGAGAAGGATCCACGGGCCAAAAGAAATCCTTCCCAACCAACTTTCTGAGACAATCTGGCCTCAGCCTCCAACCAACCAACCAACCAACCAACCAACCAACCAACCAACCAACCAACCAACCAACCAACCAAGTGCCCTCACACGCCACTTTGAATCATGTCGCACTTTCTCCTATCACAGAACGTTTGCATCTGTCATTGTCTCTTCCGAAGGAGCCAGGGTGGTGCGGGAGGCTCAGTGCTGGAGAAAGCTGAGGGTGCTTGCTTCCATAAACATTTCATCTTAGAAGCTCTCCATTCTCTCCTACAAGGTCACTGCCAATTGGAATCCACCTGATCAATGAGGGTTTGGATTTTAAATTTTTGGCACTTCCTCTTCCTAGACTGTGCTTCTAGGAAGCACACCTCTTTCCTGTTCATCTAGTGAGCACCTGCCTTCTGAACTCCTTGACTCTTTCTGCAGTAAATGCACCTTTCAAGGCTTCTCTTGCTCAGCCCTTTGCTGACATATGTGATTATTTAATTAATAGTTAGTGATTACTTATATGGCAAACTGTGATTAAAACACACATGAAATCATAAAAGTGCCGATCAAGGTGCCCACTTGACCCATCGGTGTCTGGCATATTCTAAAACCAAACACCTGCTGCCACTGAAGGGATTCCGACCAATGGTGTGTCTCAGAGTAGAACAAGGCTTCCTTGACTGCGGGAGCGTTAGGGATGCTGTTCAGTCAGCTTGGGCTGCTCACTGCAAGGTCAGTCGTTCAAACCCACTCGGTGCTCTTCAGGAGAGAGATGAAGCTATTGGCTCCCGTAAAGATTCACAGCCTCAAACAGCCCATGCAGGGTTGCTATGAGCCAGAATCAATACGGTGGAAGTGGGTGTTTCATTTCGTTTTGTTTTATTTTTACCGAGCAGTTAGTTAGCACGTTCTTTCTTAGTATTCCGACTGGGGTTAGGCAACATACCTGTAGGCAATGAGCCAGTCACAAACCTCTCGTGCTACCAGGGAACTCCTCACACATTTCCTCTGGCCCCCACTGCCATCAAATTAATTCCAATTTATAGTGACTCGACATTGCTGTTGTTTGGTGACATCAAGTGGGTCCTGACTCACAGTGACCCTGCGGACAACACAACAAAACGCTGCTGGTCCTGTGCCAACTCACCATGGTTCTTATATTTGAGCCCACTGTTGCCGCCACGGTGTCAGTCCACCTCCTTGAGGGCCTTCCTCTTTTCTGCTGCTCCTCCACTCTACCAAGCATGATGTCCGCCTCCGGGGACTGGTCTCTCCTGACCAAGTACGCGAGATGAAGTCTCGCCATCCCTGCTTCTACGAAGCATTCCGGATGTACTTCTCACCAGGTCGATTTGTCCTTATGGTGGTCCGTCCTTGACACTGTTAATAATCTTCATGAACCACCGACGAAACATACAACATTCTTCTAGTTCAGTGGTTCTCAACCTTCCTAATGCCACAACCCTTTAATAGAGTTCTTCAGGTGGTGTTGACCCCCCAACCCTAAATTATTTTTATTGCTACTTCACAACTATAATTTTGCTACTGTTATGAATTGGGCGCCCCTTTGAAAGGGGTTGCAACCCACAGGTTGAGAACCGCTGCTCTACATCTTTAATGCTCCCCGCCCCCAACTATCATGACCCCAGTTCTACCTTACAAATCCAGCT
Organism: Echinops telfairi; assembly: GCF_000313985.2. Lineage (NCBI taxonomy): Eukaryota > Metazoa > Chordata > Mammalia > Afrosoricida > Tenrecidae > Echinops > Echinops telfairi. The sequence goes on from NW_022103915.1 coordinate 46,047,739, forward strand.
AGACCACAGCACGTACACTGGTACAGATAAGCGCTCTCAACACACAGAATCCAGGACACATACCCCCCCACACCCCGCCAACCAGGAAAAAGAATGGGAGTAGCGGTACCATGAGGGTAGTGTGGAGGTGTGGGGAGAAAGTGGGAAAGATCTCAATGATCAACATATGCACCCGCCCTTCCCCCCCCCCCCCACACACACACGGGGGACGAACAACAGAAACACATGTGAAGGGAGACAGCGGGTGGTATAAGATATGAAAATAATAATAATTTATAATTAATCAAGGGTTCATGAGGGTGGGAAAGGTGAAGGGAGGGAAAATGAGCTAATAACATGGGCTCAAGTAAAAAGAAAATATTTTGAAAAGGATGATGGCAACATATGTACAAATGTGCTTGACACAATGGATGGATGGATTGTTATAAGAGCTGTAAGAGCCCCCAATAAAATGATTTTAAAAATATTCTTCATGAACACCATAGTTCAAACGCATCAATGTTTCTTTGGGCTTCCTTATTCACTGCGCAACTTTTACCTGCGTGTGAGGGGACTGAAAGTGCCATGGCTGTGTCGGCCCACCGCAGTCCTCCAAGTGTCCCACAGGCAGGGTAAACTTCTCTTTAGGGTTTCCAAGACTCTAATCTTGGCAGGATCAGACAGCCTCGTGTTTGTCTCATGGAGTGGCATGTGGATTTGAACCACCATCACAGTTAGCTGCTTAGTGCTTAACCCACTGTGCCACTGTGCTTCTGCAGCACATATTAGTACTCAATAAAAATTTGGTGAAACAATGAAGGACTAAAGGAATGAATGAACGATGCATTCAGGAGCATATGCTTACCAATGCTAACACCCCCAAAATGTTCACACGTGGGTATCCTGAGGGAGAAAAGAGGTTCCTGGTCAACTCTGTGCCCTTTGGGTAAAACAGCTCGGCAGCTTGCTCCTCTGTGGGGCATCTCATATGTAGCATGCTCATGTGCACTGTAATTTCTAGTAGGAAGAGGATCAAAACTAGCCTTTCAACAGGAACCTCTTTTGTTATTTACACCTCACTGTGAGAGCCCTGGTGGTGTAGTGGGTACTCTTTGGGCTGCTAAACACAAGGCCAGCAGTTCAAAACCACCAATCACTCATGGAGAGAAAGGAAATCCACAGGGCAGCTCTACCCTGTCCAATAAGGTCCCTATGAGTTGGCCTTGGTTTTAATGGCAATGAGCTTGGCTTTGCTTTGGGCGAGTTTCACCAGGGCAGCACAGTGTTAAAGTGGTCAGCTGCTCACCTGAAGATCGGTGGTCGATCCCACCAGCTGCTCTGAGGGAGAAAGGTGTGCCAGCCAGCATCTGTGAAGAGTTACAGTCTTAGAAACCCTATGGGGAATTCTACCTGTTTATCAGGTCACTCTGAGTCCGAATCAATTCAAAGGCTGTGGTTTGATTTTAGTTTGGTGAATGACTTTCACCAAAACCTTGCCATAGAGTGAGTGATGGGTGAATTGTGGGTTCTGAAAGGGGGGAATTTTGACTCCTTCCCAGGCTGGCCCCAAACACAGAGCGCCTAAGTTCTCGGGGGTGAAAGCAACTCAAATTCTGTGTACTTGGGGGAGGTATCCCACTCACAACTTTGGATCCACCACCTCATAACTATTTCTACCAACCCCCTGCCACCACCACCCCCCCACTTGAATTTCTAG
>NW_022103915.1:46049534-46052685 GCF_000313985.2 Echinops telfairi
CCCAAACCAAACCAAAATAACATTTTACTTAAATCAGCTATGGAGAGATTTTATCTAACAAAATCCACCGGTCGTCCTCTTCAATAAAAAGTGATGGACCACAGAGTGTAAAGTTGTAATGTCCCAAGAAACAGACCTGATCTCTGTCTGGTTTTGTTTTCTTTTATGGCTTTTCAAATCCAGTGTTCCTCTTTTCATTACTGGCTTAGGCTACAGGGCGGTGCTGGTTTTGCTCAAGCGGAATATATCTTTGGAATTGATTGTAAAAACAAAGCTGGCTCAAAGAAGGGCCAGGCCAGTTCTAAACATAATTACAATGGAAATGAAAGGGTGACACATAAGCCCGATGAGCATCCAAACCTGGATGGTTTCTATAGTCCAAACATTGACTTCTGAGCCATTGTGCTTGAATGTGGCTGTGGGGCAATGCCCGCAACCTCAACAGGGTGGCAGCATGGGAATGGAGTTGAATAGACTACAGCAGAAATGTTGGCTTGGATTCATGTGGCTTCGCAAATGATCCCCAGTTAACAGGGATCATATTTATAGGCAGGACAAAATTGCTAAGTAGAGAGGTTTGTGTCTAGCCCTTCTCTCTCTCCCTCTGGTCTAGGCACTTAGATCAATAGGACTTGCTATTGTCTCCCAGCATGTTGCTCTTGTGTGCTGTTGAACCGATTCTGATTCATAGTAACCCGATGGAACAGAACAGAACAGAACAGCCCATTGTTTTTTAGATTGCCATCTTTGCAGGTGTAGATCTCCAGGTCTTTTCTCCCTCATCTTCCTTGGAGCTGCTCAAAAGTCCAAACTCACTGCCATCCAGTAGATGATGACACATAGCAACCCTCCAAAAAAAAAAAAAAGGTCAATGCCACTCAGTCAATTCTAACTCGTAGCAACTAGGGCTGTAGTACTGCCTCTGTAGCTTTTGGAGACTGTAAATCTCTACACCCAAGTAGAAAGCGTCATTTCTCTCATGTGGAGCAGCTAGTGGTCTTGAACTGCTAGGATCTTATGGTCAGCAGACCACGGCCCTACCAGGAGCCCTACCATAGAGATAAGCGTGAGTTTAAACAGCCGACCTCGAGGCTAGCACCCTAGTGGGTTACCATTCAATCACCAGAGTTTCTTTTCTCTCTCCTGGCAGCCTGCGATCCAAACAAACAGAACCCAGACCCATCACTGTTGCAGTAACTTTGACTCAAGGCAGCCCCAGGTGTTTGAGTAGAGTGGTCTTGGCTGTTATCTGAATAGTAGGAGATGACCAGGTCTCTCTTCCATGTTTCCATTGGGTATGTTTGAACCACAAAACTTTCAGGTCTAATTTATTCAAGGTCCTAATCCTGAGTTTTAAACTCATCTAATGAACCAGTTTACTGGCTGGTGGATTAGGATTTAACCCTCTCATGACCAATTGCTTTTCTGCTTTGAACTTTTTATTGAGACTTTGAGTTGGAATCACCTCCAGGGCAGTGGGTAGGGATGGATGTTTACTAATGGAAGACATGTGAAAATCAAGGGGGGAAATGGGGGTCATATGGATTTTGATATAAGTATGTGGGACATATTTTTCCCAAGTGGATTCTGGCTGTAGGTTGGTGAAGTAAAGGCCATTTCTTCTGATTCACATAGTTATACAGGTCCCTGACAGGGCATCTCCCTAAGAAGCCTGAGTCAAAGGCTGAGAATGTTGGTGGGCAGGGATGGCCCTGGAGTCACACGGGGTTAGAATGGCTACTTCCTGACAAGGTATATGGTTTTACACAAGGGTCTTTTGGAGGATAATGCCTGAGACCAAATGAGTCCCTCTGATAGTGAGAAATCAGGCAGTGGGGTCAATGCTTCAGGGGAGACTGTCCTTTGATTGCAGTCAAATCATACCCAGAGGCAGCTGTCTGCTCTGGCTTGGGTAGGACTGGCGCCGTGTCAGATCTCAGCTTTAGAGCAAAGGTAGGTTAAAGGGCAGCCCTGCAGTGAGTGAAACTGAGAATAGAAAACAGCACATGGAGATGGTATTTTGTGCATGGATGGAGGATTACTGTCCTAAGCAACCAGGATTTTTCCAGTAGAGTTTTATACAATAAAATAAATGTGTTCTGTGCTTTTAGTGTTTAAGTAAACATGGATGATTTATTTCTAGCCATAATGTAAATTGGTGATGTGGAAAGTTATGAAAAGAGAATGCATGGTAAGACTTCAGACCTCCTGGTTTCTGTCATGCCTTTGTGTGCTTAAACAACATTGATTTCCACACATAAATAACTCACCCCTTATAAAATATTTGTAAGATATTTTACTCTAAGAACTTTCCCTTCTTTGAAAAATGATGCTGTTAATGTGGACAAAAGTTTATGGAAACTAATAGGCATAAACCAAGGGAATGGTGAAAAAAAGTTCACTGGAACTTTTGAGTTTCTATATTTTGTTTAAAATAATAATAGAAGACTATGATCCAGGGTGCTTATTCCTAATGAATGTTCTGGGATAATAACTTTGCAACATCTGCTTTTAAATTTGACCTACAGTGATACATCTATTTTACCTTGTGAGCCAATACTCTTTCTTTCTCTCTCTCTCTCTCTCTCTCACACACACACACACACAACTAAAACAAGAGTTTTATAAAACAAAGTTTACAATGGTTTCAGGTATTTTCTTCTTTCATTCTTGTCCATTGTTAAAATTCATATTGCTGCCTACCCGGACTTGCAATATTAATGATCAGGAAAATGGCACAGGACTGGGCAGAGTTGTGGTCCATTACATGTACAGGAGGTTGACGTGAGTTGAAGGCAATTTAACAGCAGCCAATAGCAACCTTCTTCTCCAGCAGCCGGCCAAGAACCAGACTTTGAATAAAATCTTCATAGCCGGCCAAGAACCAGACTTTGAATAAAATCTTCATAGTAGCACCGGCTGACGTAAAAGTTTCCTAGGGAAATGTCTACCTGCCAATGGTAGACCTTGTGTTTAAAGTCACAGGTACAAGAACATGGATCGGGTGGTGGGAAAGACCTTTCTGAAAATATGCTCTTTAACTTCAGACTCCGAGGTAAAGAGTAGTGCACCTTGAACAAGCACAGCTCGTGGCGTGCCCTGGACCTGAGGGAGACGCAGGCAGGCTGGGCAGAGTGAGCCAAGAGAGACG
>NW_022103915.1:46052785-46077287 GCF_000313985.2 Echinops telfairi
GCAGGGCCTTGTAGGCAATATTAAGGACAGAGGATTTTATTCAAGTACAATGAATAGCTATTGAAAGGTTTTCAAGCTAGGAAATGGCACGATCAAAGTCATCTTTTTCAACCATTGAGGAGAAAGGATTAGAAAAAGGGCGAGAAACCAGTTAAGAAGCTATTGTGAAGGTCTTCAGTGGCAGGAATTACGGTGACAGTGGAAATAAAGAGAGGTGGCTTGATGCAGGAAATATGGCCGAGGTATAACTATAGGAATAGGTGAAGGCTCATTTGAGATTGAGGTAGGGGTTGAAGGAAGGTGGTGAGTTTGAAAGTTAAGGGCTAAGTCCCCAGAATTCCACGCAGAACATCTGAGCGAATGAAAGTATCATTTATTGATGTAGAAGAAGACCAGATGGGGAAAAATTGGAGTGGACAAAGATGAATTTGGTTTTCCAAATCGTCACTCTGAGATTCTGGTGAGACCTCCAAATAGAGTCTTCCAGTTAGCAATTCACTGTGTAAGCCTGCAGCTCAGTGGGGGAGGGGAGAAGGGCTGGGATGATTAGACAGGAAATACGCATTTGAGAGTCAGCTACCCCACATGGATAAGATCATTGGGGATGAGAGAACTTAGCACAAGAAGAGGCAAGAGCCCCGGATGGAACTGGGAGAAACAACTTGAGGAGGTGATATCCTGAAGCCGAGACGCCGCAGCCATAGGGGGAGATGGTATCACAGAAGCCAAATGGAGAGAACGGGTCAAACGCTACTGAGAAGTCGGAGAAGATGCTGCTGAGAAGCGGTCCTGGAATTCAGCCGCATGAATGTTACTGGTGGAAGAAATAGTAGTGGGGGTGGGGTGGGGGTGCCATGTCCGACTTCTGACTACCCAAAGGAGGAGGAGAATCCAGCTCTCCCACCTGCCCCGGGATGATTCTGACGAGGCAGAGGTCACACGTGCCTTGGCTCTCTAATTTCTTTTACCTTAGTCTGACTCCATCCATCCCTCCCACAACGTTCTTCTTGGACAGGGTCACTAATTCATTACAATGGGCACACAGAACTCATAGACAATATTTATGATGAGGGGGTTTATCAGGCAAGCTAACGGGTCACAGAATGTTAAGGATACAGTTCCTTTGTCTACAGAGCCTCTTCCCAGTCACGCTAGCAGGCATTTCTTTCTCTGGTCCTCAGCCTCTTAGTCACATGGTCCCTTATCCTCTGTCTGGTTTCATGGTGTAGGAAGCCCCCCCACCCCCCGCTCTGCCTCACAGTCTGTGTTCTGCTCCTCTGCTCTGCGTCATGGTGTCTGTGCTGTGACCTCAGGTGCCCCTGCTGTCTCCATCACTTTAGACAGGGATCTCCCATGAGCTCTGCTGGCGGAGCTTCGTTCTTGATGGTCTTAGGATTCTCTTCCTCTCTGCCTTTTTAGACAGCTCTCTTCGACCCATGGAATTTGCCTGGTCCTCCCCCATCATTTGGTGGGAGTTACATGGACATGGATAAAAGAGCCACCCTGAGTAATTTCATGTCACCACACTGGCACCATCAGTAAGTGCTGTTTTATAGATTGATGGGGTAGAAGAATGACAGGAAGAAAAGGAAACAGACACAGGTGTGCACAAAACTCTTATGATCTGAGCTGGAAAGGGAAGAGGAGGGAGGAGGATATAGCGCGAAGAGAATATATAAGCAAAGGAGAATTTTTGTTTGCTTGAAAGTGGGAGACGTGAGAGCATGTCTGAAGTTCTTTGGGAGATCTGGGTGGAGAAAAAGAGGCTAAAGTTGCAAAATATAGAAGATGACCACCAGATGGAAGATAGACCACATGTGGTAAAGTGACCATCCTGCCCCATTCTGCAATATATCTATATTCAAACATCCCAATATAGAGCATATTCCCCCTTTCTAAAACTATGCTTCACACTCGATAAAAGTGTATTCTAAAGACATAGACTATGGGTTTATGATATTCCATTAAAGGTAATGTCTCTGATATCAACATTTCAAAATACCCCTTTGTTCAGTTCAATAGAGCTTTACATCATGCTACAATACACCACAGAAAGATTTAAAAATGGTGAAAGGACATATGAATTTATTCTATAAAACGGGAGAAGGGTAATATTGAAAGAACTGAGAACAAATAACTTTTAGAAGGTATTTTTAAGGCAGGTAGAAAAATTCATGGATTATAGTTGAGGATCCTTGGGACATTTTTGTGCTCTTCTGAGGGTTAGATAGCAGGTTAAAGGCTTGGCTTAGCCCAAATATAATTTTATGTCACTCAAAAATTTATGATTCTATAAACAAAAACAAACAGTATAAGTGATAGGGGGGGTCTTTGGAGAGTGATGGAGAAAGGGAGTTCGAATTCGTAGTTAAAGAAAATGAGTACATGAGCTTTCTGGGAGCAAAAGCAAGATTGTTGGGCTCTGTCCACCACCCACTGAACTCTGTAATTGCGAGTTTCTTGTGATACCACTCGGAATTGGATTTGTGAATTGATTTTTCTGGCAAGACACTGACACCGAGGAGTTGGGGAGTGGAACTTATCGAGGGCTGAAGTCCCGGAGGCAGGTGCTTTGCGAGGAGCGAAGTTCAAGGAAGCAGAGTATTTCTGCAGCAGGGCGATCATATGATGGGCCCGGGAATCTTAAGGTGGCATAGTGAAAGCGAGGCAAGAGGGCCTCGCAAAAGCACGAGAGTGGAAGAATCCATGGATAGAATAGCTTGATGAGGACAAGCAAGAAAGCTCGAAGAAGGAGCTTAGGAAGTACACGAAGTTTACTTTGCGATTTGCAAATGTATGAATTTCTGGGGGATACCAAAGACTTAGCTAGGGCCAGGGATATAGGTGACCATGGAGGAATTCTAGAACACTCCATTGTGCTCATGAGGAACGTATCCATGGGTCAAGAAGCAGTTGTGCTAATGGAACAAGGAAACCGTGCGTGATTCAAAAATCAGGAAATCTACCCATCGGCGTGGTAACCTCTCATCATATTCATTCAGTCTGTGTGCTTAGCAAAGAGTACGAAGCCGGGTTACAGGAAGGAGAACGTGGCATCGAGATTGGAGGATACTTTAACAGACTCTAAAAAGGGTACTTAAGGGTTATTTTGCTACCCATAAGATGAACTCCTTTAAAGTTCTGGTGTCTGAGGCCCAGCCGGAATGCGAGCTCTTCCTGGGAGCATGCTGGAAGAGGAAGCAGAAGGAAAGAAGGAGGGGGCCTCAAGGCTTCCTGAGGTACTTTGACTGTCGTGAATCAGCTCAGCATAAACAGTAACCTGGGAGAAGAAGAAAAAAGAAAAGATCAAAGGAAGGCTATTAACCAGCAGTATGCAGAGGACACAGCCCTGCTTGCTGAAAATGAGGAGGACTTGAAGTCCTTGCTGATGGAGATCAAGGATCGCAGCCTTCGGTATGGATGACAACTCAGTGTCAAGAAGACCCAAATCCTCACAACCGGACCAATAGGTAAGTAACATCATGATAAATGGAGAAAAGATTGAAGTTGGCAAGCTTGGATCCACAATCAGTGTTCATGGAAGCAAGCAGGCAAGAGATCAAACAACACATTCCATTAGGTACATCTGCTGCACATCATCTCTTTAGAGCAGCGGTTCTCAGCCTATGGGTCGCGACCCTTTGGGGGTCAAACGACTCTTTCACAGGGGTCGCCTAACACCATCGGAAAACCCATAAATATTTCACAATATATAATTACATATTGTTTCGTGCTTAATCACTAATCATAAATTATGTTTAATTATGTTCAATTTGTAACAATGAAAATACATCCTGCATATCAGATATTTACATCACGATTCATAACAGTAGCAAAATGACAGCTATGAAGTAGCAACGAAAATAATTTTATGGTTGGGGTCACCACCACATGAGGAACTGTATGAAAGGGTCGCGGCCTTAGGAAGGTTGAGAGCCACTGCTTTAGCGTATTGAAGAAGCAAAGATGTTCCTTTGAGGACTAAGGTGTGCCTGACCCAGGCCATGGCATTTTCCATTGTCTCCTATGCGTGTGAAAATTGGACACTGAGTAAGGAAGACTGACAAAGAATCAGTCCCTGTGAATCATGGTGCTGGAGAAAAATATTGAAAGTACCATGGACTACTCAAAGAACAAATCAATCTGTCTGGGGAGAAGTGCATCCAGCGTGCTCCTGAAAGGTAAAGGTGGCAAGACTCCCCCTGACATACTTGGGACATGTTGCCAGGAGAGACCAGTCCCTGGAGAAGAACATCACGCTTGATAAAGGGAAGGGACAAGGAAAAAGAGGAAAGCCCTCAAGCAGATGGACTGCCACCAGGGCTGCACCAGTGGGCTCCGGCACATGGGTGGTACGGGACCGTCGCCGTGTTTCATTCTGTCGTGCACAAACAAGGTCACTACCGATCAGAACAGACCCGATGGTACTTAACAGCAACAACATGGAGGGACTCAGGAGATCATCCAGATGAAGAGGTTAAGGAACTGAGATGCAAGGGCCATCTTCATATTGACACTTTTCAGGGAATGGCAGGAATGTGGTGAAGAGAAAGGCTATATAGATCAGGCCTTTTAGTCAGTCTGCAGAGAGAAGAAAAGAGGTGACTGGCAGCTCGTTTACACTAAAGGTGGGTGGGGCGTAGTAGAACTGTACAGTGTGAACCCAAGAGGAGAAGTGGCCGTTATAAAGGGTGAGAGAAGGTGAAGGATCTGGAAGTGACTCTGGAGATCAAAACCCAGAATACTCCCACTTCCTATCTCTGATTCTAGGAGACACATCACCGCCTTCATGAGCTTCTTATGCACTTAACAGATTCTGACTTTTGTTCATCTGTGCACTAAGATTGAAACTCTTAGTGTGGGTGGATAGGGATGACTCTGGCATTTTCGTACATAATATTGAGGGGAAAAATAAAAATGGAATTTAAAATTCATATTTTCCAAGTGTATGGAAACATATGGAAGCTTGTTTTCACAGAGGATACATGAAAAGTTTCCCTACAATTTTCATTCATCTAATTTTTATTCTTTCTGCTTAGATTTAGGTATTACTTGGGCCTTTTCATTCTAGGAAAGAGATGAGATATATATTTTTTCCTTCAATTCCAAGCAAGAGAATAATTTTGTATTCAATAGCTTGAGCCATGATTTATTTCCCTGGCCTGTATGTGTACCATCGGATGCTTGGTGAGCACCAGACATGATGGTAGTCACAGATTAATGGTTAATAAGATAGTCTCTCTTCCCAAGAAGTATAATTTGATAGGGAATATAGTATACTTTCCCACTAAATTCCTTATTTAATCTCATTCATCCATCCATCCCCTGAATTGTCTATCCTCTGCTGCCTAACTTCAGATAAAGAGATATGGATGATCACACAAATGCCCTAAGAGGCAGCATGATGCAGTTAAGAACTTGGATTCAAGTTCTGGTTCTATCATTTTTTTAGTTGCTTGACTTCAGGCAAGTTGAATTTTTATGTTCTTCAGTTTCCCTCCCCTATAGAATGCTATGATAACTCCTGTGGAGTTGTTGAAATTGAAGAAGATAATACTTCTGTCATATTTAGCAAATAAGTGCTTCTTAAATGTCATGATGCCATCAAAAATCATTGTTAAGGCAAATAGAAATATAATATTATATGATAGCATTCAAGTCCCATATCCTTGCCTTTCTTACAGTTAAATCCAGTAACCACTGGACAAGAAAGGGTATGAACACACACACACACACATGCAACACAGTTTGTGGCACAAGAACCGGTAGGGACCCTGAAGAGTCCTGGGGTCTTTGGAAGCTTTGGGTCATAAGACCTTTCCATTTTACTGGTGAGTCAGATTATAGTTTAAAGTATAGTGTTAAACTGATGGAGTAAAATTTTTATTTCTTTCTTTTTTAATTTTCAAAAAGGCAAAATCAAGACTCTTATGTTAATATAAAATGAACAAGTGCCACAGATTTTATCCAAATTATCAGTTGATGAGAAGTCAGTGAATTGCAAAGGCCCATTCAAAGAGAAGTTTAAGACGTTAATCACTTAGACATAGATAGCGTAACATTGCTGGATGATACTAGACTGGTTCGTGTCCGCAGGGCCCCAAATTACAATCTTTGGGGTTATCTGTTCCACTAGACAGAAATTCTTTGCATCTCTACCAAGCAAGAATCTACAAGTTCACCTCCACTCCTACAAAGTTGTAAAATAGCCCAGACAATAGAAAAGTCAAGCACAGTCCTGCATTGTAGGGCATGTAGAGCACCCAGGAATCTCTTTTGCCTCTTTTCCAGTTTAACAATGTACCAGAACCCGCGCGCGCGCACACACACACACACAAGAAATATAATAAGCATAAGCTATCTCTGAGAAGACAGCCTGTGAGTGGTGCAAAGGGTTAACACACTCAGCTGCTGCTTGAAAGGTTGGCAGTCAGTTCAAATCCACCTGGGAACCTGTTGGCCTGCTTTAGACCAGCCCTTGAAACCCTGTGGAGCACAGTGCTCTCTGACACACACGGGTCACGGTGCGTTGGAATGGATTCACTGGCCGCATTGGTTCGGTGACCTCTGAGAACCTGCTTGTAGAGTTTGGAGGTTGGAGTAGGGAGTGGGCTGTCAAAGGATGCAGAAGTAACGTTCACAATATGTGAGGAATTGAAGAAGGCATTCGTGTCATGATTCTGTAACGGAGGGACCCAAAGCCAATGGAAACCCCCAGGTCTTGAGATTTTAAACACCCAGGCAATTGACACAGCCTTTTGGTTCTCAGCATGCTTAGTATTGGGCAGACTATCCTTGCTGACCCGCGATGGAACAATTGCTAGATGTTTTGCTCTCCAAGTGAACACGAGAAGGGCTCAGTAGGGCTTACCTTAAAATCTTTCTGGGCAGCAGTCTATACCCAGGGAACTGAATTAGATGGCCTGGTAGGCAATACCACGAAAGGGGGAACGACAGTCCTTCGCTCTCCATACACCGATAGCCTCGGTTCCATTTACATTTCTTGAAGTCCTATTTCCAGGCCAGCGGTTCCTGGAAAGCCATTCCCCTCCATCCCCCAGTCTTTTTGTAAGGGACCCAGGCCCCGTGGCGATTGGCCAGTTAATGAGCAGGCTGGAGCTCCTCCTGGATCTTCACGACAGTGATAAACAGTCCTCATTCAGTTCCAGGAGGTGCAGGTTCAGTTTTTCTATTGGCGGGTTTCTCAGTCAACAGGGGATGGGAGTGGAGAGATAGAAGAGAATGCGAGCTTGAACATGGTGCTGTTGTTATGTGGTTTTGCATCCTTTCAACTCAAAAGGATCCTAGAGGACAGGCTAAGGCTTCTCCACGGGGTTTCCTATTTTCTAATCTTTTTCCAGAGCAGATCTCCAGGTCTTTTCTCCCTCCAAGCAGCTGGGGAGCTATTCAACCTCCAGTTTTTCAGTCAGCAGCCAAGCTCTTTCATCACCGAGTCTCCAGGGCTCCTTATGCATGGCTATCAAGGAGAACTATGTCTTCTAGTCCACCTCTCATCAGTACCACAGAGGCGCTCGTACCACTGCCGAGAAGCCTTTTAGAGGTACAATCCTTGGCTGTCCCGTATCTCCTTTGAATTTCAGACATCATGTTTATTCATTAAATAGTGATTCTGAAATCCTAGTCCTCAATCATGACGGCTTTTCAGATAGAAGACCTGAAACAAACATCTCTGCTGTTTAGCTCCCACTTCCATGACCTGAAGGTGGTTTGTATTTCTAGAACAGGTGAATTAGCCACTCTCTCACTCATGACAGCAACCTTTTGATGAAGCTCTCCTTCCTTTCCTTTAAAGTATTACAAACGATAACAAACACACAGAAAGGAGCATAAAGCACAAATGTAACTCTGTTTAATGCAAAATTCCATGAAAGTGCCACCTGCTCAAGAAAGAACATTTTCAGGTCAGAAGCCAGCACGTGCCACTTCCAAACACAACGCCCCTCCTCTTCACTCCCCAGTGGTAACCACCATCCTAATATTGTGATAATCACAGCTTTGGTTTACTATATAGTTTTACCAACTAAATAACACACGGTTGCTGATGTAACAAAAATCGAAAGGAAAAGAAACAGCTGCAAACAACCATAAATAATTATAATATAGAACATGCAAAATATGAATCAAGGAAAATTGGACGTTGTCAAATGAAATGAAACACAAAAAGGTTTTTTTTTTGGTGAATGGAAATGGACTGGTATTGGTCATGTTGAATTTGACAACCATATGGTTTACTAAGCCAAGACAGAGAAATTGGAGAAGAACGATGTCGCATTCGGCACCAAAGTGAACATTTAAAGAGCTATCCAGAAGTACAAGAATGCCACTGTAAGGATAATAGCCACACAGGCACAAGGTAGATCAGTTAATATGACTATTCTTCAAATTTATACACAATAATTAATGCCAAAGATAAAGACGTTGAAGAATTTTACCAACTTCTACAGTCTGAAATTGATCAACCATGTAATTAAGGTACACTGATAATTACTGGTAATTGGAATGTGAACTATGAAAACAAAGAAGAATTGGTAGTTGGAATATACGGCATTGGTGATAGAAATGATGCGGCATTTACATGATAGAATTTTGCACGACCAAAGATCTATTCATTAGAAACTGCTTTTCAACAGCATAAATGGCAGCTGCATACACGGACTTAGCCAAATGGGTTACATAGTAATCAAGTTGACTATCTCATGAGAGACCACGGAGAAGCTCAATGTCATCAATGAGAATAAGGCCAAGGGCCTATGGAGAAACAGGCCATCAATTGCTCATTGTTGCTTTTGTTAGTTCCATCAGGTCTGCTCTGACCAATGTGGCTTCGTGTGCAATAGAACAAACTCAGCCCAGTCCTGTACCATCTTCACGATTGTTGCTGTTTGAGCCCATTGTTACAGCCCTTGTGTTCATCCATCTTGTCCAGCGCCTCTCTTTTCCACCGGTATTTCACTTTACCAAGCATGATGTCCTTCTCCGGGCACTGACCTCTTTTAATAACGTGTCCAAAGGACATGAGACTAAGTCTTGCCATCCTCGTCTCTAAGGAGTTTCCTGGATGTACTTCTTCCAAGACACATTCGTTTGCTCTTTTGTCAGTCCACAATCCTTTCAATATTCTTTGCCAACATCTTAATTCAAATGCATTGATTTTTCTTTGATCTTCCATATTCAATTTCTTTCACATGCACGTGGGCAATTGAAAATACTACGCCTTGGATCAGGCATACCTTAGGCTTCAAATTGACATAGTTATTTTTCAAAACTTTATCCAGATCTTCTGAAACTGTAGACAATAGTCATATGAATGGAAAAAACTTAGAATACCGAGATTGAACACTATCTGAAGACTTGAAGAAGTCCCATCGTAAAGTCTTGGCGACATTCATGGCTGTGCAAACTCCAAGACTGACTCCTTGAACCTCTGGAAGGGTCAATGAATCTTTCAGTTTGCAACAAACAAGTCTGGTTGGTACAATCGATACATTTATACATTCTCATTGCAAATATCAATTGGAACACACTTTTTGTATGGAGCTTTGCAGTATCAATAGGAGAAACAGCAGGGTTTCTGCTCACATGAAATTTACAGCATCAGAAACCCACAAGGGCAATTTTGCTCTGTCCTGTATGAGTCAAAATGGACTCAATGGTGGTGTGTTTGTCTTTGTTTATTGTTGTTGTTATTTATCGTGACCCAGAAAAATACTTGCATGTAATTTACTAGACTCTTTTCTAAGAAGTTATCCTAAGAAAATAATCCCAAAGGAAGGACAATGGCCACAGGCATGGGAATAATTTGGAATACCGAGAGTAAACACCTCCTGAAGCCTCTCCATCAGGGCAACATTAAGTCGGTTATGGTATGCCATTGGTGGACTGAGAAGGGTTTAGGGGACATGATTTTGTTGGAGTAAAGATAGGAAACTTGAGGCTATCTTAGAAAATGCCTACTCTTTTTACTTAGACAATGTTTATTTAAGGGTGGCTTGTGGGAGGTGAAGAATGGAGCTTGCCGTTGTAGTTCGTTGCCATCTAGGCAAGTAGGGACTCTCAAGAATGGGTTCACAGGTGTTAGAGTCTACCCCAACACTCTCCCCTGCAACTACCACTGACTAATATACAGTAGTGTTGTAGTGGGTTATACCTTGAACTGCCTACCTGCAAGTTCAAAGCCACCAGCAGTTCCATGGGAGAAATCTGAGGCAACCTGAGCCCATAAAGAGCGACAGCCTCAGAAACCGAAAGGGCCAGTTCCACGCTGTCCTATAGGACGGGCCTCTGGCAGTGGGGATCAACTCAATGACAGTGGGTTTCTTTGTTTGCTTTTGCTTTTTCTGATTGGAAAAATGTGCTTATATCTTCCTAAGGAAAGAAGAAAGAACAAAAAATGATATATCTGTGTGATGACTATAGGTCTGTAAAGTTTCAGCTAGTCAGTTGAGCCAGATCTGGAACGAATTGGGAGAACAGTATGAATTACTGAGTGGTAAAACTGTCAATAAACATTTTGCTCATATTTTCTGTGAATGTTGTTTAATGCAGCAACCACTTTCATTTTACAAAATTATCTCAAGTGTTCAAATCAAGCTCTCCTCTTTGGCATGTCTTAGTGAAAGGATGTCACTGTATCTATCTACTCACAGAAGATGGCTTTGACGCCCATTGTCATTTGCAGAGTTAAATCCAATCTGGGTTCTTGGTGACTTGACTCTTGGCACTCATGGAACCACAGGGCCGAAAGGGAAAAGGCCTCACTACACAAAATCCCCAGCCAGATAGGCCTTTCTACCAGGACTACAAAACTGTCTGCTCACAGGGCGCAGTGGAGCTGCTGGTGGGAGAGAGTAAATTAGCAAAGCTCTTTGGCATTGACAAGTGAAGTTGAAAGGCTTCACACCTATGACCCAGATATTCCATGCCTCTCTATATGTACCCTGAAGAAATTATTGTCACATGTGTACCAATAAATATGTATGAAAATATTTATAGTAATGTTATCCCTATCCGTGCACAGCAGAGAACAATATCAATGCTCATCGTGCGTAGAACGGGTTCAAAATGTATAGACATGATCCCATCATGAAATACTATACAACAGTGAGTATACGCAGAGTAGTTAGACACAAAACAATCAGTAAAGGTCACAAACATAATGATGAATGAAAGAAACAAGAGCTATGACATGATTCCACTAATAAAAAGTTTTGAAACAGGATAAACTGTTAGAACCCTGTGTCCAACAGATGGAACACCGCCCCCTCGTGCACCATCGTCATAATCACTCTGTCACTCCATCTCACTGAGTGGAGGGCTTCTGCTTTTTCATTGATGCTGCATTGAATCATGCATAATGTCCTTCTCCAGTGACCTCTCCCCGCTACTGACATGTCCAAAGTCCTGGAAACAAGGGCTCACCGTCCTTGTTTCCGAGGACACTGTACTTCTTCCAGGAAAGATGTGTTGGTTCTTATGGCAGGACATGGCATATTTGCCATTCTTTACTAAAGCCATCGTTCAAAGGCATCAGTTCTCCTTTGGTTTTCTATTCATGGTCCATCTTTCAAGGAGCCCTGGTGGCATAGTGGTTATGCATTGGGCTGCTGACTTTCTACTCCCGCGAAGTTACACTCTTAGAAACTCACAGGGGCAGTTCTAGTCGGTCCTATAGGGTCACTGTGAGTTTGCTTCGACTCCATCACGGTAAGTTTGCTTTTTTTAGGTTTTGTTTTGTTTTGGTCCATCTTTCAAATGCACAGGAGGCAATTGAAAATACCATGCCTTGGGTCCAGCACACTTTAGTCTTTAAGGTAATATTTTTACTTTTTAACAATTTAAAAAGGTCTTTTGTAGATTTTTTCCTTCTTTTTTTTGTAGATTTTTTTCAATGCAATACTTCATTTGATTCCTTGACTGCTAATTCCATCTGCATTGATTGTGGGTACAAGTAAAATTCTTGACAATGCACTCTTTTCTCCATTTAGCAAGATATTGTTTGTTGGTCCAGTTTGGAAACTTTTGTTTTTGTTATGTTGAGGTGTAATCAACTCTGAAGGCTGTGGTCTTGGATGTTTGTGAGCAAGTGCTTCAAATTCTCTCCATTTCCAGTGAGCAAGTTTGGGTCAGATGCATACTGAAGGTTGCTCACGAATCTTCCAACTGATGCCTTCTTCTTCAGACGGTCCAGCTTCTCAGGTTACTTTTTTAGTCTACAGATAGCATAAGTGTGGTGAAAGGACTTACATACTTTTCCCGATTTTAAATCACACAGTATCCTCTTCTTCCATATGAAGCACCACCTCTTGGTCTATTTGTAACTTCCAAATTAACTCAGTTAAGTATTCTGGGATTCCCATTCTTTTCATTGCTATCCATAATTTGTTATCATCCACACAGTTGACTGCCTTTGCATAGTCAATAAAACATCTTTCTGGGATTTTGTGTTTCAGCCAAGATCCATGTGACATCAGCAATGGTCTCTATTCTTTGCGCCACCCATTGTTGCTGTTGGAGGGTCCCTTTGAGTTGGTTCTGACTCACAGTGAGTGACCCTATGGACCAGAGAAACACCACCCAGCCCTGCCCCCTGCGCACAAGTGTGCTTATGCTTGAGCCATGTGTTGCAGCCACTCTGCCAACCCATCTCAGAGAGGGTCTTCCTCTCTTCCACTGCCACTCCACCTTACCCAGCATGGTGTCCTTCCCCAGGAAATGGTCTCTCTGAAACAAGTGACCAGAGTGCATGAGACAAAGTCTCTCCATCCTTGTCTCTAAGGAGTATTCTGGATGTACTTCTTCCAAGACAGATTTGTTTGTTCTTTTGGCAGTCTACGATACTTTCAAAATTCTTTGCCAACACCATGATTCAAGTGCATTGAGTTTTCATCGGTCTTCCTTATTCAATGTCCAAGTTTCACGTGCATGTGGGGCAATTAAAAACACCATGCCTTCAATCAGGTGTGCTTTAGTCTTCAAAGTAATATCATGTTTTTCAACACTTTAAAGAAACCTTGTGCAGATTTCCCTAATGCAATGTGCCATTTGATCTCTTGACTGCGCCTTCCATGAGCATTGATTGTAGATACAAGCAAGACAAAATCCATGACAACAGTTTTTCCATTTATCAATCTTCTCTCCATTTAATACTTCACATTAACGTAGGATTTGGTCTTTACATGGAGTCATAATTCATACTGAAGGCTGAAATCCTCCATCTTCATCAGCAAGTGCTTCAAGTTCTCCTCACTGTCAGCAAGGAAGGTTGTGACATCTGAGTACTGAAGGTAATTAATAAGCCTTCCTCCAATTCTGATGCCGCATGAGAATCCAGCTTCTCTGATTATTTGATTAGCATACAGATTGAACAAGTATGGTGAAAGGATACAAGCCTGAAGCAGAACTTTCCTGATTTTTAAACCATATAGTATTCTGTTCCATTTGCACAACTGCCTCTTGATCCTTGTACAT
The DNA here is from genome assembly GCF_000313985.2 of Echinops telfairi. Taxonomy (NCBI): domain Eukaryota; kingdom Metazoa; phylum Chordata; class Mammalia; order Afrosoricida; family Tenrecidae; genus Echinops; species Echinops telfairi. The sequence continues at coordinate 46,066,274 of NW_022103915.1, forward strand.
GTTCTGCACGAGCACATTGAAGTGTTCTGAAATTTCCATTCTTCTCAAGGTTATCCATAGTTTGTGATGATACACAGAGGCTGATGCCTTAGTGTAGTCAAAAATACACAAATTACCATCTTTCTGGTATTCTCTGCTTTCAGCCAAGATTCATTTGACATCAGCAATGAAGTAATGATCTCTCTTGTTCCACATCCTCTTCTAAATCTGGCTGAGATAGGTAAGGTTATTGTACCAACCTGGCTGATAAACACATGTGGGATTAAAGGTTCTCGGGTCTCTTGCTCTCTGATAGTAGGATCAGGGTGCAGCTGTCTTAGCCAGTTCCATTCTTCAGCTGGCAAGGCTCACTTCCTGTGAGACATCCCTGAGGAGATGGACCTACCCTGATGCAGCCTTGGGTGCTGGAGAAGCCGCACGGAGATCCCTGCCAGTGCTGAGATGCTTATACCACCACTGGATTCCAAGACTTTCTACCCACTGGCCTGTGATCCTCCTGCATTTGGCATCATTGTGTGTTTTATGAGTTTGAGGAGGACTTTGTAGATTGTTTTCGGACATATGAGCTAAGTCAGACTAATGGGCTTGGACTGGACTGGGTTGGGATGCTTTCTGAATGTACACTTACCCTTTATATAAAACTCTCTCTTACACGCATACGAGTTTCTGTGGATTTGTTTGTCTAGTTTGCCTAGACAAATACCCTGACTGGAACTTCCGGTAGCTCCCTGTCAATGTACTGTTGCAACCGCTGTTGAACGATCTTCACCAGAATTTTACTTGCATTGTGGTATCAGTGATTTTATTCTGTACCATGACCATTCAGTTGGGTCGACTTTCTTTCTTTTTTTTCTTTTTTTTCTGCTTTATTTCCAAAGCCTAGGAGGCTGAGAGCAGAACGCAGACGAAGGTACAGGGCTGTGGGGCGTGGGCATGACGGCTGAGTGGTTGTGACCGGGTGTGCAGGGATTCTCCCAGAACTGAGAGAAGGGCCCTTGGGGCGTTTAAGCAACGCAAGTGTTGGACTTGGCACTGGGTGCATGTAGAGCTTATGGAGTGAGTGTGGAATAGGGCACAGGGGTGGGGAGACTGACCCAGGGGACAGGGAGTGTCTTAGAACTAGGTAACTCGGGGATGGGGCCCCGGCTGTGGTCTGAGAAGCCGGTGTCAAGGGCTAGGAGGCATGAGGAGGTCGGTGGGTCTCCGGACCCATGGATACGTGACTGCACGCAGGTCGGCCCTGGGAAAGACCCAAGCAGAGGGTCCAAGATGGTTCCTGCAGCGAGGCGATGGGGGGGGGAGGTCTGGGGTTCCCATTCAGGAATATATAGTCAGCTGCAGTCACTCTTGGATGTTCACCTGGATTTTTCAGTTCCATCTTTGTCAAGAGATTTAAAGGCACGGAACATGGCATCCAGTCTGACCAGGCAGATGGTTAAGTTGTCGAATCCATGTTTCCAGCCTCATCTGAATAGCGCCGAATGATCATGTGGTAGAGATGTTCGTTCAGATGGAAGCCTGCTGCCTCAAAAGGCCCTGGGAGTCCGCTGCTACAGACGGTCCCCCAGTGGTCAACATCAAAGCATTTGTAGATGGCCTGCTACTTCTTGATGCTGTTCCACGGGTGCTTGAATTCCTCGAAGCCCAACTTGCCTGGGGTATCACTAGCCGTCACAGCCACCATGCCGCGACAGACACGTGTCACGGCCCAAACCATCCGTCTTCAGATCAGGATGGCGGGTCACAATTTTGTTGAGAATGGCCATGAGTTCGGTGGCGCTGACCTCCGTGTCATCTCCAGCCAACTGGTTAAACAGTCACCGGAACTGGCGGACCTCCTCGCTCGCATGGGCCTCAATGTGGGAGTAATGGGCGCACCGGGGCGGAGGGTCCGGGTTGTACTGCGCAGCCGCATCGCTGATGGCGCTATGACCCCGCCCAGAATACGCGTGGCCGTTCCTCTGCTGCCCGCGCCGCCCCCCCCCCCCTGCTGACCAGGCCTCCCAGCACGTTCCCCAGGCCCCCGCCGCCCTTCGGACCGAGTTGACCAGGAACATGGCTGCGCCTTGGACTCCTGAGGAGGAAAGAGGAGTTGGTCAACTGTCTTTGAAATGGGTACAAATGTGGATCTCTTCCACTTACTTGGTCAACAAGCTGTCTTCCAAATTTCTTGTCATAGATGGGTGAGTGCTTCCAGTACTTTATCAGCTTGTTGAAACATTTCAATTGGTATTCCATCAATTCCTGGAGCCTTGTTTTTGGCTAATGCTTTTAGTGCAGCTTGAATTTTGTCCTCCAGTACCACTGGTGATTGCTTATAAGTTACCTCTTGAAATGACTGAATGCAGCCAGTTCTTTTCGGTACAGTGACTCTTTGTATTCCTTTCATCTTTTGATGCTTCCGGCATCATTCAATATTTTGCACATAGAACCTTCCAATATTTCAAACCGAGACTTGAATGTTTTCTTCAGTTCTGCCAGTCACTAAGACATGCCAAAGAGGAGAGTTCATTTTGAACACTTGAGATAATTTTGTAAAATGAAAATAGCTGTTGCATTAAACAACATTCTCAGAAAATACGAACAAAATGTCTATTGACAACTTTACCACTCAGTAATTCATAGTGTACTATTCTAATTCTTTCCAGACCCGGTTCAAATGACCAGCTGAAACTTTACAGACCTGTAGTCATCACACAGATATATCATTTTTTGTTCTTTCTTCTTTCCTTAGGAAGATGTAAGCACATTTTTCCAATCAGAAAAAGCAAACAAAGAAACCCACTGTCATTGAGTTGATCCCCACTGCCAGAGGCCCGTCCTATAGGACAGCGTGGAACTGGCCCTTTCGGTTTCTGAGGCTGTCGCTCTTTATGGGCTCAGGTTGCCTCAGATTTCTCCCATGGAACTGCTGGTGGCTTTGAACTTGCAGGTAGGCAGTTCAAGGTATAACCCACTACAACACTACTGTATATTAGTCAGTGGTAGTTGCAGGGGAGAGTGTTGGGGTAGACTCTAACACCTGTGAACCCATTCTTGAGAGTCTCTACTTGCCTAGATGGCAACGAACTACAACGGCAAGCTCCATTCTTCACCTCCCACAAGCCACCCTTAAATAAACATTGTCTAAGTAAAAAGAGTAGGCATTTTCTAAGATAGCCTCAAGTTTCCTATCTTTACTCCAACAAAATCATGTCCCCTAAACCCTTCTCAGTCCACCAATGGCATACCATAACCGACTTAATGTTGCCCTGATGGAGAGGCTTCAGGTGGTGTTTACTCTCGGTATTCCAAATTATTCCCATGCCTGTGGCCATTGTCCTTCCTTTGGGATTATTTTCTTAGGATAACTTCTTAGAAAAGAGTCTAGTAAATTACATGCAAGTATTTTTCTGGGTCACGATAAATAACAACAACAATAAACAAAGACAAACTCACCACCGTTGAGTCCATTTTGACTCATACAGGACAGAGCAGAATTGCCCTTGTGGGTTTCTGATGCTGTAAATTTCATGTGAGCAGAAACCCTGCTGTTTCTCCTATTGATACTGCAAAGCTCCATACAAAAAGTGTGTTCCAATTGATATTTGCAATGAGAATGTATAAATGTATCGATTATACCAACCAGAGTTGTTTGTTGCAAACTGAAAAATTCATTAACCCTTCCAGAGGTTCAGGGAGTTTGCACAGCCATGAATGACCCCAAGACTTTACTATGTGCCTGCTCCGTGATGACTGCTGAGGTTAGATGCTCGATGATGCCAGAAACGCTGCTGCTCCTAAAGCTGGGCCCTTCTACTGCTATCCATCTGCCCAGCATCTGCTTCCTCCTGTTGTCATTTTCTGTAATGTCGCCTCAACTGGCATTACTTGGTCAGTGGAATCTAGTAGAATCTACATCTACCTCCCAGTTACAAAAAAAGGCGGGGCAAAATGTGCTCTTTATTAGTACTTCTGAGACAGTACTCATGGTTGTTAACAACCCTAATCATAAGACGAGTACTCGAAGATTTTGGAGGCCACATGGTCAAGGTCTCCTTCACATTCCAGACCAGAATCATTTCTAGGCTAGGAGTAAGCCAGGCAGGCTCCCCTTGTCAGGTTCTGTCTCTTGTGTCTTTTCGTTGCCCCGATGTAATTTGTTTGAAGATGTGGTTGTTCTCTTTGCTTCCAGAATTTTATATATCCCCAGAGAATTTGCGTACCTCCAAAAATAGAGGAAGAAGCAAATCACAAATCTTTGTTTTATGCCAATGCACATTTCATGAATCTAGCTGTTTCGGGAAGCATATAATCACTATCCCTTTAAATGACTGAGATAGAGGCTAATGTCTCAAATGGTGTTTTTTGTACAAGATGGACAAACTTGACCTTGGCATTTATCTCCCATTTTCATCATGGGTGGATGAAGCAGACAAAGGAAATAATATTTGCTTTTTGTGTCTAATCTTTCACACAAAGAACTTATTAGGTTATAAGCATTGACCTCAAACTGAGCCCATACCCTAATTTTCTCTTTACAGTTCTACTGGCACATCATCCACACGTCATAAAATCTAGTAGTTCAATCATATCAAGAAGAATTGTACAATTATTACCACAATCAGTTTTAGAACTTCTTTTTTCTTTCATGGTTAAATCGCTTTTTAAATGAGTTGTGCTAACCCTAATTTTCTACTTTGTAAGTGGCCATCTTAAATATGAGGGAGAGGGGTCAGCGAAGTAATTTTATCAAGGTTGTTACTAATCTAGTGTGCCCTTTATGCAGAATTTAGTCTCCAAAACGTTCTATGGGTCCTTATGAGTTAGGATTTACTTGATGACACTGGGTTTATTTTTTTGTTTGTTTGTTTTTAATGTGGTCCATGATTGCTAACGTCTCTGGAAGTACTCTGGGGTATGAATGGCACTTTCTCACTACTCGGTGAATTGTGTCTCCCATGGATAATAAAAATAAATCCAACCAACATGATTGCATTTCAGAGGTGGGGGACCGAGCAGGGAGCAACCAATCAAAAGTATCTGAAGCAACAAATTATGCCCCAGAGGAATCATCTTGCATTTCCTTGGTTCTGTTTCCATGGCATTAAGGATTGCTTGGGATATTCAAAGGCAATTTAAATGCATTTAGGCCACAGTTTATGAGGGGCTAATCTTAGGAGAATCAGATCTGAGTAAACATTAGCATCTAGTAAAGTAAGCAATATTAAAAATCGCACTCCATCTTGCTGGATATATAATGCCTGCTTATAACTTGGGCTCAAGGTGAATCATGTTCAGAGAATGCTATCATCTCCATATGCTAGAAGACAGAAATGTTGTACTACCATTTTCTAAAGTAGATTTTTAAGCTCTAAAGTATGAATTTGTGTGGCTGTTCTCTCTAGGGCCAGGCTCAGGAGTGGGCCAACTAGGCATGGGAGCTGTGTTTCCTAAATCACAACTCTTCCCTGAGCTAAAGCATTCAAAAGTCATTTCTCAGTGTTGAAGTGATTCTTTAGCCTTTCAGTCTCCTGGGGAGCTGAAGGGCCCTTAGAGAGGAGCCCGGGGGCTCTGTCAGTTAAGCGTTGGGCTGCTAACTGCCTTCGGTTCACATCCACCAGCTTCTCTGTGGGAGAAAACAGAGGCTATCTGCGCCCGTAAAGATTTGTAGCCTCAGAAGCCCAGAATCGACTCTAGGACAGTGGGTTGGTTGGTTTTGTTTTAAGGAAAAAAATGTCTCTAGATGGTGCAAATGATTTATACTCAACCACTAACCTAAAAAGAAGCCCCGGTGGCCCAGTGGGTTACAAACTGGGTTACTACCCCTAATGTCAGCAGTTCAAACCCACCAGCCACTCTGAAGGATGAAGATGAGACTGTCTTCTCCCCGAAAAATTGCATCTTGGAAACCCAAAGGGGAAGTTCTACTCTGTCTTATAAGGTTACTATGAGCCAGAATCAACTTGATGATAGTGGGTTGGGTTTTTGTTTGTTTGGGTTTTTTTACACAAACCTAAAGGTTAGTGGTATGCACCCATCCAATGGTGCCAGGGAAGAAAGGCCTGGTGATTTGCTTGCATAAAGATAACAGCGAAGACATCCATAAGAAACAGGTCTACTCCATTAATGCATGGGGTTGCCCTGGATTGAAACAGACTCAAAGCAATGGGCACATTTGTTTTTCATTTTGTTTTGTTTGAGCTCTGCTTTTAGCACAACTTGAACATTGCTAACACTCAGGTAGGCATTGACAAGGCAGCTCAAGATGGAGCTAGAAAAAAGAAGAATGCTGGTTGATTGGCTATGTCTTAGACCTCATTCTATTCACTTCACAAACTAACACTTGCACTCCTCAAAGCAACCGTAAGGAATAGACACTGCCATTGTGCTCACTGTATACAAGGCAGAACTGGACACACAAAGGGCGAGGTAAGGGTCCCAAGGCAAGTAAGTGGCCGAGCTGGGGTCTGGGTTCCCACAGTCTTGGTCCAGAATGCCAGCTCCTCAGGCTGCTCGTGCACACAGCGTGAATGTTTCCCCTCGCCGTGAAAGCTTTGGTGGAAAGGGTGTGACTGAGGAGAGAGAGCAGTTAACAGCCACAGCTAGCTCTCACATCTCCGCTTTCCGTGGGAGAATCTAGTAACGTCTCCAGAGGACCTGGAGACAGAGCCCTGGAATTCTTCTCCGTGGTCTGCTCTGTGTATATTCTTGAGCATTCCAGCAGCTGGCTCCCTCTGCAGTTATTGTTGAATGGAGATTTTGATGCTAATCAGATAAGAGTTTCACTGTTTAAACCAAAGGGAAGTTGAACTCCTCCAGAGGGCAATTGGGCTCAACTTCGTTTTGTATTCATTTGAAAGCCTAGTGGGATGGGAGGAAAAGAGGCGAGGACCTGAAGTCTTTTGGGGGAATCTGAAACGCTTCTGTGTCGCTTCAAGCATCATGGGATTTTTCTTGGCCTGTATTGTGGAGGTAGCCTGACCCCTTCTCTGGAGGGATGTGAGTTATTCACCATTTCCAGCGGGACAATTGCTTCATTATGCCCACACCCACATTTTTCTATTAACAGCCAGAGAAAAGGCCCATTGTTGATGCCGAATCACCACCTGAAAACAAGAGTATCATAATTCACTTAAAATATCTTCGACGGTTCTGGGGAACGGTATATTTCATTTGAGACTTGGAAACAAGCTTCAATCACCCCTTACTTAACAAAAGTTGTTGAATCTCTCTAGGTATTAAAAAGATACTTTGATCAGGTCTGGAAGTGAGCTCACGCCCATATTAAAATAATCCACCATTTAAGAGCAAAAGGAGAGCATTTGCCCCAGGACAGAGGGTGAGGAAAGGAGGAGGAATGGACCACAGGAAGCAGGGAGGCCGTGGGATAAGTGGTGGCACGTTGAGGGGACTGAAGTGGATGAGTTGAAACAAAATGCGCCTAGATTGTTGAGTGTCAGGCTGATGATTTGCTCTGTCAACCTGATTAAATTTTTTTCTTTTAAAAAGAACTCTGGAAAATATTAAAAACTTGTTTTACTCTTTAAAATAGTATTCCTTTTTGCCTATCAATGGGTTTCTCTGCAGAAACTGGGGTCCAAAGCTCTCACGAATAGCGCAAACTTTATGTGGTTGCAAATTGTTCTAGGAGGCCAGGTCGCTGATGGGTAGGTATTCAGCTGCTTACTCTTGGGTCACTGGTTCAGACCCATGCAGTGGATCTGTGGGAAAAGGCCTGTGTACCCTCCAGTCAATTGTGACTCCCCGCAAACCTATGTAATTGAGTAGAACTGTCCCTAGCTTCCGAATTTGACAGAAACTGCTCTGCAGCTCTTTTCTCCCACGCAATGGCCGGTGAGTTTGAATCGCTGGTCTTTTGGTTAGCAGCTGAGCACTTGATCCTCGCACCCCAGGGCTTCTTTCAGTAAAGGTTACAGCCTAGACTGCCGTCCTCTGTCACATGGAGTCGCAGTGAGTGAAAATCAACTTGACAGGGCCTAATAACAACAAGGAGACGTTGTTCAGAGATCAGTACATTCCAGAGTTTCAACACAGGGCGGTTTTGGTCTCCCAGAGGACATTTGGCAACGTCTAGAGACAGTTTTGATTTTCCTAACTTTGGGGCCAGGTGCTCCTGGCTTCCAGTGGGTGGAAATCAGAGCATGTAACAGACCGAGCAGCCTCCGCCAGCAAAGTTACCTGGATCAACGTGTTACTGGTACCGGCCGATGGAGAGAGACTGCAAAAGAGATTTTCCAAATCTTACTGATAGGACTTTCATGCATAGGCCCAATATATTTATGTTGCTTGACTTAAAAAAAATTGGCATGTATTTCACATATCACGGAATTTAATCATTCAGTCACATTCAAAAGAGTTGTGCAATCATCACAGCGATCAATTTCAGAACATCAATTTCAGCTATCAGTTTCTTCTCCTACTTTGAACTCCCCATTTCCCCCCACCCTTCCCTGCCATGCCCCTAGGTAATTAATCCAGTTCCGGTCTCTGTGGATTCCCCTATCCTGGATTTCCATTACAGAAAATCATACAAAAAAAGAAGCAGACAAGCAGATGAAACCAGCAACAATGACTAGACAAAACGTTATAAATTTCCAATCAATAAGAAAGCAGAAAATATTAGAAAATGAAGCAACTGTCAAATGGGTCAAAAGGGAGATCAAATGAGTAGATATTACATTTAAATTTAATTACATCTGCCATCCTTGACTTTATAGTGCTCTCTGATAGCAAGGCTATTTACATCCCTCAGGTATGGTCGGAGGGAATTCGCTGGAGGCTTAATTCATGTGAGGATCCTATAGATGGATTTTGGGCAGGTGTTCACAATTTAAGCTCTGATACCATTTCCTTGTCTGGATTTGGATTTTATTATTTATAATCCTTGAATCACACAGGTTGCTGTGCTTCTTTGTGGACTTCATTGACACCTCACTCAGGTGGCTGCTTGTTTGAAGACAAGCCTTTAAGACCCCTGGATGCTATTCTTTTTTTTTTTTTTTTTGGATGCTATTCTTTCTGAAAGCTATGCACCATCTGGTTTCTTCACCACACTTTGTTATAGCACCCATATCTTCAGTGATCTCTTCATGAGGATGAGCATCGGGCAGGGCCATGCCATAAAAACTATTTGTACTTCGAGTGGGGTTATGATTAAGTGTGAGCCACAAATCCATTCATATGTCTATAGTTTACATATATGTCTCTGGTTCACTTTAAAGACATCATTATCATTTTATGATGGAGAACATTATAACTCATCTGCCTGGGGCATAAAGGGAGCGGTTCCGCCCAGCTCTACAGGGCTGATGTTGGAATCAGCTGAATGACAGTGAGTTTGTTTGTTTGTTTTTCTTAGTATGCGCAAAGTAGTGAAGGATGCTAAAAACATCAGAAGTTGGAAGAAATACACAGAGTCACCGAACTAAAGAAAACTGGTGGTTTCCAGAGGTAGCATGTGATAAAGCACTGGTGATATTGAAGGAAGAAACCCAAGCTGTATTAAGCAACTGGCAAAGAAGGGCTCCAGGAATAAATGGAATACCCATTGAGATGCTTCAACAAACAAATGGAGGAACTATGTATGCCAAGAAATTTGGAAGACAGGTGGCTACCTGGGCAACTGGATGGAAGAAATCCATATTCATGCCCACTGGAAAGAACTGTGAATCCAATAGATTGCAGAAATGTCAGTAGTATTACATGCAAGTAAATACTATTGAATATCATTAGTATTACATGCAAGTAAAATATTGCTGACTATGTTTAAAAACAGCAATATGTAAACAGGGAACTACCAGAAATCCAAGCCAGATTCAGAAGAGGGCATGAGACATGGGCTATCATTAACTGAAATAATAACAGGAAGCTGTTTAGTTGTGCTTTATTGACTATGCGAATGCATTTGACTGTGTGGATCACAAAAAATTATGTATAATACTGGGGAAGATGGGAATTCCAGAACACTTCATTATGTTCTGTTGAAACTCAACATAGACTAAGAGGTAACTATTCAAACTGAACATGGAGATCATGAGTGGTTTCAAATACAAAAAGTGAGAGTCAGGGTTCTGTTTTTTCAATCTGTATGTGAATAAATAATCTAAGAAGTTGGACTATACGGAAAAGGATTGGAAGAAGACATTAACAACCTGTGATGTGCAAATGGTGCGACTTGGCTTGCTGAAAATGAAGAGGACTTGAAGCACGTACTGATGGCAATAAGAAAAATACAACATTCAATATGGATTATAACTCAATATAAAGAAGACCCAAATCCCCATAACTGAATCAATGAACAACATCATGATAAATGGAGAAAAGATTGAAGTTGCCAAGGATTTTATTTTATTTGGATCAATGACCACGTAAGTAGTAGTCAAGAAATCAAATAGCATATTGATTTGAGCAAGTCTACTACACAAGACTCCTAAAAGTTTTCATAGCAAAAATGTCATTCCAAGGACTAATGTATGTCTGACTCAAGCCAGGGTAGTTTTCAATAGCCTCCTAGGCATGTAAAATCTGGACAATGAATAAGGAAGAGCACAGAAGAATTGATGCATTTGAATTGTGGTGTTGGTGAAGAACATTAAATAAAACCATGGACTACCAGAACAACAAACTAATATGCCTTAGAAGAAGTACAGCCACTGGGCATTTATAGAGGTCTAAATACAGGCATGTACCTATGTAAATATAGTTATATATGATGATGGAGAAATAGATCTATGTGCATATTTTTATAGGTTTAGTATTAAGGTAGCAGATGGACAGTGGACCTCCACTCAAGTACTCCTTCAATGCAAGAACACTTTGTTCTATTAACCTGGCATTCCATGATGCTCACCTTCCCAACACGATCATTGAAGACAAATAGGTGCATAAGCAAATGTGAAGAAAGCTGATGGTGCCCAACTATCAAAAGATATAGCATCTGGGGTCTTAAAGGCTTGAAGGTAAACAAGCGGCCATCTAGCTCAGAAAAAGGTGTCAAAGGGATCAGGTATCA
>NW_022103915.1:46077967-46079978 GCF_000313985.2 Echinops telfairi
CACGAGTCCCCAATAAAATAACTTAAAAAAAGAAAAAAAAGTACAGCCAGAATGTTCCTTAGAAGGGGAGACAGTACCACTTTGTTTCGTGGATTTGGCTGTGTCATCAGGAGAGCAGTCCCTGGAGAAGGGTATCATGCTTGGCAAAGTATAGGATCACCGAAAAAGATGAAGGCCCTCGGGGAGATGGCTTGACACAACAGCTGCAACAATCCACTCAAACATAGGACTGATGGTGGAAAAAGCAGAGACGTGGACAGTGTTTCCTTACATCTTACATAAAGTTGCTATGACTTGGAACTGACTCAAAAACATCTAACAACAACAGGTACTATCGAGCGAGCGGGGACTGGAGAATTATTGCTTAATGAGTAGTTTTCTGTGTAGGGTGATGAAAAACTTTTGGAAATGGTGATGGCTGAACATTTCAACGCAATCAATTTCAGGAAATTTAGTCCTTATAAATGGGTTTTAAAAGGCAAATTTTATGTTATACACTGGTAAGTGTAAAAGCATTACCATTAGTTTTCAAGTTCACATATGCATGGCTTTATCCCAAACAACACAAGTTTAGACATGTCTCCATGATCAGGGGTTGTCTACAGACAAGTCCTTTCAGTAACAACTTGTTTTTATCTCAGAGTATCTTGCAAACAAACAAAAACAGGCCAATCGTAGCTGGTTTCTGAGAGGACTTCTGGGCCAGGTTAATTCAAGTCAGAACGGTCGGCTCAAAAGGTCAGCACCTACTTTAGGCACGTCAGTGGAGTCATCTGGTAGATTTTCTTGAACGGCAAATGAAGATCACAGGGCTTATTGGGAAGAGTTTGAAGAAAAGTGAAATCTGCACTGGTGAGGAAAAGGCCAGGAAATTTGCACGGAGGATTCCCTCCCCCCCCCCCCCCCCCCCCCCCCCCATCAGGACAAGGCACTTGCTCGGTCTCTGAGTGCAGCCAGGGCTGGCCTAGGAGATTTTGTTGGGAGGCGGGAGGCTATCCACCTGATAGCCTTTCCAACTTCTTTTTGTTCTCCAAACCCAAAGGGCTTTAAAAAGAAGAAATAAATTGAGTTCTTCAAGGATGCCCCAACTGCCACTTGACCTTGTGTAAAATGAAAATGCAGAGTTCTTCAGGAAAGGGTTAGAGAGACGGAAATGCTTCCTCCAGACGCATATAGACCTAGATGGATGATAAGTCAAGGAACAATGGCTTCATATTTTGATATTTTTGTTTAATAAAGGTTTTTTGTGAATTTGCAAGATTTTCAGTGGTTAATTCCTTAGAAGTGGACCTTGTTTTTACTCGTGTGAATCTGGAAGCACTGTTGAAACCTGTTCACCATGGTGACTCCACTGGTATTTGAAATACCGATGGCATAACTTCTAGCATGACAGCACCATGCAAGTCACCCAAGTGTGATAAATTCACTAATGAATGATTTCGTAAGGAGCCCCGGAGGCACCGTGGGGTAACCATTAGGCTACTAACTGGTAAACCTTAATGGTAAGGTTTGCGATTCAAACCCACCAGCTGCTCCACGGGAGAAAGAGGAGACTGCTCACATAAAGATTTACGGTCTTATATGACCGGCCCCACTATGAGACACGACATCCCTCACTGACCCATAGCCCTACAGGGAACAACACTGGAGACACAGTGTGGGAATTGCACCCAATCTGATCCCGCCACATCGAGGCAAAACACTAAGGGGGTGCAACAGAACAGCAAGGGAATGGAGCAGCGAGGTCCCCAGGGAATGTTGCAGGTGGACTTTGGGGCTAGGGCGTGGTGCCCCAACAGACTGGACTGGAAAACACTCCTAAAGGCCAACAAACAATCCTTGAACTAACTAACTACAAGCTTTTCTTTATTGTTGTGTTTTGTTTTATTGTTGGTTTTTTGTATATTGTTGCCTGGTTTTGCTCTGTCTTGTTTTTGTGCATGTTATTTTCTCCACAAGTCTGTCTAAATAAGATAGGCTGGATGAACAATCTGGAGGAGAAAACAACGGG
>NW_022103915.1:46081331-46101519 GCF_000313985.2 Echinops telfairi
GCGGGGAGGGAGGGGAAAAATCAGGAGCTGATGCCAGGGGCTTAAGCGGAGAGCAAATGTTTTGAGAATGATGAAGGCAATGAATGTACAAATGTACTTTACACAGTTGATGTATGTATGGATTGTGATGAGAGTCGTATGAGCCCCTAATAAAATGATTAAAAAAAGGAATTGACTCAATAGCAGTGAGTTTTGGGGGCGTGTGTATGTGTGGTCTGTGATATTGCTGTTAGATCAAGTGGATTTTGATTCATAGCAACCTTCTGTGACAACCTGCTGTTTTGGATTTCTTGGGCTATAACCTGGGAACAGATTTCTAGGTCTTTCTCCCACCAGGCCACCCAAGTAGTTCAAAGCAGCCAAGAATTTAACTGCTGCACCAACAGGCCTTCTTACTCCTGCAATAATCCCACCCCCTCAAACCCCTGCCATCGAGTGATCTGACTCATGGAGACCCCTTAGACAGAGTAAACATGCCCCCGTGGGTTTTCAAGACAGGGAATCTGCATGGGAACAGAAAACCTCATCTTTCTCCTGCAGAGCAGTGGGTGGGCTCTAACTGCTGGCCTTGCTGCACCCCTAATGCCACCAGGGATCCGTACTCATGCAGTGGTACCTTTTATTGATTATTTTTATCTATAACAACAGTCAAAATCTGAGCCAGATTTCAGTCAGCTTTAGTGTGGGTACTATTCTGTGTACAACACCCCCAACCCACTGCCATGGGACAGAGTAGTACTCGCCCTTTGGAGGGGTTGAACCGATGATCTTGCCGCTAGAGGCCCAATGCTTAACCCCATAGCATCCGGTCAGTTGCAATTTAATCTGCTTTGATAGTAACATAACGTTTCCACAACACAACTCCACAGCTTAAATTTTGTCCCAGATTAAAAAGTTTGTCCCATGAGATAGAATTAGCATCTATAAGGACTGCAACCGATGATGTAACAAGGGAAGCACTTGCTTGAGTTTATGTTTGAGCTTGCCAAAGGAGCAAAGCAGCACTCCCTTCCTCTACTGACAATTCTCTTCCTTCCTCTCTATTTCTCTTCTTTGCTAACACATGGGGATTCGTGTTGCAAATTTAGAATGACCTACAGTAGAAAAGCAAGGCTTCTTTTGGAGGAATAACAATTTACCAATTTAAGACCCCGGAGTAGTAGGCATGGAGAGCTATCAGGAAAGCTCAGTGCTTTGGTTTCCATGCATCTTTCACTGAAATAAAAAAATTATATCACAAATTTTATTTTAATCATGCAGGACACAACTATTTTGTAAGAAATACAAACCATCCAGTAGAGGGCAGTGCTGACTTATTCAAGAATGCTATCAGTAGAAAAATATAAATTGAGCAATGAAAGCCTTTGCTTGATATAGTTTTTGAAAATGCAGAATATATTATTTTTATTTGAACATTTTGTAATGTTTTTGAAAGCTTACAGAGCAACTTATTTTTCCCACAATTTAAACACATTTTGCGTCTTTAAAAAAATATTTTATCGGTATATAATTCACATCTCATACAGTTTAATTCTTCAACTATATTAAGAAGAGTTGTGCTGTTATCACCACAATCAATTTCAGAATATTTTCTTCTCATCATCATTGCTGTTAGCTCCCCATCCCCTGCCAACCTCCCTGCCATGCCCCAGGAACTATTGATACAGTTCTTGTCCCCAGAGAGCCACTCATCTAGATTTCATATGCAGAAAAATACACAAACAAACAAGAAGCCAACAAAGACCCATAATAAAACTGTTTCCGTTTTTAACACTTTCTTGACATGTGCTGCAGTTCTCTCGATGTAAGGGCGAAGGTGCTCTCCCCACTTCCTCACTGGACTTCCCTTTTCCATTCACTCATCTTTCCTGCCTTTTGAACTCTGTTTATGGGACAATACTGCCCTTTGGGTCTTGCACGGTTCATTGCTCTGAGAAGCACGCTCCTCACTTCGTGTTGCTGTGCCGTGCCACTGACTCATTGTGACCCTTTGTATAACAAGGAAACTGCCTGGTCCTGCACCATCCTCACAGTGCTCTTATGTTTGAGCCCATTGTTGCAGCCGCTGTGTCGATCTGTCTCCTTGAAGGTCTTCCTCTTGTTCACTGCTCCTCTTCTTTACTAAGCATCATGCCCCTCTCCAGGGACTGGTCTCTCTTGAAAACATGCCCAGAGTACATGACACCAAGTTTTGCCATCTTGATTCTAAGGAGCATTCTGGCTGACCTTCATCCAAGACAAATGTGTTTGTTTGTTTGTGTTTGTTTGTTTGTTTGAAGTCCATGGTACATTCAATCTTCTTTGCCAGCACCACATTCACATGCATCCATTCTCCTTTAGTCTTCCTTATTCCATATCCAACTTTCACAAGCATATGAGGCCATTGGAAAATACCATGGCTTGGGTGAGGCACATGTCATTCCTCAGAAGGACATCTTTGCGACTTAACACTTCAAAGAGGTCTTGTCCTGAAGATCTACCCAAATGCAATGTGTATTGTAAGCTCTTGACTGCTGCTTCCATGAGCATTGATTAGGGATCCAAGCTAGATAAAGTCATTGACAACTTCATTCTTTATCATGAGGTTGTGAGGATTTGGTCTTCTTTACACTGAGCCTTAATCCATAATGAAGACTGTAATCCTTGTTCTTCATCAGCAAGTGCTTCCTTTATAGGCCTATCAATTATTTGGCTGAAAGGTTATCTTGGGGAGTGGGGTTCAGTTTCTGGTGTGAAGGGTGTCTCAGCTGTTCCACCAGTCTCTATTGAACAGATGATTCTTACTGTAATTAAATCACATTGTGGTAGCTACATAATCTGGTGTCCATATGGGATTTAAGAGGATTAAGAGTGACAGGGTGGAGTCTAGTCTGTCAATCAGATCATAGCCAATGAGGCCTCTGTGTGGGCATGACCTTCTCCTGAGAATTCCTGTATTTCCTGCTGGGAGGCGGGAGACATCTCTCTCTCTCTCTCTCTGTCTCTGTCTCTCTCCCTCCCTCTTGGCTCACTCCCTTGGAGACGCTCTACTGACAAGACCCGTGGCACTATGCTGATAGATGTCCCATGCCCTGGGAACTTGAGGAGCCACGTGGAGACCCCTGCCAAAGCTGAGATGCTTGCAATGTCACTGGATCCAAAGACTTTCTACCCACTGGCCTGTGATCGTCCTGCATTCGGGGTCATTGCATGTGTTTCGTGTGTCTAAAGAGGACTTTATAGACTGGTATCAGACATATTAACCCATATGGTATGGGCTAATATTGGACTTATGGGCTTGGACTGGACTGGGTTGGAATGCTTTCTTAATGTACAATTACCCTTTATATAAAACTCTCTCTTATACACATATGAGTGTCCATGGATTTGCTTCTCTTGTCTACCCAGAGTAGCACACATATTAATTCACATTTCTGTGAATCAGATTTTGTGATAATTTATTTAGGACTAAATAATAATAAAAAGAGAACTGCATGGAAAGTTAGGAAATCTTTTGTTTCTGTTCACTTGACTTTTATGGCCTCCAGAAATTGTTTTAAACGTCTCACACTTCACTTTTTGCAGAGAGGAAATGACGTATCTGATCCAGAAAACTGCTAGCTTCTCTTTTGCTTCTTGTGGTTGTGTGTAGTTGAGATATAGAGACCCTATAGGACAGAGTAGAACTACCCCATAGGGTTTCCTAGGCTGTAATCTTTTTGTTGTTGTTGTTGTTGCTTGAAGTGGATTTGTTTGTCACAAGACTCCAAGTCCATTTCGGTTTCACTTATCCTCCTTTTTTCTTTAAGCCTCTCAGACCACTCTTCAGGATCGAGGGCCAAGGCATCTGGAGGGGCTGTGATCTTTAGGGCAGCGGACCACTGGGCCTTTTCTTTTGAGCAGCTACTTACAGGTTAGCAGCCCTTTGGCTTTAGAGAACATTTGCTCTCTAACATAGGATGTTCCGTCAGTTGATTCCATAAAAGTGATTACTTGGGGTATAAATTGATACTTCCCAAGTCGGGCTGATCATCAGAATCTCTGAGGTAGTCTCCTTCCAAAGTCCTTGCAAGGCCCATGGGCAATACATAAAAGCGAGATGTAAAAGGTGTGGTGAAGTACCCATCACTCGACAGCCTAGGCCGTTGGCTGTTACTCACTTCAGAGGAAGATCCGAGGCCATTCTCAGAAAGTCATTTGCCAGCTGAGGCAACCTGCCTTAAGGAAGAAACTCCTAACAACCCTGACATAGAACCCAAAGAGAGAATATGCCTAGCATTATGCCTACCAGGCCTCTATACCCTCCTAACTGAACACTTGACCTAGTTTCTTTCTTTTTTTTTTTTTCAGATTAATCATCTTTATTCCAAATTTATTTTCTCTCACATTCTTCATTTTGCCTGTGGTAGCAACAATCACATTATCACTTAGACTGAACATATGAGAGATTTTTCTTTTAATCATCCCTTTCCTCATTGATGAAGGGTAGGATTGCACAGTCAATTATTATAATTGCTGTAAATAAATTGTACACTTATTAAAAGTTGTGTGTTAGGTATATTTATACCAATGACTAAAAAGAAAAGAAAAAATAGCTGCTGAATATGCTTAAGTACAACCAAACACTTCATGGGATTGTTTTCTTGATTTGGAAGTTTAGGGTCCTGATTTCAGGGACATCCCGGTTAATTGCTCTAGAGAAGAATTAATGCATGAGATAGTTAAGGTTTATTGTTCCAACCTGGCCAATAAACACATGTGGGGTTAATTGAAGGGCGGAGAGATAAATGGCTCAGTGAGCCTTGCCTTTCTAGTTCTCGCATCTCTTGCTTTCTGATGGTCGGACCAGGGTGCAGCTGCCTTAGCCAGTTCCCTGCTTCAGCTGGCAAGGTTCACTTCCTGGAAGACATCTGTGAAGAGAAGCCATATGGACCTACCCCGATGCAGCCCTGGGTGCTGGAGCACCCATGTGGAGACGCCTGCCAGCGCTGAGATGCTTACACATTCACTGATTCGGCTTTCCTCCTGCAGTCGGCATCATAGTGTGTGTTTTGTGAGATTGAGGAAGACTTTGTAGATTGGTGTTGGACATATGGGCTAATGTTGGACCTATGGGCTTGGGCAGCACTGGGTAGGCATGCTTTCTTAATGTACACTTACCCTTTATTTAAAACTCTCTCTTATACATGAGTTTCTGTGGATTTGTTTCCCTAATTTACTCAGCCTAACACAATGCACCTAACTGAGGGTGTGTGTTAGGTGGGGTTCTCTAGAGAAATAAAACCAAGACACTTATGATTTTGTGTGTGTGTGTGTGTGTGTGTGTGTGTGTATAAAGAGGATAGGTTTATACAGCAAGAAGGAATATAACAGCTAATTAGTTCACACAAGCAGTACAGAGGGTTCAGTTCAACTCACTTCTGTTGAATAGCTAATATACTGGAATTCCTTCAACTCACAGGGGCTGCTGGGTGTAAGATCAAGGAAACAGAGAGCAAAGTCCTCTCTCAGGAAAGGTAAACCCACAGGTAGCAAGCAGCAAAGTGGGTCACCAACAGTCAGAGAAGCAGGCCTGGTTGGGATATTGAACACAAGGCGATCGGATCCACCAGCGTCAAACTCAAGCAATGTACACCCCAGCAACGTGGCAAAGCAGGTCTCGGAGGGGCCTCAAACTCTATCGACATGATCCACAGTTTGGCCTGGCCCAAAGGTAGTGTAGTTCACAGGTTGAGGCAGAGAACTCACTAAAGCAGCAGCATGCTGCTCCAGCATGCTCCAATCACCAAAGAGCAAGGGAGAGGAGGGAGGGCCTTGAAGAGCCATTTATCTCTTTGCCCTCTAATCAAACTGTGACCCGATCAATCCCACATGTTCCTTTTGGCCGGTTGGCACAATAAACCTAACTATCGCAGGGTGTTATTGAAGAATATTGAAAGTACTGTGAACTGCCAGAAGAGCAAACACATCGGTCTTGGAAGGACAACCAGAATGTTCCTTTAAAGTGAAGATGTCAAGACCTTGTTTCACATATGTTGGACATGTTACCAGAAGGAACCAGCCCATGGAATAGGACCTTGTGCTTGGTTGAGGGTCATCCAGAAAAAGGAAGGCTCTCAGTACGATGGACTGACATGGCAGCTGTCACGATGGACTCCAACAACAATTGTGCAAGTGGCACAGGAGCAGGCAGTATGTCATTCTGTTGTGCACAGGGTGACTATGAGTTGGCACTGACTGGACTAAGAATACAACAATAACCTATTGTTTCTGTTCTACCTCCTAGTTCACTGCAGGGAATCTTAAAAATTGTCAAGCAGACACCCAAATCACAATTAGTCTCTACTCACCTAGGTCCTAGAGCAACACAGGCTGTAGGGAAGTCAGGAATAAGAGGCTAAACAATGTGTGACTAATAGTCTCCAGAAATAATGGACTGCTTTGCCATGAGACCACAAGAACTAGGTGTGCCCATTCCTGAAAATTTTGATCAAAGATTCCATAAAAGAATAGTAATCGGGGGGCGGGGGGGTCAGGGGTAAGGTGGAGAGAATGAGGGGACAGAAACGCAGAATAGATTGGAAACTCTCATGGAATCTAGATTTTCTCAAGTTATGGAGGGTGGATGAATCCCTAAAACTGTTGTCCTGAGCGAATCTGTAAACCTTAAGCCCAAATATCCCCTAAAATTTTCTTAGCACCAAACAACAGTTCAGCTTAACAGTAAAGAATGTCTGCCTTGGGCATTGTGCTGTGTTAAGACCCATCTGTATGGCATCAAAATGGCGACAGCAGCTCCAGAGATTCGGCAGGACCCTGTATTGGTGAGGAAAGAGCAACCAACTCAGGACAGGGAGATCAGAGGGATGGCAATGTGAAGAATGCGATCGAAGGTACTGACGGGCACGTGTTTAAAATGGAATTGTATCTTGGTGTGTATATTCTCAACAACAAAATAAGTAAAATTGAAGAAAACAAACAAACAAAACCACAAGCTAGCTCCAAAGTAACAAATTTGGAAACTGATTGTGGTAGCAATTGTACAACACTACTTGATGTGATTGAACGATGGAATGATATATGTATTAACTCCCAATTTAAAAAAATAAAATAAATTTTAAAAAGGAACAGAAACCTCAGACATCATACTTGCCAAAAATAGAGCCGAAAATAGCTTAGAAAAGTTATTTGATAAAGAAACATCGACACTTCCCAGCAAACAACAAAAAGAAGCCCCGAGGGGGGGGGGAATCAGATTTCAAAGTGGTCACCCTAAAATATTAATAATCCTCAGTTGTCAATGGATGCAGAAAAAGCAGACAAAATCCCACACAACTTCAATGATTAAAAACACTCAGAAGACTGGAGAGAGAGCGAACTCCTCAGAGCAGAATAAAGGATTTATTGAGGCTGACAGTTCCACTCGTGTTACTGACGTCAGCAGCCCAGGAGTGCCTGTGAGGGCCTGGCACCGCCTCCCACCTCCGTGTGGGTTCCGGAGAGCCAGATGCGGGCCTCGACTCACAGACCATTATCGCAGGAGGCCCTGATGCAGCTACTACCCCAGCTAATCTGTGACCAACCTTGGGCATCGCACAGGGCGCTGGCCTGAGCCCTGCTCCTGCCCATCCAAGTGACAGACCCTTATGAGTCTGACCTCTCAAAACCAGAAATAGGAGGGTCAAATTATTCCGGTTTATCAGCTTTCTCTACAAAAGAAAATAAACTGAGAAAATCAAAGTCGCTTTATCACAGGTGCATGCTTATCCATCCAAAATTATCCTCTCCTTCATAAGTTTACACTAAAATGTCCAACTCAAAACACCCCGGGGAGGATTTTTGAGATGCTTTTTCTAAGAAAAATCTTAACACGATTCTCTAGTGTGGAATTTGAAAACCCAAGCAGACTTCGACTTTCTCATATTCCGTACACCAAAGGTGGACTGAGCATCAGGGTGAGGTGAATCACGTGAAGTGACCTAGGTGTGGAGTCGGAGTTGGGAAATAACTGCCTGCTTTCTCTTCCCAGGATGCATGTCTTTCTTTCTTTTCTTAGAAAAGTTGACGGAACTCCCATGGCAGCGAACCAGTTTTTCAGGTTGTTCGTTTTTTGCCTGCGTGTATGTTGATACATCTAACAAGAAGTTACCAGTGCTGGCATTTAGTGCATCATTCAGACTGTTTGTGCCACCATCTCCCTAACCTCCTTATCACTCCCCAAGGGAACACTGTGCCCATTATGGGGTCATTCCTCACCTCCCGCCCCGGAGCTCCTGACAACCTTTCCTCTGCTTCCTGTCTCTAGGGAGTCACTGACTGTGAATATTGCATGTAAATAGAATGATACAATATCTGAGCTTCATATCGGACTCTTTAAAATAAGCACCATGTTTTCAGGGTTCACCCATTTTATTGCTTCAACACTTCATTCTTTCTGGCTGTGTATGTGCATGTGCTTATGGGACAATGCTGCTACCACCAGTTTTGTAGACATCCTGGAGAGGCAGGCACCGGGGCTTGTCAGTTGGTGGCAGGACGCAGTCCAGAGCTTCACGCAGTGTGGTTCCACTGGTATTGCCATGCTTATGGGTAACCGACCAGCCCTTGAACGAAGGCACATCAACACTTGGACCCAGCATGTTGTCACCATTCCCACCAGAAATTGCCACAAATGCTACTTGTGTCAGGTGGTAGCCAATTTTCTTAATGTAGGTGCTGACTTCCTTAACAAATGTTCTCATATCTCTTGTAGCTCTAGGGTGGCTCTGTGGAATCCATTTTGTTAGCACCAACAACGAGCTCTTTCACACCCAGTGTGTAAGCCAGAAGGGCATGCTCACGGGTCTGCCCATTCTTGGAGAGACCAGCTTCAAACTCACCCACCCCAGCCGCAACCATGAGGACAACACAATCAATCTGCGATGTCCTGGTGATCATGCTTTTAACGAAGTCTCTGTGTCCGGGGTCATCAATGATGGTCATGTAGTATGTGCTAGCTGCAAATCTCCACAGGGAGATAGCAATGATGACGCCATGCTCACGCTTAGCTTTCCGCGTATCCAAGACCCAAGCAGACTTGAAGGGGCCCTTCCCTGTCTCAGCAGCTTCCTTCTCGAATTTTCCAAGGGTTATTCTGTCAATCCCACCACACTTGCAGATCAGGTGACTAGATGTGGGGGACTTGCCAAAATCACGTGTCCAATGACGACAGCTGTTATTTGGGTCTTTTCCTTTCCTGTTTTGACTTAGGTTTCTGTGACGGTTTTCACCGACACCTGTATTCTGGCAGCCAACCCACTGTGTAAAAGCGTTTTTTTTTTTTCTCAAAGGCATCCTACACTAAAACAAGTGAGACGATTTGTATGTAACCATCTACTAATCACAGAAACACATTTAAACACATGTTCAAGGAAATAACTGTGTGCATGAATGAACAAGAACCCTAATCACAATACTTTTTTTGACTTACGCGTGTGTGCTAAGAGCTTTGTTGTTAGCACCATAAGCACATGCACATACACAGCCAGAAAGAATGAAGTGTGGAAACAATCAAATGGGTGAAGCTTTGCAACAAGTTTCCAGGAAGTTGCCCCACACAAAACAGGTCGTCAAAGATGAGACAGGAGAGGGAAGATTGCCGACTTCCGTGATGACGGAACTGGCTGAGGTCCTGGAACTGGTGGAAGAGGAGTGTGCAATCTCCATAGACACGAGCGCGACTGAAGATGAGATCTCATAGGATTCGACATTTTCAATTTTTACCAAATAGCTTGGCCTTTGCAAACTTTTGCCCAAATGGGTGCCAAAAAGCATTGTGTGAAGGTCAGCTTGTTCTTTTAAGCAAACTTGAAGCTAATGTTCCGTTAGCAGATGTTATAGGTAACTGGGGCCAGAGATCAAAGTTCATTCAAAGCGTGGTTTTGGAAGGAATCTATTGGATCAATTTAATCCAAGGCAGAGAGGTCAGCAGTAAAGGGTCTGGTGAGTGTTCCTTATTGACAGTTCCACAGGAGTCATCCAGGTAGCTTTCCTTAAAGGACACAGGATGATCTTGATGTTAAGAAAACTGAACTGCACCGTGAGAAAAAGAGCAGGAAAGTTGCACTGAGGGATTTCCCCCCATCATGACAATGCACCCGTTCAAGTCTTTCTGGAGGGCGGCCAGAGGTGCCCTCTGAGAATTTCATTGGGAAACTTTATATCATCTACCCAATAGCCTGGATCTTGCCCCTTCAGAGTTTTTGTTGTCCTGTCAACTCAAAGAAAATTGAAAAGGAGCACAATTTGAGCCTCTCATGGATGCCAAAACTTCTGTCTGACATGGAAGAAATGAAGGTACCACGGGCTGCCGAAAGAACAAACCCGTCTGTCGTGGAAGAAGGACTGCCAGAGCGCTCCTCAGAGGCAAGAATGGCGAGCCTTCATCTAATGTACTTTGGACCTGCCGTCAGGAGTGGCCAGTCCCTGGGGAAGGACATCATGTCTATAAGATGGAGTGTTACTGTTTCCTAGGGTTTCCAAGACGATTCATCTTTATAGGAACAGACAGCCTCATCTTTCTCCTGAGGAGCAACTGGTGCATGAGAGTCAGAGTAACTATTACTCAGAATTGACTTGGGAGTACTAGAATGGATTGTGATGATGTATACACAACTCTTTTTAAAAGTGACACAACTATGGAAGTGTGTGATAGGTGAATTTTGTATCAGGAAAACTACTAAAAAAAAAGAAGAAGAAGAAATCAAAGACCAGTGGTTACCATAGGTGAAGGAGGAAAAGGTTTTGCTTAGGGTCCATTGAGTTTGGAAAAGGGTATCAGTAGTGGTTGCCCAACACAAAGAGTAAAATCAATGGCTTTGGATTATACATGTAGAAGTTGTTGAATTAGAGAATGTTTTGTTGTGTATATTTTTTGCCACCATAAAAAAATAATAATTACCCTAATAACAATGAGTACAGGAAGAAGAAAATGTTCTAAAGTTGATTGTAGTAATGATTATACAACTCTTCTTAAATTTTTTTTAAATTTAATCATTTTATTTGGAGTTCGTACAACTCTTATCACAATCCATACATCCATCCATTATGTCAAGCACATTTGTACATTTGTTGCCATCATCATTTTCAAAACATTTGCTTTCTACTTGAGCCCTTGATATCAGCTCCTCATTTTCCCCTCCCTCCCTGTTCTCTCCTCCCTCATGAACCCTTGATAATTTAGAAATTATTATTATTTTGTCATATCTTACACTGCCTGATGTCTCCCTTCACCCACTTTTCTGTTATCCATCCCCCAGGGAGGAGGTTATATGTAGATCCTTGTAATTAGTTCCCCCTTTCCACCCCACCCTCTAAAATTTTATTTTATAAATTATTTTATTGGAGGCTCTTACAGTTCTTATAGCAATCCATACATCAATTGTGTCAAGCACATTTATACATATGTTGCCAGGATAACAAAGAACTCTGGAAGAACAACAACAACAAAGAGGTCTCTCACTACCCAACCTCAAAGCTTATTACACAGTTACAGTGGTCCAAACAACCTAGTACTGGAACGATGTAGGTACATTGACCAATGGAATAGAATAAAAACTTATAAATAAATTCATCCACCTATAGGCAACTGATCTTCAGCAACGGGCAAAAAATATTAAATGGGAAAGAGCCTTTTCAGCAAATGATGTTGGCAATATTGGATCTTCATCTGCAGAGGAATGAAACAGGACCCATACCTCACCTTATATACCAAAATGAACTCTATTGTTTGCATATGTATTAGACCTAAATGTAAATCCCAGAGCTATAAAAATCATCAAAAGAAAACAGGGACAAATTTAAGGTCCTATTCAAGCATATAAAACCCAAACCAAACTTACTGCCATCACGTCGATGCTGATTCATAGTGATTGGGTCAACCTATAGGACAGGGTAGAACTACCCCTGTGAATTTCTGAGACTATAATTGTTCACAGGAGTAGAAAGCCCAGTGTTTCTCCTGAGGAATGGTTGATGGTTTTGAACTGCTGACCTTGTGGGGTGCAGCCCAATGAAAAACCACTACATCACCAGGGCTCCTGCTTGCAGGGTATAGACATACTGTCAAATATAATGAAGGAAGCACACCTAATTGACAACAAAATAGATTACTAGGACTGACTAAAACGAAGACACTTATGTGCATCAAAAAACTTCATCAAAGGGTTAAAAGAGAACCCACGGATTGGGAGAAAATGTTTAGCCAGGATACAACAGACAAGGGATTAATCTCTTAACGTCTGTAGACTACTTCACTAAGAAAAAAACAACCAAATATTCCAATTAAAAAGTGGACAAAAGACATGAACAGACATTTCACACAAAAAATAACATCCACCACCTACTTAAAAACAAAAAAGCCCCCAAATAACAAATGCTGGAGAGGAAGTGAAGAGATTGGAACTCTCATACTCTGCTGGAGGGTCTGTAAATATGTACAAACAACCATTGTGGAAGGGAATAGAAATCCATGTGATGCAATAATACCTCTGCTGGATAGACACCCTAAAGAAGTCAAAGACATAACACAAATAGATGTGTGCATCCCATGCTCATCCAAGCACTGTTCACAGTATTAAGAAGTTGGAAATAGCACAAAAGCCCAGCAGCAGAACAGATAAAAAAAAAACACACTTTGCTACCTACAATTGACGGGATACCATTCAGCACTAAAAACAATGAATGTACAAATGTGCTTTACACAATTGATGGATGTATGGATTGTGATAAGAGTTGTATGAGCCCCTAACAAAATGATTTTTTTAAAAAGAAAAAAAAACACAACGATGGGTCCTTGAAGCACCACATGGCATGGCTGAACCTGGAGATCATTGCGGTGAGTGAAGTTAGCTAATCACGAAAGGACAAATGCTAGATGAGTCTAGCACTGTAAGGATAACTACCAAGAGAAAGACTAGCATACCAAAGGGAACAGATTCTGGAAGTTCTGAAGGGAGGGAGAGCAAGGGAAAATGTACCAACAGATTAGAAGATTGACCCGATCAGACTTGGGTGAAAAGGAGGATGGAGGTTCAAAAGGAGGGAAGAGAACTCAGGGGCTGTGGGTGGTAGGTAGAAGATGGGGATTGTGGGTGATGGGTAGCTTGAACGGTTGAATGCATTTAATCACCCTACCTAAAACATAAATGAAATTCAAGCATATGTCTGAAGGCTTGGATTCTAAGTACTGAATTAATGATTACAACGATTACAACTTTGATTCTTTGCTTCTGAACAAAAATCCAGGAGCTCTTACTTTTGTGCCTCACCACGACTATGTTGCAATAAACAAGACAAGATTGCACATTTAAGCCTGAGTATCTGCCTATGAATCTCTAAGGCATTACATCCTCTACAGTAGTGTTCATCTCTTCACCACCCACTTTCCATACACCCTCCTTCCCCATCTTCCCCATGCTCATTGACACAGACCAGTTTGGGGTTGGAAGTAGGAGACGGAAACATGTATCATTTCCTTAAATGGTTATGCACTGGCAAAGCTCTCTCCTCTGTTTGCTCTTGTTTCTTGGTTGATGCCCAGACCACCAAATTTGGTGGTTTCCTTTGAGTGGCCATGAGAATGGTCTTAGGAGGGTTCTGAAGAACCTCTGTCCTATCTAATTTCCCGTTTAGGAGACTGAATTTTTTGCCAACCTCTTTTATTTTTTTCATTTAAGCCAACCTCTTCTAACCCCTCACTTCCACCCCTTTGATTGTAATTGTGGCGTCCCTTTGATCTGCTACCAGTGCACCGAAGCCGGGGCTCAGGTATTTTTACCTCATACTTCTTGACCCTCAGGATATCCCAGGGTCCTTGCCACATCCAGTGGCAGCTGTCCAAGGAGCCCTATTCTGTTCACTCTTCTACCTCAGTAGATTTTCTCTTTGCTTTGCTGAGAGAGCAATGAACAACTTGTCTCCCTTCTTACAGGGATCCCATGTTTTGGAGGATGAAGCACTCTTTTCCTCTTCAAGGGGAAGGAAGGGACAAACCACAGCCCCTTCCTGTAGGCTGTGGACTCAGTGCCATGACTTCCCACACTCTCTGACAATTTCTGCCTTGACCAGGTCTGAAGAGGGGGAAGGGGGCTGTGGGAGTAGCACAATAGGTTCTGTGGCTTAGGAACCAGCCTGGAGGAAATGGCTCTTTAGAATGTGAGTTGTATTATATATCTTTTTTCTTAGCTGTATTCTAGATGTCAATTCTGAGACCAGGGGGAGTGGGGGGTGTGTGTCTCCCATCTACATCCAATTTATTTGTTTTATGATGACTCTGAGGTTTGGGACCTGTACAGATGGGCATCATCTACTATGATGGCGGATGGTGGGTGTAGGACGCTAGGGGATGGGATTCGAGAGGTCTGCAGGACATCTTCAGGTTGAGATGAATAGTAGGCAACTAGTTAAAATATGAATTTGGAACTCATGGGAGAAGGCAGTGCTAGAGATAGCAGAGTATGGAGGATATAGAATACCACTAGGCTTGGAAAGATTGCCAGGATATGCGTTTAAAATATTGTTCATTGTGATTTTGGAGGAAAGTTACATAATAAATTAAGTTCTAATTTAACTATAACTATATATATAATTATTCTAGTGACATTGGTTACACTTTCCGCAATGTGTTGGCGTCTTATTTCTACTCTGGTTGAGTTTGTTTGTTTGTTTGTTTGTTTGTTTCATTAATCTAGCTTCTCTGTCCTCCCTTAATTTCTTATCTTTGGTGTAAGGTAAATGTAGACCATTAGATATGATTTAGATTAGCATAGTACTCACCAAAACTTTCCCTGTCCTGAGTCACTCTGTCTTTTGACTGATAAATGGCTCCCAGTATGGTGTGAATTCCTAGTTTAAAGGATAATCTAAGGGGATAGTCTTGGCAATGTCTCTTTTCTCCACGCCCAGTAAGTCTGGTCTGCTTTTCAGAAATCCAAATCAAACTCACGCTATTGAGTCAACGTCAACTCCTAGCGAACCTAGAACAGGGTAGACTGCCCTTGTGAGTTCAGAGAGTATAACTCTTTACGGGAGTAGAAAGCCTGGTCTTTCTCCTATGAAGCTGGCTGGTGGTTCTGAACTGCCTACCTAGCCCAATACACAAACACTGTATCACAAGGGCTCATTAGGTCTGCTTTAGGTGTTGGAATTTTGTTCTACATTCCTACCAGCCCCTTCCTATCTGGGACCCTCTCTTGTGTCCTTGGTCGGAATGGCCAGTCATGGTGGCCGAGTACCACCTAGTTCTTTGGTCTCAAGGTAGGGAAGGCTGTGGTTCCCGAAGAATAGTTTCTTCTTTGAGTCTTTGGTTTGCTTCTTTCTTTTTGGCTCTAGATGTGTAGAGACAAATCGTTATAGCTTCGATGGCTACTCACAAACTTTTAAAACCCCAAATGCTACTCATCAAACTAGATGCAGGATACTGTCATTATGACTTATGCTCTGCTAATTGTCAAGGTTCCCCGACAAAACTAGTGTCTTCAGCCCTCAAACCAGCAACCCAACCAGACAGACAAGATGTTTAGTTATGTCTCGGAAAAATCCATAACTGTGATCCTTATGTGACTTATTTTATATATGAATATTTATGCAGCACACACTTACATGTCTATACATTTGCCTACAGATACACCCATGCATGCCCACTATCTATGTACTTCCCTATACATACATATATACATATCTACCGCTGTACCTACTCCCACCCATATTGGGGGGTGTTGTTATTGTTTGTAAAATTATATACTTTGTAGATATACCAAAACTTTCCTCATTATTATATACTTCTCAATGTCATCTTTTACCTTGATCGAGTTGTGCTGACTTCACCCTTATTTGGTATTGTCTTGTCCACCCCCAAACTAACAAGTGTCAAATCTCTAGAAAGCGGTTCCCTCCTCCCTCTCCCTTACATACCTGGTAAACACCAAAGAATGTTGCTTTCTGTAAATATTCCTAGTCTTGTCTTTTTATAGTCATGAGATCATGCAGTATTTGTCCTTTTGTGATTGACTTATTTCACTCAGCATAATGTCCTCTAGATTCATCCACTTTGTATTATATTTGAAAACTCATTACTATTCTTTAAAGATGGATCTTATTTCATTGTGTGGCGGTACCAGCATATGCTTTAAATGCATGCAATTCATTGCACTTCAATTATATGTACTTCAGTAAAGATACAAATAAGGGAGCGGGAGAGGCAGACACTGCAATGTCCTTTATTACCTAGCCTGAAGAGTCACATACTATCAATTTCTGCCGTGTGCTATTGGTTACAATGACCAACCGTGATGCAACTTGGGAGAGCACTACATGAGGCGAGAATACCGGATGGTTCGAATCGCTGGGGGCCATCTTGGAACCTGGTTTTCCCTCTAGGTAGAGAGAAAAGTACATGAAAAGGTCCTGGGCGACCGGAATTCCAAAAAGCCTTACCTGTTAAGCCCATGCTACTCTTCCATGAAAAGTATACCAGTACCTAGTTTCTGGAGTCGCTAGTGGTACATAGGGTTGTGTGGACAATTACTAACCCAGAGACACCTCAGAAAGACTGGCGATCTGCTTCTGGAAGGACCTAAACCCCCAATGGAGAACAGCTCTCTGGCACCCCACGGAGCTGCTGTGAGTCAGAACGGACTCAAGGGCAGCTGGCAGTGGTAACATCTGGTTTTACAACATATTACAACCCATGTTGACTGTCACACGAGAGTAGGTTTCAAAGGCTCACTGATTTTGGATACAGCTTGTTCTGAGCTATCTTCCAAAATATGAGCCCCAAATCTTCGAAAGTTGTAGGTCATGGATTGGTTAGATACAATTTCTTCTTTCCATGTCCAACCTTCTGCTGTGTCAAGTTCTCTAGTCTATTATCACGCCTCGGTTTCGGTAGAGTGAAATGATGATGGGTGTCACCATCACACTATGCCTATAGTCAGATGAGATGAAGTATGGGTACTCTATCCTACTTCTTAAAAGTAAAAGTATAAACTGCCACCCAGTCAACACCCACCCAAGGCTGGTCCTGGCTGAGAGAGGAAACAGACAAAGGACAAAGAAGAATTGTAAGAAAATATTTGCATTTGTTAGGACTTTTAGCCAGATTTTATTCATTTATTTTACTTTGAAATGGTTGTAGATTCATAAGAAGTTGCAAAATATAGAACAGAGAGGTACTGGGACCTGTGTCCCCTTTACTCATGACACTCTGCTGGTAACACCCTACACATGTACAGCACAGCAACAGAACCCCACAGTAAACTAAAGCCGTCGCCACTAACTCAACCCTAACTCCTGACCACACCCCCACACTCCGCCATGTGCGTGTTTCACAGGGTTTTGAGAGCTGATTTTTCAGAAGTAGTTCACCAACCTATCTTCTGTGCTTTCACCGGGTACGCCTTGTTGTTAACAGCTAAGTACTATAACCAGAACCAGAAATTCATATTGGTACAATCCACAGATATTATTGAGATTTCACCAAGTTTGCCATGTGCGTACTTGTGTGGGGCAGGATGGGCCACTGCTTCTTTCTCTTGTACACAGAGTCGGCAGTGACTGGACGCACCTAACCACAGCGACGACTTAGCGTTCATGCGAAAGCGCCTCACAACAGCAGCCATATTCTTATTTCTAAGTTCATATGTGAATGCTTTTACAGATGCATTTTGACAATGTGAAAGAAGAATGAAGCCATGTGGTTGACAAAATATTTAGTTCTAGGCAATTTTGTCAGATCTGTAGATTCGAGTAACCACCACTGACAACTAAAGAACTTACTGGCATATGTAGGAGAGTTTGACCTAAAACATTTGATGAGAAAGAGAACCATCTGGTGACTTGTTCATAATTAAGAGACTCAGGAACGTAAGTACTTGATGAAAGGGTCAACACAATGGTAAGGGCCCCGCATTTGGTGAGCAGTGTAGTGAGAGGACTCCTTGAGACTGTTAAACATGAGTAAACGACTCCTATACTTTATCAGCATTCAGAATACTAAACCCTGACCTGGACACTTGTGCTGCAGAGCACATGCAGACCGTGTAGAGGATTGCCTCTCCCATGTAGTCTATAAATGCTTCTCATATCTAGTGTAGTGTATTAAGGTAGTGTATAAAAGCTGCTCTCCACCACCACCAGGCTGCAGTGTTTTTGAATAGAGGCGTGATGGGCATTCACATTGGGACAAATTTTTGTTGGGTTGTCTCTATATGTTTCCAAAATCTTTAGTACTCCTGGTCCCTGGCCGCATAGATTTGTGACAACCAAACACATCTTACAAATTTCCAAAGGCATCTCTGGGTTATGATGCGCACCCCATTGAGAACTTCTTGTTCTTTGGGGAGAAAATTCTCTCCACATAGAACATACTCTGACAATAGATCAGAATAAAAGCGAAAGTGTCAGAAAGGTCACAAGATTAAAAATCTTCCTTCATTATCACTGAAATGCTACCATTACTAATTCAGTTCTTAGACTTAATTAATTTACTGACCCTTTAAAGATGCAAACAAAACAAGCAAAAATAAGGGAGATAATACAGTAAGATGCTATGTTAAAAATTGCATTAGCAATTTGTAATTATGAAATCATGTCTACCTTATACAGAACGTAAAATAAGAAAATTTTAAAGAAAAATTTGTTTAGAGGAACAGAGAATAAAAATTTTATATACAGAAAATTGACAAACACAGTTTATATGTGAGGACATGGCATATATAATTGCAGCCTAGTTAAACAAATAAAAACTAAACCAGTGTAAGATACTCTTCTGCTATTACAGAACAGAAAGAAATATAATTCACAAAGCAGTGTGTGAAGATAGCAGTGTCTGGAAACACCCTAAGTCCTTTTTAAACGATTTTATTTTTCACCCTGGTGAGAAATACATATAACACAGCATTTGCCAATTCAGTATTTTTTTTAATATGGCCAGTTCGGGTACCGCAATTAGATTACTCATGTGCAATGATCACTAGGATCTTTGGCCAAGTTTTCCATCACCATCAACAGATACTCAGGGCTTCCCCCAAAATGATGCCTGCCTTCCCACTGCCTCTCACCCCCCAAAACCACTCGTAAACTTTCTTTCTATATGCCTGCCTCATCTAGCTAGTTTATTGGTGAAGGCATGCTAAGGACGACCGGAACAAACGGATCTGCCTTGGAGGAAGTGCACCCCTAACGCTCCATCCATGTCACCTGGAGGGCCTGGTCTTGGACAAAGATAGCATGCTTGGTAGCGGGTGAGAGAAAGGAAGACTGTCAGTGAGATGGGTTGGCACCGTCACTGCAATCGTGGTCTCAGATGTAGCAGCAATGGTGAGGATGGCGCGGTACTGACAGTTTCCTTCTGTTGTACGTGGGGTCCTGGTGAGTAGGCAGTGAGGTGACGGACCGAGTAGCAAGGACAACAGGTATAAAGTACAACTGTACAATATTTGTCCTTTTATGATTGATTTCATTCGGCCTGATGTTTTTAAGGTCCATTCAAAGTGTGGACTGTATCAGGACTTTATTTTTCCTTCTTGGCTGAGTAGTATCCCATTGCATGTATGTACCACATTTCACTTACCCACTCATTTATTGATGGATATTGAGATTATTTCTAATTTTTACGGTTCATGAATTGTGTGGCAATGATCATTGTGTAAATATTTCCATTTGGGTCACTGCTTTAGCGTCTCTTGGATATATGCCTAAGAATGGAATTACTGGTCATGTGGCGTTGAACCGCTAACTGCAAGGTCAGAGGTTCAAAAGTGACCAGCTTCTCTGAGGGAGGAAGACAGGTCTTTCTACCCGCTTAAAGAATTGCAGTCTCAGAAACTCACGGGATAAGTTCTCCCTTGTCCGATGGGGTCACTGGGTCAGCATCAACTTCAAAAGCTCATGAGAAAATGCCATTGAGAAATAATGGAATTTCTCCAAGAACTTTCTGAAACTCCCAAGTATGGCTAAATAATTGAGCCATGCATGCTCTTGTTCCAATCGAAACTCCCCTGATGACGCCGAGGAACAAACAAACCCACCGCCCTTCTCGATTAGGCACCCCTGGCTAAGGCGTCTGTTCCCACCAGACACTAATTCCCTGCCTGCGTGGCCGCGCCGGTTGCGGACCTCTGGCGGGCGCTGCGTAGTGCGGTGCGGGCCCAGAGCCTTCGGAAAGGTTCCA
>NW_022103915.1:46102143-46169261 GCF_000313985.2 Echinops telfairi
CCTGCCTGCCAGCCCCGCCTGCCCGCCCGCACTCTGGGCGGAGCCGGGGCGCACTGCGCCCACCCTCCCGCAAGGAGCCCTACGGCCGTAGCGAGTTTTCTGTCGCCCGGTCGGCCGGCGGAACTGCGCGAGCGCCGCCGCCATGTGCTGGGAGTCGTGGCTCGCGCTGTGCGCGCTGCTTCTGCTCCTGGTGCAGCTGCTGCGCTTCGTGCGGGCGGACGGCGACCTGAGCCTCATGTGGGCCGAGTGGCAGCGCCGAGCGGCCGGGGCGCGCCGGGACCTCGCTGGCTCGGCTGCCCGCAGCACCCCGTCCTTCCCCCGGCTGCCTGGAGCCGCAGGCGGCGAGCCTGTGCCTACAAGGGCTGCGGGTGGGAGCGGTCGGACCGGGGCTAAGGCGGCATCCTCCGCCCCTTGGTTCGCTGCCTTGCTGAGCGCAAGATGGCAAGGACTTGGGGAACCGCCAGGGTTGCCAAGCGGTCGTAGGAGAGCGCTGTTCCCCCGTGTGACTGGGAGGATCCAGGGCTCCGTTTCTCCGCTTCCTGGAGTTGTTTATCTTCACTTCTCACCTCCTGGAGTTTTGCAATCAAACTTGTGACTGGGGTTTAGCACCATGGGGATGAGCGGGGTGGGGTGGGACTAAGGTAGAATTTTGCCCGGAGTGAGCTGATTACGGGCCAACCCCGCTTTGGGGGGCCGATTCCACTTTTTTCTGTGCCTGGCCTGGGCCGGAGTCGACTCCTTGGCAATGAGTTTGGATTTGAGTGCCATTTTAAACAAGCCTCTAGCGTTACAGGCGTCCTGGTGGCGTCGTGATCACGAGTTGCGCCGCTACTCGTCTGTGAAGAGTTAGGGTCTCTAATGGGGCAGTTCTGCCTGCCCTCTAGGGCCACCTCGAGTAGAGATCTACTCGATGGCAGTGAGTATGGTTTGTTTTGGGATGTTGGATGAATGCAGATGTAGGTAGGTTAAAATTTAACATTTTATCATTTGTTCTTTTAAAATATTTTTTGCTTTTCAATGGAAGTTTTTCTGTTTTATTTTGGTATTGTTAAGGGGTTCTTTTTGGTATGTTTTTCTGTATATGCAATCTAGAATAGGTAAATCAATACTGACAGTAACTAGAGTAATAGTTTCTTAGGGCGGGGAGGTTCAGGGTAAATGGGGAGCTAATAATAATGAGTACAAAGGAGAAGAAGATGTTTTAAAATTGAGTGTGGTGATGATTGCACAACTCTCTTAATATGATTAAACCATTGAATTGTATGATATGTGAATAATATGTCAATGAGACTGTTAAAATCAAGAAAATAAAATAAACAGCTTATGTGCTAGGTAGTGAGCTCTGTACTTAAACACACACCCTCTGGTAGTTTTACAACTGCCTTATAAAGTAGGCATGATTTAACTTATTTTCTAGCTAGGGAAACGTGCTCCAATGAAATGATCTACCCAAGGCAGCCTTTCCAGGCACAGGGCTTATGTGGGTGGGAAAGGCCAGGAGGGGAGTGGTTTCCTCAGGACTAAGTGTTTTGGTGTGCAAGTCTCAAAGCATATGAGGAGGTTTGCCAAAAGTGCTAACTTATAGTTCAGAAGATTGATGATCCTTTCTAAATGAATGTGTGGGAGCTGAAGGGAGACTATAGAACTGCGGTTCTCAGCCTGTGGGTGGTGACCCTTTGGGGGTCGAACAACCCTTTCACAGGGGTCACCTGATTCATAATAGTGGCAAAATGACAGTTATGAAGTAGCAACGGAAATAATTCTATGGTTGGGAGTCAGCACAACATGAGGAACTGTATTCAAGGGTCGCGGCATTAGGAAGGTTGAGAACCACTGCTCTAGAACAAGGTAGAACAGCCCCTGTGAGTTTCTGAGACTAACTCTTTAAGGGAGTAGAAAACCCCATCTTCCTCCTGAGGAGCAGCTGGTGGTTTTGAATTGCATACCTTGAGGTTAGCAACCCCACAGGTAACCCCTACACCACCAGGGCATTTAGGTTATACTTTCAAGGAGGCAAAAATTTGTTCTGGGAACTGTGACTTGTGGCCTCTTAAAAGCCCAACCCTACCGGACAAAATCTTATTTCTTAGTATTTCATTTCATGCCCCCTTTGGGTTTTCTTGGTTCCACATACATGAGCAGCATTGATATAGATCAATCCGTGGAAGAAACACAATTTATATCCGATCAATGGTAGCCAACGATGGCCTAGGTAGATAGCCACCTTTCTCTGCCTGGATTTTGCCATCTAGAAATCAGCTTTGCAGGTGAACTGGCTGCCTCTTGTGACCTTGTAGATGCAGTGTTTGCACCCCAGTGCTTTTGTGTTGAATTGGAGAAGAGTTTATACTTCATGACTTAATCCTACAACTGTCATTCAGTTGTCATCAGTTATGTCACATGTTGAAAAGGTCGCCAAAATCTCATCTCAGTGACTATTGCGCTCTCTGCCAGGTATAGTGACGGTAAGTTAGATTCTCATATCAAGCACAAGTTAAAAGTTAAGATCCTTGAAAAGAATTTTTCAGGAATTGGTCTCATTTTGTAAGTTTGAAGATGAATTTTTTTATTACAGTGGTGTATTATTTTAGAGCAATTTCTTAACCTTTAACTTTCGCTTGATATTATTTTAGACCTATAGAAATTGCTAGGAGCCCTAGTGGCATAGTGGGATACACATTGCACTGCTAATCTCAAGGTCAGCAGTTCAAAACCACTAGCCACCCTGAGAGAAAAAGGTTTTCTACTCCTGTAAAGAGTTACATTCTTGAAACCCATGAGGGTAGTTCTACTCTGTGCTATAGGGTAAGCCTGAGTCAGAATTGACTCAATGGCAGTGAGTTTGGTTTTGAGTATAGAAGTTCCTCATTTGTGTATGCAGTTTAATACTTTCTAATATATTTAGATAAATTAATTACATTAAAAGTTACTCAGGAGATTCAGATAGTTAAATGACAATAGCTATTAAGTTTTAATTTAACTTTTGACTTAAAATTTTAATTTAGCCTTTTCTAATCTTGCAATGTATAAAAAGCATAAACTATATACATGTTCTTAATGTATAAAGCACAAATATATGGACAGTACACAAACAGGTACATAGTATGACTGTGGTATTGAGACTTCATGGGGTTGGCAGATAGAGGAAACTGTCAAGTTGTTGGGGAAATGATGTAGCATGGTTAAGGGAAGATGGTGGTAAGCTAGAAAGATAGGTCAGCTCTATCAAGGTTAAAAAATCCTTTTTATAGGTTTTTTACCTTTTTTATCATTTAAGAATATCGCTAACATAATACAAAGCTTTAAAAGAATCTATAGTGAAAACATTTCTCCCACCCTTGTTCCTACCACCCGGGGTGGTTTTTTCTGGAGGTAGTTACCGTTTCCTGCCTCTTGTGCATCCACATAGGTCCCCAGGTAGCACAAGTAGTTTGTAATGAGCTTCTAATCTAACAGTTCGCTATTCAAACCCATCCAGTGGCATCTCAGAAGAAGGCCAGGTAATAAAACCTTGGGGCAGTTCTACTTTGTAACTCATGGGGTCCCATCAGCTGGAATTGACCCAGTGGCAACGGGTTTGGTTTAGCGTGGGGTGTCCCTTAGGGAAATTGCCAGCATTTTCAAAGGTATATTTCCCATGGTGAAATGTCAGGGTGACTAATATTACACTTAGCTTTAGAAAGATCCGGGCGCAAGTCCAGGGCAAGGAATCCTGGCAGAGCAGTCCGTGTGAGGAGAATGCAAGGTTCAGCTGACAGACACCCCGTCTGAGTGAACTGTGAAGTGGCTGCCAGGCCAGATTCGGCCAGCCTGGCTCATTTGTAGATGTTTCTGAAGCAGCAGCTGCGAACAATAACAGATGGCTTCTGATCACTTGCCATGTGTGCTGGTCCCTGGAAACGCAACAGTGACTAAGCCAGCCATGGCCCAGGCCTGCCTTCTGGGGGACCAACGCAACTGTTCCCCGCTCTCCACATGGTCCAGGCCCCACGGAATCCCGGGTCCTGCTCTGGGTGTCTCCTTCTCTAGGAATGCTGGCCCACTCGAGCGTGTGCAGAGGGAAGGTAGCAGGAAAAGGTCTCCCCTCAGCCGCCACCCCTTTCTCCACAGAATGGGAGCTGACTGATATGGTGGTGTGGGTGACTGGGGCATCCAGTGGAATCGGCGAGGAGCTGGCGTACCAGCTCTCTAAACTGGGAGTTTCTCTTGTGCTGTCAGCCAGAAGAGTGGACGAGCTGGAGAGGGTCAAACAAAAATGCCTCGGTAAGTAGCAAAAGAACCATGGTGCTTCCTAGAAATAACTCCTAGGTCATCAGAATCCAAACTCAAAAACAGTTTGGGGAATTTTAGGAGAAAGAGTGGAGTTTTCCTCCGCAGAAAACTTGCCAGCTCTTAACACTCCAAGTGCTTTGGCCCCAAAGCTCGTTTGTTCTCCCAACTAGCGATTCTTTCTTTTTGCTTCTCTTGTTCTGTTGCCTCTCTGCCTTATTGGACTGACTCTTAATGTGGAGATTGACCACTCATTCTCTCGAATGCTGGTGGATTTTCATGCCCAGGTGGCATGCCTTCTTGTCTGAGAGAAAGAGCAGCGTGGTTCTTCTGCCTGGCATTTGTCTTAGCTGGCTGGTGCGGTGGTCAAAGGGAGACCCTAAGTCATGGCCTTAGCAAACAGAGCTTCCATTCTCTCACAGGTTAGGAGACTCGAAATCCGAATTCAGGGTGCCAACTTTTCTTCCTCGGTTACCTCTAGGAGAGGCTTCTTTTCAACATCTGTGAGCTCAGCGTGCCTTAGGGCTCTCCCTGTGTCTGACACCAGTCTTTCCCTGGCTCCAGGAGGGTCTCATCACAGGGAACCCTGGTCTAAAGAAAGGAGCCCTGGCAGCATAGTGGTTACTTGTTGGGCTGCTAGCTGCGAGGCCAGCAGTTTGAAACACCGTGGAGTGAAAGACGAGGCATCTACTCTCAGAAAGAGTTACAGTCTCGGAGACTCACAGGCGCAGTTTGACTCTGTCCGGTGGGATCACTGCGTCAGCATCGACTTGATGGCAGTGAGGTGGTGTTTGGGGCTGATGCAGTCCACTACTGCTCTTTTGTCTTGGTGGAGGTACCCGGGCCCCTCCTCTCTTTTGCGTCTCTTTCCGTTTATCTGGCCTAAGAGACTAAGTGATGCTGGCCACATCCCAGGGAGATTCCCCTGTCATCCAACCAGGGAGATGTCCTGAGGAAAGTTGCTGCATCCCACCCTCATCCGCTTACAGCTCATTAACTGATCACATCCGTCACATCATGGAGTCTATCTTTCAGTAGATAATTGCCTCGTTCCCTCTCTGCCAAACCACCAAGAATCATTAGCCAGCCAAGTTGACACATGACCGTAACCATGACAGGAACTAGAAAGAATCCATGCTGATGTAGCTAAATAGCTAAAAACCAATATGGATGTACATATATGAAAAAGATATCGATAAAATATGTGTAAAAAGATCTGTAATATATAAAGGAAAAAAGCTGAAATGGGATGATATAGTAAAAATTATAAATGGACCTTGATCTACTAACAGGCTTTCTTTTTTTTTTTTCTTTTCTTTTTCTTTTTTTTTTTTCAGCCAATCTGGGTTTTTTTCCTTTTTTTGCTTCTTTAAAATTTTGTATGTCAGTAGCTTTTTTGTTTGTTGGTTTGTCGGTGCGGCTGCCGTTGTCGCCATGTTCTTATGCGCCGCTTTGGCGCTGTGCTGTCAAAGCCAACCCCAATTTTATTCACACATTGATATGTCTGCACGCCCACCTAGATAAGAGAGGTTGGACAAGAAAAAATATGAGAAGAAAATAAAGGAACCATGGCCCCAGAGGGACATGGGAGTGTGGGAGGTAGGGGAAGGGAGGAGGGTTGGCCAACCTAGGGACAAGGGAGCAACAAATGGTTCAAAACCAATGGTAGGGAGGGGATGGGAGGACTGGTAGGGAGTGACCAAGGGCAAGGTAACTGTGAGGAATTACCAAATCCAGAATGAAGGCTGAACATGGTATTGGGACAGGAGGAAAGCATAAAGAAATAGAGGAAAGAAGTAGGAGGCAAAGGGCATACATAGAAGCCTAAATACAGACATGTACATATGTAAATATATTTAAGATTATGGGGGAACGGACCTAGGTGCAAATAATTATAGGCTTGGTAGTAGGGGGCAGATGGACATTGGGCCTCCTCATGCGCATTCCCTTAATACAAGAGCACCTTGCTCAGCTAAACGGTCATTTCATGATACCTAACCTTCCCGACATGATCACTGAAGACAAATGTGTGCATAAGTAAGTGTGGTGAAGAAGGCTGATGGTGCCCAGCTATCGAGACCTAGTGGCTGGGGACTTAAAGGCTTGAAAGTAAACAAGCGGCCATCTAGCTCGGAAACAACAAAGCCCACATGGAAGCAGCACACCAACATGTGTGATCATGAATGTGATCATGAAGGGACCAGACTTCAAACACCAAAGGCGGGGGTGGGGGTGGGGGTGGGGGTCATATCCTCGTCAATGAGGGTGGCGAGTGATGGGGACCCAATGCCCATCTCTAGACAACTGGACATACCTTGCAGAGGGGTCGTGGGGAGGAGATGAGTCACTCAGGGTTCAGTATAGCAATAGCGAAACCCACAACCTCCTCTAGTTCTTAAACGCTTCCTCCCCCCAACTACCATGACCCAAATTCTGCCTTGCAGACCAGAGGATGCACAACGGTACAGATGGGAATTGGAAACTCAGGGAATCTAGGACAGATGAACCCCTCAGGACCAGGGGTGACAGTGGCGATACCAGGAGGAAAGGGGAGTGTAGAAAGGGGGAATTGATCACAGGGAGCTACATATAACCTCCTCTCTGGGGGACGGGCTGCAGAGGGGTGGGTGAAGGGAGACGGCTGGGCAGTGTAAGATAAGCTATAATAATAATTTATAAATTATTAAGGGTTCAGGGGGGAGGGGAAAAAAGGAAAATGAGCTGATACCGGGAACCCAAGAGGAAAGCGAATTTTGGGAATGATGAGGGCAACAAATGTACAGGTGTGCTTTACACAATTGATTTATGTATTGTGATGAATTGTATGAGCTCCAATAAAATGATTTAATTTAAAAATATTATAAATGGATTCATAGCTTTCATTTTCATAAATAGGGCAGTAGCACTGATGTTCTTGTGTGTGTGTTTAGTGTAGTTATGTTCACATTGGGAGTAGCCTTAAGTAATGTGGCTATTTGTCATGGGACATTTGGTACCAAAACTGAGATCGTTTGTAAATTTTCAGCCGATTATTTTTGGTCATTTATTTCCACGCATCTTCCTTTTTTCACTGTTTAACTTTGCCGATCAAGCTAGCCACCCCAAGATGAGCGTTAGTTGCCATGTTGTCACTCCGCAAGGCCACCCAGCCTCTTTCATGATACCACTTTCTTTTTTCCCCACTCATTTTATTAGGGGCTCACACAACTCTTATCACAATCCATACATGCATCAATTGTACAAAGCACATTTGTACATTCGTTGCCCTCATCATTCTCAAAACACTTGCTCTCCACCTAAGCCCCTGGCATTAGCTCCTTATTTTTTCCCCTCCCTCCCGGATCCCTCTCCCTCATGAACCCTAGATAATTTATAAATTATTATTTTGTCCGACGTCTCCTTTCACCCACTTTTCTGTTGTGCATTCCCCAGGGAGGAGGTTATATGTAGATCCTTGTAATCGGTTTCCCCTTTCCACTCCACTCTCACCACTGGACCTGAAGGGATCATCTGCTCTGGATTCCCTGTGTTTCCTCTCTGTACCAATGTACATCTTCTGGTCTAGCCGGATATGTAAGGTAGAATTGGGATCATGAGAGTGGAGGGGGGAGAGGAAGCATTTAGGAACTAGAGGAAAGTTGTGTGTTTCAGTATTGCTACACTGCACCCTGACTGGCTGGTCTCCTCCCCACGGCCTTTCTATAAGGGGATGTCCAATTGCCTCCAGATGGGCTTTGGGTCTCCACTCCGCACTCCCCCTCATTCACAATGATATGATTTTTTGTTCTGATGATGACTGATAACTGATCCCTTAGGCACCTCATGATCATGCAGGCTGGTGTGCTTCTTCCATGTGGGCTTTGTTGCTTCTGAGCTAGGTGGCCGCTTGTTTCAAAGGCCTTGTGTGTCACTGAACTGAGTCACTTCTTGTGGGCATTGTTCTGCCCTGCTGTGACTTGCAAGGCCATCCGTCCCCCGCCCCCACCCACTGCCCTAAAGTAGATGAATTATATGAGCATCACTTAGCTGGAGCCTTTCACTAGTGAGGTCATAGGTGCACACTTTTTCATGTCTCATTACATTTGCTTTTTCTCGATCCACTAGAATAAAGCCGTTTTACTTCCCTCTTATTTTTCTCTAGTTCCCGTGATGATTTCCTAAAGGGGTATTACTTGTATTTCGTAGTTGAAGGAAGGAAATTAGGTAGTTGGCTGTAACTGGACCCTTTTTGCTTCTGCTTATCAGAAGGAGAATTATAACTAATTTTCTTTTTGACTTATAAATTCCAAGATTGTGTCTTTTTTAATTTACCTCCTGGAATCGTAATGTCTGGAGGGAATCTTGTGCATGTCATTTAGCTGTCAGACTCTGAGCTTCAGACAGATTTTAAGCAATATATATATTTGTAAAATAGCAACTAATCTTTGTGAGTTGGCCACAAAACAAATGTACTTCTAAAGAAATTGTTCTAAAATACTCATATTGTTTAGCTTGTAGGAGCAGCTTACTTTCTGCTGTGTGTTGCAAGTTGAAATGAGGTGGCCCCAATCGGCGCTTTGTCTGATCAGCTGTTGCTATATAATCACCAGACCTCTTCTTCATCACAGGGAAACTCTTCCTTAGGATCATCCAAAATTGAGAGTTTGTTGCCAATTCTTTTTTATAACTTTATTTTATGTTTATTGATTGTGATCCCCACAATGCACCATCACCTCTTCCCTCCTGCCCTGGGTTTTCCATGTCATTTCTGCCTTCTCTCCTAGCCCTTCTGAATGTTGCCCTTTTGATCTGAAATGATCGGTGGTTCTGAGGCCTGTGTACTCTCTAGTGTTACTGTTCCCCTTAGACATGGGCCTGTTATCTGGCTGAAAATGAAGCCATGGGGTAAATTCAACTCCAAACCTCAAGGGTGCTACCAGGGCTTCTACCAGTCTCTGACGTGAAGTATTCTTGTGAAATAAGCAATGGATGGAGTAAGGGGCTTGAATGAACAATGACATGATGCCCACACTAATTTTTAAGGGTTTTTTGTTTAGAAAATGGCAATTTAAAAGGAAAAGATGTACTCGTTTTGCCCCTTGACCTGACCGACATAAATTCCCATGAAGCGGCTACCAAGGCTGTTCTCCAGGAGTTTGGTAAAGTAAGTTGCATTGAGTTGGTAAGGTTTTACTTTGATGTATCTGCAAAAGAGATCCCCATCTGTGTTGGTTTCATTAAAGGACTTTAAGCAAAAGGGATTCAGGCAGTGAGAGCTGGCCCATGAGTTGGGCCTCTTTATCTCTGATTTTAGGCCCAAAGTGCTTTCTCTGTCTTAAAAAGTACAAATTTCTCTGCGTAGAACAAAGACTAAAACCCATGCCATTCAGTCGATGCTGACTCCTAGTGACCCGATAGGACAGGGTAGAACTGCCCCTGGATGTTTCTGAGACTGTTTACGGGATTAGAAAGCCCTTTCTCCTTGGGAGCAACTGGTGGTTTTGAACTGCAGACCATGCGGTCCACAGCTCAATGCATAACCACTATGCCACCAGGGTTCTATGATTAGAAAAAGGAAGCGAAAGTTCACTGTGGCTTTGATTTTTATAATATTCATTACTTTGCATAAAGTCACTTAAAATGGGGATTTAAGTCCATAGTGAAGTTTGCTGGGTTTCTCTTCTTTTGTTTTGCTCACATGTGTGACTTCTAAAACGAAACCATTGTTCTGTTGGTTCTTCAAGTTAGACCCTGATATGCCCCTTTTCTAATTTTATTTAACTAGATTGACATTCTGGTCAACAATGGTGGACGATCCCAACGTTCTTTGTTCATAGACACCAGCCTGGATGTCTACAGAGAGCTCATGGTGCTGAACTATCTAGGGACGGTGTCCTTGACAAAGCATGTTCTGCCTCACATGATCGAGAGGAAGCAAGGCAAGATCTTCACTATCAACAGCATCGTAGGTTTCATGTCTGCACCCCTTGCCAGTGGGTATTGTGGCAGCAAGCATGCTCTTCGGGTAAGGCTCAGACTCAGCTCTCCTTGAGCTCATTTAAACATCTCTTATGGCGTGTACCGTCCTCATTGCATGAGGCCATTGAACTTGGGCAGGGATGGGGGCAGACAGAGAGACCTTTGGTAAAGGGTACCCCCAAAACATGCTATGAAAGACTTGAGCCACACATACCTGCGACTTATTCAGTAAGCACGTCTTGAGCACGTGAACTGGGACGTGCACTGCAGTGGATCATGAGGATAGAAAGATGAGAAGGTCTATGCCTCTGCCTTCAAGAAGTACACATTGTTGCCCCCCATGGGACC
Organism: Echinops telfairi; assembly: GCF_000313985.2. Lineage (NCBI taxonomy): Eukaryota > Metazoa > Chordata > Mammalia > Afrosoricida > Tenrecidae > Echinops > Echinops telfairi. The sequence goes on from NW_022103915.1 coordinate 46,112,719, forward strand.
TTCCTGCTCACTACATCTTCATGGCAACCTGGAAGGTGGAGGCGTTCAGTAGGTATACCAGTATCTGAAGGTGAAGATGACCAGGCTTTTCCCCCCTTCTTCTCCATGAACAGTATATGCCCTCTTTCTGGCTTCCCAGATAAGTATAAAGTGAACTGATCACTAGAGATTTTACACACGGTACTAGATGAGATTTCAAACAAAGGGCATTTTTATTACTAAACAGGTTGGTTTGCATGGACCCCTCACCTTTAGCTATAAGAGGGCAGAAAGTTAGAGGTATGAGGATTCCTCATTCAGTTACGGAGGGTTTTTTGGTTTGGTTGGTTGGTTGGGTCATCTCCAGTCAGGCACTGGGTTAGGCTTTGACAGTGTACACCCTCCTGGGAGGCCATGTGCTAGGTAGCAGTGGGGAAGGCTGGTATCTGAATGTGCTGTGGGTGAGATGTTTAGCCTTTACTAGTTAGCCCAGCCTAATAGCAACCATGTAGTCTGGAACAATGCCCCAATTTAGGGAATGAGATAAGGACGAGCAGAAGGCCTGTTGGCTACTTACTGATTTAAAGATCTTAATCAAATGATGGCATGGCCAGTGTCTTTAGTATGTAAAGGTCTAGCTGATTTTTACCACAGCCATTCCATAGCAGTCATATTTCCATCTAGTCCTCCATTATCTTATCACCTGCCCCCCCCCCCCAAAAGAGAAAGGTTTGGTGTCTTAGTTACCTAGGACTGCTACACAGAAATACCGCACCTGGATGGCTGTAACCAACAGAGATTTAGTCTTGCACTATTTAGGAAGCTAGAGGTCTGAACACAGGGCGCCGGCTGTTGGAGGCGGCTTTCTCTCTGTGGCTTAGGGGAAGGTCCTTAATCCTTAGCTCTTGGATGATCTCCATATGGCATGGGGTTTACCTTCTCCTCTCTGCTCCCCTCATTTGCCTCTGTAATCTCTATCATATCTCAAAGGAGAGTGGTTTAAGACATACCCTACCCCGATACTGACTCGCCGACACAGGAAAGCCCCCCCTACGTGGGATTAAAACTACAAGTATGGGGTGAGGACTTACAGCCCACATTTTGGGGTGGGGGGGCACAATTCAATCCAGAATGTTGGGTGACACCAATGCAGACTGTTAAAATAATACATTGCAAAAAATGGAATTCTCTTTGAGCATCTCTGCTGATACTAACTCCTCCTGCTCCTCCTTACCCTTGACGTTGGCACGTCAGACCCCTACCTCACTTTAGACTGCAGGGCATTGGGAAAACCCATACTCCAGGGAGAACACGCACCAGCCCTGTTAGAGTGGGGCCGTGGGGTCTGGTTTGAGGAGTGTACCTCAGTGCTTACCGACAGCGAAACCACTGATGTGAGGACCTGCCACGGCCAAAGGGTTTGCGAGTCAGTCAGATGCAGGGGTCTGCTCTCGATTGCCCACTGTCTTTAGATTAAAAATGCCTGATTCACTTGCACAATTCTATTGTCTTTTATGCAGGCACTCTCAAACCTATATTTTAATAAATATGTTGCTATTGTCCTGCATAAAAGGTTGAAGTAATGTTAAGCTTATAAAAGAAAAACAAGGTCTGCCTTTAATCTTATTTCTTTTAAAATTCTTATTCGTTTTTTTTTTTGTGTGCCTGTTAGGGTTTTTTCAATAGCCTCCGCATTGAGCTTGCTGCATACTACCCTGGTATAATAATTTCTAGCATTTACCCAGGACCTGTGCAGTCAAATATTGTGAAGAATGCCATAACTGAAGACCTGAAGGTAAAGATTTCTGCTTGAGAAGTAATATGGATGCTTTTAGTAGATACATACTGGTGATCTATCACAGCATCTTAGTGCGTTCCTGCTAGAGGTGCTTAGCGATGAAACTAAGACATTAGCTTAGCTGAATGCTTTGCCATGCTTGCTACCTTATCTTATATAAGTCATCTAGTCTCGTGTGAGTTATCAATATTTAAGAAACCCAGTTTCTGCCAATTCACACACAGCAACTTTGGAAGAGGTTATATAGCTTAGTTTTGATCTATCACATCTCACTGGGACATTTAGAGGGATTCTGTGGAAGGCACTTGGAAAAAGCTTTGTTGAATTGTGATTACTTTAGGTTAGGCTTGCTGAAGCCTGGGCACCCCTTAGCTCACGGTTACGCACTGTGGTCTAGTGAGTAGATAGCAAGGGTCTCACAAAGAAGAATACAGTATAACTCAGTAATGCAATCCCTGCCCACCCCTCCCACAGGACTGCGAAGATTTATTTTTAGTAGGCATAAATATGTATATGCTTCTTTATAAACGGTCCTAGATACGTATTGTCACATTTTCTCTGGAGGCGCCGAGATAAAGTTGAAAATGCACCCAGTTGGAAGGGAGAGACTTGGAATCCTGTCCTCGTTCTCCCATAGGGCCTGTGTGAACACAGATGAGTTACTCCCTCTCTGGGTCTTAGTTTATGGATTTGAAGAATGAAAGCTAGTTCATAAGCGTAGCAGTAACAGACATTTTCACTACCGAGAAGCCTCTTTTATATTCTTTCTCCACTTCATCCCTGTGGGCCCATATTTTATGAGATTTCATTTGCAAAATGTGTGTATTTATAATTTGCTTTAAAATGCTTATTAACATGATATCATCACTCAGCACATTAAGACGATGTAGTTCTAATAAAAAATTAAGAGCCTTCATCTTTTACTTACCTGCAGAAGCTTAACTGATAGAGTTGTGGTATCTGCTAGGGGTTTTTTTTTACTGTTACAAGGTTTGGAAGCCGCCACTAGTACCAGTGGGGCCTCGTTATGGGGCTGGAGGCCCTGGAAAGGAGTCCCATCATTAAAAGGCCTCTGGGTCCTTTGTAGATTCTATGTTTGTGAGATAGTGTCTATACATACTCAGCATTCACTCTAATCTCTTCATTTTCTCAGGCTTTAGGTAATGCTGGAGACCAGTCCTTCAAGATGGCAACCAGTCGTTGTGCCCGGTTGATTTTAATTTCTATGGCCAATGATTTGAAAGATGTCTGGATCTCTGATCATCCCATTTTGTTTATGGCGTACTTGGGCCAGTATATGCCAATCTTGACTGGGTGGCTAGCCAACAAATTAGGAAAGAGAAGAATTGAGAATTTTAAGAGTGGCATGGTAAGACCAGTTTACAAGTTTTTAAAATGTGTCGATTCTGTAGAAAAGTACAAACTTTCCTAGTATTTAAAAAACATTTCTTACTACTCCTCTGCCAACCACATGATAGATATTAAAAAATATATTCCTTAGCTTGTCTGTTGATTTGCTATAAATTATGACTGGTTTTAGAAAAAAGAAGCTTTTTACAAGATAAAACCAAATCAAAGATTGACTGACATTTCTTCTACACTTACTATTTGATCTCGTGGTGTAGGGGTTACACCTTGGGCTGTGATCTGCTGTCAGCAGTTCGAAACCACCAGATGCTCTGTGGGAGAAAGAGGGAGGCTTTCTACTCCTATTAGCAGTTACAGTCTCTGAACTCACAGGGGCAGTTCTACCCTGTCCTAATAGGTTGCTGTGAATCAGCAGTGACTTGATGGCAGTGAGGGATTTTTTTTTTATTGCTTGACCAATATTTGTACATAATTTGCTCATTGACTACCTGGAACAAAGTTTCTTAGATTTTTTCATCAGAGCTATTTAGAATTAAAGGAGATGTCCTCTTTAGTCAAGGATTCTTCCCACACTCACCTGTTACTGCCTGTGTTGCCTACGCCTGACTTCTTCAGTTCTAGCCTATGATGGTGTGATTCTCCATGCCCCAAGTGCTTCTCCACCCTCAAACTCCTGTCCATCCTGTAAGTCTCAGTGCAGGCATCACCTCCTCGGGGTGATCCTGGGTCTTCCCTCTGCTTCTCCCTGGGACCATGTGTACCTCAGCACCAAATTTGCCCACCAAAGCATTTACGACAATGTCACGTGCAGTAGATACATGTCACTGGACAGTCTTGCTGCCCTCTCTGCCCTCCTTCCTGAAATTCTCTGCACATCTTAAGATTCCCCTCTGTCCATGTCCAAGAAAATATGGCGAATATTTATTCTTTCAGGCACATTCTTAATAGCAAACAGGGAATAGGAATTATATATTATCGTTTCTGAGAAAATTATAACCAGCAGAAGAGTGGAATGTGTAAGCAGCGCAGAAAATGTTAAGCCAAAATGTATGGTTATCATTATACAAAGAAAATGTCTTGCTGCTGATGGTTTTTATTGTTATCTCTTTCATTGGTTGTGTATATGTGTATATCACATATCTATAGATGAATTATAAAAAATCGTGTACTATTACGATATGCTTACTGTTAAAACTCATGCTTTTATTTTCTTTCTAATCCTGGGTTTGATGGTAGCACTTAGTGGAGTTCAAAGACTTAAGTGTGACAGAGTATGCATTTAAAAAAAAGCATTGTTTCAGAGGTGAAAGTGGGACCAGGGGCTGGGGATTTTCTGTCCCGCTTGAGGAGTTGTTGAGTTCCTAGGTGGGGCAAATGGTTAATGTGCTCAGGTGTTAACTGGACGGTTTGAGTCCATGCAGAGGTGCCTATTACCTACTTCTGAATAATAAACCAACTAAGGAACAGTTCCCCTCTGACACATGTGGGCTTGCCATGAGTGGGACTGAGCTGACAGAAATTCGTTTTATAATTTTTAGGATTGAAGGACACTAAGCTATACTGAATCCTGTTTACCAGGATCCTCCCTCCCCGGTCCCCTTATTAGAGCAAATTGTTAGAAATGGTAAATTCTTATTTTAGGGATTATCAGTTTGTCTTGCTTTCTTCTTTAAATGATAGATGAAAAGTTCACAAATCATTTTAGAATTACCCATCAAATATTTTAATTCAACATACTCTGACTTATTCTTTGGAATTGTGACATCTAGGTGACTCAGTGGGTTATGAGTTGGGCTGCTAACTGAAAAGGTAAGCAGTTCAAAACCACTAGCTGCTTCACAAAAGAAAGATGAGGATTTCTGCTCCTATTGGAAACCCACAGGGGCAATTCTAATCTGTCCTGTAGGTTGTCAAAAGTCAGAATCAACTCAATGAGTTGATTTTAAATTTTTTTAATTTTTAATTTTAATTTTTAATTTAAATTTTTTTTAGAATTTTTAAAAATTGAATTTATTAAGACAATTAATAAATTGTAGGTATTGTACTGTTCCAGAATAATAATAGAGAATTCAGCATTTAAGAAATGTCATGCGCTACATATTACTTACTACTATAGAGTAAGTTAGAATGATATTAAGCCCATTAGAGAATTTTTTTTGTTAAGTCTAGTATTTTGGTTGTGATTTTTATTCTAACTTAAGCATCTCCCCAGGTTTTGTAAACATTCTTAGCTCTTAGTCATAGAGATATAGTTCCTACAAACAAGGAATTGTCAAAACTGAAGTAAATATAAGGAGGGAACTGATTCATGTTGCTCCCATTCTGTTACAGGATGCAGACACCTCATATTTTACATCCTTGAAGAAAAAGCACAATTGAAGGAACACTTGGATTTTTCAAGCTCCTGGAGAGAGACGGAAAACACAAAAATAACAATCTTCTTATACTGAAGGCTAATTTATGGTTTTGCTTTTTAATAGATGTAACTTTTCTTTCAACATAATAGATGATGGATTACCATGAATTTTACAATAAAATAACACATATTCTTAGATACAGTATTTTTAAGTAGTGTAGTATAGATTCTGGAAGTCAAGGTTTGCAAAATACTAACCAAAGCATTGCAGTAATGTATTTAACCTAAGTAAATGAACTATTTCTCACAAGGCAGAGTGGTTGGCCATGCACAGTCAGAAATCGTCCTACCCCCAGATGCTTACAAAGTCCTGGAAGAGTAGATAGGTTCACAAATGACTGTACTTTGAAATGGTAGATAGGAATCATAAAAACCAGCATTTATTAAACACCTGTTATCTGTATTTTCTGTGCTGGTGTGCTTTGTATTACTTGATTCATCCATTCCTCCAAACAGCCTTATAGAGTAGCTAGTATCGCCCCCATTTACAGCTGGAGGAAGAGACCCTACAGCAATCAGGTATTAGTTCTCCAAGGTCACACAGTGAGTAAGGGGTAAAGCCGGTATGAAACCCTGCTCAGGACTATTGACAACATCCGAACACTATAGTTATTATAATTATATTTTCTTTTCACTTTTACCACCTTGCAATAGAAAACATCCACAGACCCCAAAAGGAAATCTTTAATATTTCTTGAATATTTACTTTCAAGAAGGCTGTGACAAAAGACAAACGTGATTCTTTTTTTTTCATTCGTTGGAATTTAATACATATATCATTCTATATTTCTGTTAGGTCAAGTAGAATATACAACTACTACCACAATTAGTTTCCAAATATTCGTTTTGTAAGTGAACTCCTTAACACAAACATTCTCATCTACAAGTTCAAAGTTTAGCAGGAGTCAAAGTCACGTCCACAAAATCACGGTGAATTATTTGTTGGGTAGTTGGAGGTCAGCCTGATGGTATGCAGGGAAAGAACAAAGGTGCTGACTTCTGGCAAGATGGCGACCAGGTAGGCAGCTTGCGTTGGGACTCCATGGAGATAGGTGAACGGGAAGATGGGGAGGTCCAGTAGGGGATCTCCGGCTGTCAGTTAATTCCCACAACAGCCCAGAGTGCTTCCCTGAATGGGGAGCCGACTTCCATACCCTCTCCTGCACATACTGCGAAGTTCCAGGGACCCATGGCCTGGTGCAGGGACTGCTCTGGCCTGCACTGCTGTGGACCCCACCATGGTGACCACCACTGGTCATTCACCAGCGCCCTGGGTGCTACGCCCTAAGCTCGCCATCTGCTAAGCAGAGGCTCATGCAGTCGTCGTTTGATACCCCAAATGGACTGGGGCCCTCCCTCTGCCCACTGGTGGATCCCTTCTCCACGACCCACATTCTCTTCCCCTTCCCTGCTCTTCCCAGCCCTCTCCCGCTGCCCACAGTTGGAGCTGTGTGCTAAGCTGACAGCTGAGGTCTCCCCTCCTCCCCCATCTACAGTGGCTCTAGCCACGGACGGATCCCCAATGCTGCCCTGCTCCCCCTGCATTACATCTCGTGCCCCCATGCCTGGGCCATCACTTCATACCGTGGCCTGTGCATCTGCGGACAGATTTCATAGCTTCAAACAGACTCCTACAGATGCCTGAGCGGTGCTTGAATGAACACAGTCCAGCCATGGAGCCTGACGACTGAGAGGGCCATCCAAGCCTTCCTCCAAACAATTCTGATAAGCTAGGGTGAGAGGGAAATCCCAGTGGGACATAGCCATAACACACACACACACACACACACACACCCCTCCCCCAGGGAAGTTGGCTATGGGCAGCTCACAGAAGTATTCCTACCAACCTCTCACAAAGAGACCAGGGCTCTTTGACTCCCGGGAAGATGGTGCCAAGTTCCTCCAAAACAACATGCAGATAGCAACTTGGCTCAATGACCTCGACTAGAAGGGAGAAACAAAATGCAATGTTAGAGGAAGTCCTGAACCTAACAACATTTGTAGAAGAAGCTGACGTTGATCTGCCACAGAAAGGTATCTTCAAAATGCTGCTTGGACTCATACAGGATATGAGGGAAGCAATACAGAAAAAGAATGAAATGATAGAGGAAGTAAAGGCCATGTACCAAAGGAAAATACAAGCATTATGGGACGAGGTAACAAAAGCAAGTAACAAATTCAGACTTCACCAACAGATTAGAAGAAGCAGAGAGCCGTACCAATGAACTAAAGGATAACCAGACAGACTTCAACAAATAGGAAAAACAATCAAACAAGATAATCAGAGAAGCTGAAGAAAACCTGAGAACAATGTCTGATGTAATCAATAGGAACAAAATTAGAATAATTGGACTACCAGAACAAGACACAACAAAGAAGTCAACGGGAAATACTGTATAGCCAGGGGATTGTTAAAGGAAAACTTCCCTGGGTTAATGAATGAAAATCAGGCAACCATTCAGAAAGCCGAAAGGACAAATCTAGACCTAATCCCAAGAAAATTTTGCCATCACATATCAGAGTTAAACTATCCAAATTTGAGGAAAAGGAGAAAAACCATAAGATCACCTAGGAGAAAAAAGGCAATCACCTATAAACATCCCAAATAAGAATGTGCTCAGACCTATCAGTGGACACTATGAAGAAGAGGACAGAGTGGAGTAACATTCCAAAAGTTGAAAAAATAATGCAAACCTAAGAATACTCTACCCAGCCAAATTATCAAGCTAGATGGAGATGTAAGAGTCTTCCCTGACAAGGAAAAACTCAAAGAATATGTTAAAAGAAACTCAGGTCCACAAAAAATCCTTGCTGGCCCAGTATTCGTAGAAGAACAACACTCACCGAGCACAAATAAGAGACCACCACATCGAGCAACTCCACTCAAGGTCAACACATTGAAAACAGCACTCAATGGTGAAAAGAAGGCAAGAATGAACCACACACGTGCACAACGCACTGATAAGGGAAGTAGGAAAACACCCAACACAAAAGGTATGAGATGGCATAGAGAGTCCACAGATGGATGTAAGAAACTCAATATCAATGGACTGAATCACTCCCCCATAAAAAGACAGAGACTAGTGGACTGGCACAAAAAACAACCCATTGATCTGCTGCCTACAAGAGACACATCTCAAGCTTGCAGACAAAAATAGGCTGAGAATTAAAGGCTGGAGAAAAATATACCAAGCAAATAGCAATTTTTTTTTTTTTAAAGCAAGGGACAGCCCAGAGAGAGTGGCAGGTCTGTCCAGACCACACAGGAGCACACTAAGAGCAAAAGATGTCTGTAGAGAGAGTACAGCATCCTTGCCTACCAATCTTCGAGGACTACATTACCCCTCAGAGCAGCCAATGCACAGAGAGGACTGTAGGGTCAACCTTACTATGAGACACACTTAACTCACAACACTACGGGGGGCAGCACAAGAGACATGGAATTGTGCCCGGTCTGACACCTACCCCCCTACTCTCTAACACACACACCAGGGTGTAACACAAAGGGAATGCAACAGAGCAGTAAGGGGAGCAAAGCAACAAAATCCCTGAGGAATTCCGAAAATAGACTTCGGACTTGGGGGACAGGCTTGGCACCACAAGACTTGATCAGAAAACATTCATAAGGGTCAGCAGACAGACCTGGAACTATTTGTAGGCTATTTTTTTGTTTCGTCTTTCTCTTTTTTTCATGTGTATATAAGATAGGTAGGATAAATAATCCCGAGGAGAAAAAAACAGGACCGGCAGGTCTGGGGGCACAAGGGAGAGGGGAGCCACCAAACTCAGGGGCAAGAGAACAATGAAAAGGCTACTTACACAGTACTATGAAGGATTGTACTCCAATGAATTCAACAACTTGGAAGACATGGACAAATATTTGGAAAAACAATCCCTCCCTAGATTAACCCTGAAGGGCCAGCAAGAACCTCAACAGACCCATAGCAATAGAAGAAAGGCAAGGTTATCAAGGGATTACCAACCAAAAAAAAACCCTGGCCAGACAGTTTCACAGGAAAATTCGACCAAGCATTCAGGGAAGAATTCCTATCAGTACTACACAAACACTTCCAGAGCATAGAAAAAGACATCAAACTCCCGAACTCTTTCTGTGAAGCTAGTAAAACTGATACGTAAAGTGGGCACAGATCCCACAAAAATCAAGAACTACAGACCACTATCTCTAATGAACATCAATGCAAAAATCCTTAACAACATACTGGCCAATAGAATACAAAAGTATATAATATGAATAATTCACCATAACCAGGTGGGATTCATTCCAGGGATGCAGGGATGATTCAACATCCCAAAGTCCATCAGCATTATTTGGCACATTGCTATGAAAAAAGATACGAACCACAAGATAATACCGATAGATGTGGATAAAGCATTTGACAACATCCAACGCCCATTCCTGTTTAACATACTCAGGAAGATGGGAATGAAAGGAAAATTTCTCAATATAATATAAGCTACATAGGAAAAACCACCAACCAATGTGGTAGTCAATGGAGAAAAGAAAAACAATCCCACTGAAAAGGGGACAGGACAAGGATGCCCCTTACCCCCGCTTTTATTTAACATTGTACTAGAGGTCTTAGTTAACAACATAAGGCAAAGGAAAGACATCAAAGTTATTCATCTGGGGAAAGATGAGGTGAAACTATCATTGTTGGCATATGATATGATTTTATATATTGAAAACCCCAAAAGCTCCACAAGAGGAGTGCTGGAAGTGATACAGGAATAAAGCACAGTGGCAGGATACAAGATCAATAAACAGAAGTCTATAGGACTGCTATATGCATGAGACCACAGAAGAGGAGATTGAAACATCTAGGGATATACCTAACCCAAAAACCAAAAGATTTGTATGAGGAAAACGACAGAACACTATTACAGGAAACCAAGAGTGGCCTTCCCAAATGGAAGCATATTCCATGCTCCTGAATCAGAAGGCTTAATATAGTAAAGATGTCAGTCTTGCCCAAGGCTCGATGTAAGTTTACCCCTATACCAATACAAATACCAACATCTTCCTTCAAAGAACTGGAAAAACTGACTACCAACTTCATATGGAAAGGGAAGAAACCCAGAATTAGCATAAAACTCCTCAAGAAGAGGGACAAAGTCTGAGAGCTTGCTTTACCTGACTTTAGCACTTACTATCCAGCCAGAGTGGCCAAAACAGCATGGGACTGGTATAATGACAGCTATTCAGACCGATGGAAAAAGAACTGAAAATTCAGAAATGAAATCATCAGCTTACAGACAACTGATCTTTGATAAGGGCGCCAAAAATTACAAATGGGAAGCAGATGCCCTTTTCAATATGTGGTGCTGGAAAAAATGGATATCTATATGCAGAAAAATTAAGCAAGACCCTTACCTCACTCAAGGTGAGTCACAGACCTCGGAGAATAAATTCAAGGTGGATCACAGACCTCAAGGTAAAACCCTGACTATTAGGGCCATTAATGAGGGAATTGGGGCCAATCCAAGAACTTTGGTGCAGGCAATACATAGGCTATTGGAAATAGGGAAGGACATACAGAGGAAGCACAAATTGACAAGTGGGATATACTGAAGATAAAACACCTGTGTACATCGGAAGAATTCACCAAGAGAGTAATAAGAGAGCCCACAGACTGGGAAAACATCTTTAGAAATGACACATCACAGAAAGGTCGTATTATTACAAAATCTACAATTCTCTGCTAGCCTATAATAATAAGGGGGGGAAAGCCATTAAGGAGGTGGGCAAAAGACCTGAACAGAAGTTTCACAAGGGCAGAAATCAAAATGGCCAATAAACATATGAGAAACAGTTCCTGATCATTTGCCATAAGGGAAATGCAAATGAACACAACTATGAGATACCACCTAATACCCTCAAAGATAGCCCAATTCAAGATCAGAAAGCAACAAGTATTTGACGTGTTCAGTGAGATAGGAACCCTCATTCACTGTATGTGGACCTGTAGGTATGTGCAGCTAAAATCGAGCTATCACATGACACAGCAATCTCTATACTGGGCACATATCCAGAAGAGATAGGAAACAGACCATAGCCAGACCCTGCACTCCAATGATTATGGCAGGCACAGTTCACAATTGCAGAGTTGGAAACAACCTAAATTTCCATCAATGGACGAATTGATTAAAAAACTCTGGTACATACATATAGTACAACACATCCCTTAAAAGCAGCGATGAACGTATGAAGCATATCGTCGCATGAGAAGAGTTGGAGGAAATTATGCTGTGAAGTAAACCAAGTACAAAAGGACAAGTACAACATGAATCTGTTGAGGTAAGCTTAAAAAGCAAAATGGGAATAGGAGAAAAGCTAATAAATGCATAAATTCCTGGGGTGAGGTCAGACACTCCCGCAAGGGTCAGACCCAACCGAGGGATATATATGGCAGCCAACTACAATAGAGGGGGAAAGAGAGAAAGAGGACCTGGGTAGTGGGGGAACAGGGCACTAACCCACCCACAGGGAGTGTATTGTTTTATGTATCCACAGGAAAGGGAGAGAGGGGCCAGACCGCAACCTGGTACACTATGCCTTGAAAGCAACAGACCGGCATGAAGCAGCAAACTAACAGAGAGGTCTGCGAACTGGCCCCAATCCCAGCTACGTCCACCCCCCTCCCCAGAAGATGCACTACAGAGGACAGCACTGAAGACAGCCCCAGGGAGATTGGCCGGTCTGCCCAGACCACACGGGAGCAAACTAAGAGGGAAAGAGAGAGAGAGAACCACAGAGGACAACACTCCTGCTCAAAGCTGCCAAGGCACAGAAGACCCAAAACAATCATCTCAATGCAAACACTGGGAGCCAGAGTGGAGACCCAAAGCCCATCTGTAGACAATTGGACATCCCTTCACAGAAGGGTCACAAGGAAGGGATGAGTCAGCCAGGGTGCAGTATAACATCAATGAAACAGACAACATTCCTCTAGTTCTTTAATGCTTCCTCCCTCCACTATTATGGCCCCAGTTTTACCTCACAAATACGGCTAGACCAGAGCCACTACATTGGTACAGATAAGAGCACTTAACACACGGAATCCAGGACAGATAAACCCTTCAGGAACAGTAATGGAAGTAGCGATACCATGAGGGTAAGTGGAAGGTGGGGAGAGAGAGGGAGCCGAATGCAATGATTGACGTCTTACCACGATCCCTCACCCGGGGGACAAACAACAAACGTGGGTGAAGGGAGACAGTGGTTTGTGTAAGATATAAAAACAATAATTTATAATTTATCAAGGGGTTGGGAGGGTGGGGGAGGGAAGGAAGAAAAGAGGAGCTTATACCAAGAGCTCACGTAGTGAGAAAATATTTTGAAAATGATTATGGCAACATATGTACAAATGTGCTTGATACAATTGATGTATGGGTTGTTAGAGCTGCCAGAGCCCCCAGTAAAATGATTTATTAAATAAAGAAGAAGAAGAACCAAGATGCTGTGTGATGCGGGGACACCATGGGGCATAGCAGGTAGAGGCAAAGGAATCAATGCACATACAACCCATGGATATTTATCTACTAGAACCATGGTGATGAGTGATGAAAGTGATTTAAGAGGCAATGAACTTTAACACCATGCTGTTCATGTACACTTAAATGTATATGTATTGAAGATAGTAGTACTCATTTTTCAAGAAAACATAAGCCAAAATGGAACACATTAAACATAGGTAGTATAATAGTTGATTGAGGTGGGGTGAGGTATGAGGGTAAAATTGTAATAAATGAGAGGGCTCTTCCCAGTAATGAAAATGCATCATGAACTTAGAATTATGATTAATTGAATACACTATTCCTGAGGTTAATAAAAGACAACAATTTCAGAATGCTACAAAATACTAAAAATGTCCTGTGGCATGGTAGAGACTAAGCCCAACAGTTCAGAAAAGGGAGAGATCTGTGGTTGGGAGAAGAGTATGAACATTTTTCATCGAGAAGGTGTGGTTGTCTCAGCCTTGAAATAAAGGTGGCATCTAGACAGGAGAGAGGCTCCAGGAAGTTGGGGTCCAGGCTTCTTTTGTTCATCACTGAGTCCCCAGAGCCAAGCATTGGCTTTGCTGAGGAGTAGGGTTTGCGGAGAGTATGTGAGGCAGACACTCCTTGCCTCCAGAATGTCATGGTTGAAGCTGGGTGGGATAGGAAGGAGAGAACATAGTAATGACCTCAGCTTGTGCAGTTAACTCCCGCCAGCGAAAGGTAGAAGAGCACTTAATGTAAAGGGATCTTTACAATTCATCTGGATTACAAAACGAGTTATGGCATATAAGTAATTGTACCTGCTTATTGGTATACACCATCTCTTCTTTAGGCTCTTTTTTATCCACATCCACAGCCCAAGATGGAACACCTTTGTATCAAAGTTCATGTTTCTCAGAGGGAGTCAAGAGATAGAAAACCAAGTGTTCACACACTGACCTCTTTACAAAGTGATTTTATTCTGCACTGTCTTCCTATTGTCTAATCATCTCGAGTGACTCTGAAATAGGAAGGAAGCAGTGTGCTCAGTCTCCGAGTGCTGAAACGGAGGCTCAGTTGGGGTTGAGCAATGATGGCAGGTGGTGAGTTGGCAGAAGAGTTTTCAGTGGAAGAAGCTAGGCTTTCTGGTTGGGGTGCTTAGTTAGTAATGGCTTTAGTAAGTCAAATGAGACCTTAGTCGCAGTGATTCAGGGACAGATTTAATAAACAGCCTATTTGTTTAGAGACAGGTTTATTGGCACTTCTTCCACATATCATACAATTCAACAGTTCAGTCACATCAAGAAGAGTAGTATAGTCATTACCACAATCAATCTTAGAACTGACGGAGTCCAGCTCCGGGAGGGAGGGTTGAACTACATACCTGAAGGAGGTGTGGAGTCGGCGAACACAGACGAGACAGACATGAGAGATGTTCTGGTGGAAGCAATCTCTGCTGAGTTCTCCCAAACAGCTTTATTTATACCATAAAGTTTTGCAGACCACTGCATAAAAACAGTGTTTTATGATTAACTCCAAAATCATCCTTATTGTTTCCACTAAAACCTGATAAAAGACCATTATAAGGTCTGTACTTTTTTCTATCACTTTCTGTCCTCTTCCTGGTTCTTTCCCCTGTACTGTTTGTCTTATACATCATATACTATTCTTGATTGAGGTGTTCAGAAGATTTTGTTAGACTCATACCCTACTCACTGCCCTATTTTTTGCTCACAATGTTTCTTTCCTGGTTGACTAACTTAATATAATGAAACTACCTCATGTGCTACTTTACTTCAAAGCCTAATATATATCTACAAGCAGAGTTAAATGCTTCTCAGTTAAATATTTTCCTTTACAAACTTTTCCATGGTAACTTCCATTGTCTATCTATGTCTCTTTTATTTTTTTATACTCCCGAGGCACCATGGGGAGCCAAACCGTCTGATTCTTTGCCAAAGACTTAATGTTTCCCCTTTTTACATGTTTTCTATTAATGTTAAACATTCTCTCTCCTTCTATGTAAGCCCCGGTCCAAGGTGTAGGGGCGTCAGTTGGGGGAGGCAGTCTTTAAGGTCCTCTATATCGGGGAGGCCAAAAGAGTCCCCCACTACCTAATCTGAGTGGAATCCAGGGTTTTTTGGTGGGTTTCATTTTCTCCTCTGACCTCAACTTTGGGGTTTCTTCCTCACTCAATTCCCACATATCCTCCTCAGAATTCCCAAAGATGTCTCGCTGTCTAAGCCTCTTCAATGCCTCAGTTAAGGAAAGCCCCGTCATACTGAAGCAAGTTTTAGATCTGGTTTCATTCGTACTTCTCAAGACTGCCCTCGCATCTGTTCCAGGTGTGGTAAACATGACAATGCACAAAATTCTCAAGAATGGATTTAACAACAGCAAATATTTGAGGGATGTTGGAAATCCTCGCTGGGCAGCTCTGCTCTGCAGAAGCTCCTTCCACCAGGCTGTAGCTTTACTAGACAGCATGGCTGGGATGGCTCCCAACATCTCCCTCTTTTTTAAAATTATTTTTCAAATGAAGCCTTTGTATTTCTGCCTGCACCTAGCTTAAACTGTGGAAGGTCAATTGGAAGACGACTGGAAGAAAGAGAACAAGAAGAAGTATTATCAAAGCTACAACTCCCAGATTAACAAAAATTGATAACCAGAACTTTCTTGTAACGTATTGAGTTATTTTGTCTAACAAAGATTTGGCCACTTCTGAAGCTGGTAGTACAGAGCATCCAGAGTGACTGATGACTGTTATACTGGCGTGTAAAGAGGCTAAATCTAAAGAAATGTCTGAATGATTCCATACTCCCAAAACATGGTTCTTAACCTTTTCCCATGGGACTTCTGATTCATTGTAAATGAAAGGAGTGACACAGACCCATTTAAATGGTGAGTGACATCTAATCAGCATTCTAGTCTGTAGAGCCTGAATCTGATCACCCATCCATACTACTGCCTCTTCTAAGGCACTAACTCGTGTGTCAAGTTTTTGATCAATTTTTGCTTGTGTCATTAAGGCTATGGTAACATTTTTGGTGAGTTCATTAACATGTTCAGCAGTATGGACTTCTTGGACCAAATCTACAGCAGAGGCGGTCAGGGAACCTTCTTTTTCTTTCCAAAATATCTGACATTAACTATAAGGCATGTAGTCCCATATCATTATACCAAGGGGTATCCAGTTTTAAAGGCAACATAACATAAAGTGGTTGTTGAACAATGACAAAAGAAGTTATATTCAAACAAGAATAAATACATTTGGTTAAGATACAATTTTTACAATGAGTAACAAAGACCCCATTATTTTCAAATATTTCTAATGTGCCAAAATCACCAGGATATAGAACAGCAAAAGGGGAGCGCACGCAAGCTTGAAGGGCTCTGTATCTGTATTCTTTTTTGGGTCTTTTTAGACCAGCAGGTTGGGTAGCTGTAAAGAGCCTCCACAAACATGTTTGAACTACTGGACCATTGGAGCAAAAAAAGGTCAAAATAGGAGAAATCCAACCTGGGGTAAACCATCTGACCAAAGGTTCAGGAGTGGGCAAATCAGCATCAGACCAATTAAATCTTGTACTCAGTTTGACTGAATCGGGGTAAGCGTCAGTGGGAGCTGTAATAGAATAATCATATACATACAAATCTGTACCATTTAAAGGATGCTTTACTCCTTTTCTGTCTGATGTGGCTCCCACAATGGCACAATCATGCCATTTTGGAAATCCTGTTTTCCTGTTGATAGCAAACCAACTATCATCGGCTTCTGGATAAGCGTCACACACAGGAATATGATCAGGAGGTAAAGTAGAAGTAGTAATGAATTTAGAATCTGGAAACGGGGGAATTATAAGTGCTAACATCCAAAGATGTCTCTGCTTGGCTCTAGTAACAGGGGAATCTGTGACCAGAGTTCTAATCTCCAGTGACACACAAGGCCCTGGAAGTGGTGTGTGAAGATGGGATCCGCAAATAGGAGGCAGGGAACTATTACCCCTGTAGGTAACATTATATGAACTTTTAGGGTTAATAAAGACACTTGGGTGACCCCCCAGGAGGAAGGAATCATTTGTAAAAACCGACACTTGGGCTGTTTCCCAGGTGACCGGTGCAAAACAGGAGGTTCAGGTATGTCTGACCAATAGTTTTCAGCTGTGACTAATCCTGAGACTAATACCTGGCACGTGAGAACTGCTAGCATAGCAGTAAAAACAACCTCAGAGGTGGGTGCCGTTCCTTGTGAAGCAACAATGTCAAGTGCTTTGTTGCTGAGCTTCCTCAGTTGTCCCTGGGTCAGCGGGACAACAGTGCGGGTGGAGAGGGCGCAGCAGTGAGGAATAGGCCCCGGCCCAGAGTCTCCATGACCTGGCTGAAGAGACAGAGGCTGGAAAGGAGAAACCAAGGCGGGACTGGCTCCCCCTGTGAGGGGAGGAGATGAGTAGTGCACTGGAGTGTGAGTTGGAGGGGCTGGACATGGGGCCTGTTGGAATCCATCAGGAGGGGAGTCAGTTGTCTCCCTTATGGTTTCCAAGTAGCAGGCGACACTACTGGAAGGCGGAGGAGGCAGCAGGCCCATCATGGGGGCGAATGAATCCGTCTGGGATCCACACAGGAGAGTCAGCACCTGGGGAAAGACGCAAGCAGATCCTCGCCCACAGGTAAGACATCTGGGCCTTTCCAGGTCCCAGTTAATAATTCTTGCCATTTTACCAGTGGTTTAGGCTTAATGTCAGGACCCTGAGAATGTAGATACATGGGTGTGTATCCTTCTGAATTACAATTCCAATGATTTATAACAAACATAGCATGCTGTAAAATATGTGGAGAGTGATATTTAAGCTCTCCTTCCTGCAAACGCTGGATTTGGTTTTTAAGTGTTTGATGAGCTCTTTCTACTATGGCCTGTCCTTGAGGGTTGTATGGAATTCCTGTCATATGTTTGATCCCAAAAGTGGAACAAAATTTCTTAAAAGCAGTAGAGGTATAAGCAGGGCCGTTATCAGTTTTTATCTCTCTAGGCTGTCCCAAAATGGCAAAAGAGTAAAACAAGTGTTGAATTACATCCTTAAATGCTTCTCTGGTACGGGCCGAGGCAATGACTGTGTGTGAGAGTGTCTCTATGCTATGTGTACAAAGGAAAGTTTACCAAAACTAGGGATATGAGTAACGTCCATCTGCCATGTCTTTAGGCATCAATCCTCGAGGATTGACTCCAGTTGGTAAGGTTTGAGCCTGGGTTGGGCACACGGAACACTTTTTAACAATTTCTCGTGTGGCTTCTCTGGTTATGTGATACTGTAATCTCAACGCATTAGCATTTTGATGTAAAGCATGACTCTTGGAGGCCTGTTATATGGATAAAATCATGGGTATGTTAAGGCATCTGCTTGCCTCTTCCCTTTATTTATAGGACCTGGCAGGTTACTGTGAGATCTAACATGCCCTATAAAAAGTAATTTATGTTTGCTTATTAAATTTTGTAATTTAGTCAATAAATCAAGTATAGTGGTTTTCTGGGGAGGAATGGATGCTGTCTCTATGAATGAAAACAATTTAACCACATACTGTGAATCTGAATAAAGATTAAACAAAGTATTAGATAATGTTTCAAATACATATATTACTGCCATAAGTTCAGCCTTTTGAGCGGACTTCTGATTAGTAGAAAATGAAGTCTTATGATCATCAATTATAACTGCAGCTGTGCCATTAGAGGATCCATCAGTAAAAACAAGGGACGCCAGTGGAATGTCAAAAAGTTCCTTAGAGGTTTTTCGGGGGAAGATTACAGGGTGTTCTTTTATAAAATGTAACAAAGGGCTGTCAGGTAAATGATATGTTATGAATCCTGTATATCCTGCAAGGGCAACCTGCCAATCTGGATCAGATTGCAAAAGGTTTCCAGGCTGATATGCATTGTAAGGTGGTATAATATTGGGGACTTCTATACCAAACAACTCTCTACTCTTTTTTCTTCCCTTTACGATAAGCAATGCTACCAAGGAAGTATAAGGAGTGTCCATTTTAGGAGAATTGGAAGCTAAATATAACCATCCCAGGGGTCCATTCTGCCACAAACATCCCATAGGGAATGAACAATAGCAAAATCAAAGGCCAAGGTTTTAAATAGTCCAATCTTGTTCATTGGCTATTCTTGATTGCTTTTTTCACCTTTTCAATGGCTAATTTTCCGTTAAGAATTTGCTTTAGAATTTCTACAAACAACAGTTGTCTCTCCTTAGACTCACTGTGGCCCATACTTCTCAAGTTCTTTATCTGTTCACTTCCACTTACCTGGTTGCCTTGCAGGGGGTCTGCAGTACCCTAGGTGAAGTCCTATCCACACCGAAAACGAGAAAAGATTACTTTCAGGTCCCTGTTCAGGGGTGCCACTTGACGGAGTCCAGCTCCGGGAGGGAGGGTTGAACTACATACCTGAAGGAGATGTGGAGTCAGCGAACACAGATGAGACAGACACGAGAGATGTTCTGGGGGAAGCAATCTCTGCTGAGTTCTTCCAAATAGCTTTATTTATAGCATAAAGTTTTGCAGACCACTACATAAAACAATGCTTTATGATTAACTCCAAAATCACCCTTATTGTTTCCACTAAAACCTGATAAAAGACCATTATAAGGTCTGTACTTTTTTCTATCACCTTCTGTCCTCTTCCTGGTTCTTTCTTTATGTACTGCTTGTCTTTTACGTCACATACTATTCTTGATTGAGGTGTTCAGAAAATTTGGTTAGACTCATATCCTACTCACTGCCCTATTTTTTGCTCACAATGTTTCCTGGTTGACTAACTTAACATAATGATGTGCTACTTCAAAGCCTAATATCTACAAGCAGAGTTAAATGCTTCTCAGAGTTAAATATTTTCCTTTACAAACTTTCCCATGGTAACTGTTCCATTGTCTACCTATGTCTCTTTTATTTTTTATACTCCTGAGGCACCATGTGGAGCCAAACCGTCTGATTCTTTGCCAAAGACTTAATGTTTCCCCTTTTTACATGTTTTCTGTTAATGTTAAACATTCTCTCTCCTTCTATGCAAGCCCCGGTCCAAGGTAAAGGGGCGTCATTTAGGGGAGGCAGTCTTTAAGGTCCTCTATATCGGGGAGGCCAAAAGAGTCCCCCACTACCTAATCTGAATGGAATCCAGGGTTATTTGGTAGATTTCATTTTCTCCTCTGACTTCAACTTTGGGGTTTCTTCCTCACTCAATTCCCACATATCCTTCTTAAAATTCCCAAAGATGTCTTGCTGTCTAAGCCTCTCCAATCCCTCAGTTAAGGAAAGCCCCATCACATTGAAGCAAGTTTTAGATCTGGTTTCATCTTTACTTCTCAAGACTGCCCTGGCATTCGCTCCATATCATATGGTAAACATGACATCGCACAAAATTCTCAAGAATGGATTTAACAACAGCAAATATTTGAGGGATGTTGGGAACCCTCGCTGGGCAGCTCTGCTCTGCAGAAGCTCCTTCCACCAGGCTGTAGCTTTGCTAGACAGCATGGCTGGGATGTCTCCCAACATAGAACATTATTTTTAACTCCTTACTGAGGTTTTACTGATGTATAATGCACTACATATATTTGAAGCATAACACTGTAAGTTTTGACATTTGGACACACTTAGGACACCGGTACCATAATCAAGACAGTAAACCTATTCATCACCTCAAAATGTTTCCTTGTGTCCCTCTGTAATACTTCCCCTTGCCCACCGTACCAGGCAGTGAAACACGGACTTTGTCATTATAGATCTGTCTACATATAGATTTGCTCTATCGAGTTCTATAAAAATTGTCTTATATACTGCTGGTGGGAATGGTACAATACTTTGGAAAATAATTTGGCGACCTCTGAAAAAGTTAACTATATATTTAGCATGTGATCAAGCCATCCAGTGGTAGATATTTGCCCAATCGCAGTGAAAACGTATGTCCATACAAAAATTAGTACATGAATCTTCATAAGAGCTTTATTTGTAATAGCATCAAACTGGAAACAGCCTAAATGGAAAAGCTTAATGGAATAAGGAAATTGTAGTATATTCCATACAATGTGTGTTAGACTTGGTAGACTAAAGAAACAAAATTCATAGACACTCATACATGTACAAGAAGGAGGTTTATATACAAGAGCAATTGAACATTGAGAAAATATCCCGGCCCAGTCCAGATCAAGTCCATAAGTCTGGTATTAGCCCATATGTCCGATATCAATCCATAAATTCCTCTTCAGACTCACAAAACACAGTGATGCGAATGCAGGATGATCACAGGCCAGTGGGTGGAAAGTCTTATGGATCCAGTGGCGGTGTTAGCATCTCAGTGCTGGCAGTGGTCTCCACGTGGCTTCTCCAGCTCCTAGGCTCTGGCTGCCATCAGCCTGTCTCCATGTGGCTTGTCAGTGATAATGTCTAGCAGGGACTGAGCATATGTCCCATCTCCAATGAGCTATTTATCTCCTTTGCACCTCCAAATGAGGTCATCAACCTGAAACCTGATGGACAGGTGAACTCTACCCCTTCACTTCTAAGTCTCAAATTGACAACAGATCATTTAACTACCACACAATGGAACACTATCATTTAAAAAAAGGAATCAAATGTTGATCTGTATAACAACATAGCTGAGTATCAAAGAAGCCAACTCATCTGGGTCTGGATGTTTCCTTTTGGGGAGCTTTTAAATTAGGAATTCAGTATCTTTTATAGGAATATTCAGATTGTATTTTTCACCTGGGTTGTTTTAGTGGCTCATGGCTTTTAAAAGGAAGTGGCCTATTTATCCTAAGTTGTCAGATGTACGAGTGTAACGTTGTTTGTAGCAGTAACCTTTACCTTGTAAACGGCTGTTTGATCTGCGCTGATAGTCTCTGACTCCTGAGTGTCCGACTCCTGAATTGGTTGGTGTTTAGACCATCTCTGTGTTTGTCAGTCTCCTAGAAGTTGCACAACTTTGGAGGAGAAAATCTCCGCATTACAAAACAAATTTCTCTAACATTTTCCTATTTTCTGTTTCATTGATTTCTGCTTTTATCTTTATCATTCCCTTTTTTGCTGGCTTGTGGTTTATTTTACTCCTTTTTCTCATTTAGGTAGAAATTTAGGTTACTGAGATATGCCCTTGTTTCTAATGTACGTGTTTAGCATGTGCATCTCTTTCTTGTCATTGTTTCAGCTTCATCCCACACATTTTGGTGTTATATTTTTTGCTTTCATTCCATTTTACCTATTTCTTTTGAGACACCCTCTTTGACCAATGGATTATTTTACAAGTGGGTTGTTTCACTTACACGCATTGAGATTTATTTTCCTGTTGATTCCTAATTTCCTTCCATTATGGTCCAAGAACACATTCGATGTATTTTCAACTTTGAGAAATTTTTTGAGGTTGATATTATAGCTCAGGATATTGGACTATCATTTTGAATGCTCCATGTGTGCATGAAGAGGGTGTTCTATTGCCATTTGGAGGAGTGTTGTATGTACACTCATGTGTCCATGCCCAGGATACATACTATAACATGATACATACTGATACGTAGGATGTTACATGATGCGGGTGTTGTGTCAAAACCAGATCATCACTAGCCTAGGCCTGCGTTTTCTTTAAGCACCAAACCAAACCAAAACAATCAAACTTACTGCCATCAACAGGACAGAACTGCTCCTGTGAGTTTCCAGACTGTAACTCTGTACAGGAGGAGAAAGGCTGGTCTTTCTCCCAAGGAGCGACTGGTGGATTCGAACTGCCGACCCTTGTTAGCAGCCCCCCAAGGAACCACCAAACTATCTTCCTTGATTCACAGTGCTTGTCAGTGTGCTGAGAAGGATTCACTTCTGGGTGGAGTCCTCAATCCATGCCATTAGCAATTTCTCTGTATCTGATACAGGGCTCACCTGCATTTGGGTTAAGCCTTATGGCTTTCAGTGGAGCCAGGTCTTTAACAACTAGGAGAAATGTTTGTTTTTGAGGATCATTGTGATTGTTGAGGTTGCCAGGCTTAAATTACGAACAGTGGCAGTGAGTTATTTTCCACTTTTGGGTTGTTTAATAATCTTTGGTTCCATGTCCAAGCCAACCCTTCTCCTTTGCGTCTTGCTGTTTTTGCTGCCATTAGGAGCCATGATGCCCTTCGTGGTAACATTTTTGACAAAAGCAAAGAAACAGAGAGCAATACTATAACACTAAAGACTCGTGCTACTCAACACGGGATACTCAAGACCGCAGGCTGCTTGCCTACAAGCATTTTTTACATTTGTACTGGGAAGTGCCTCATCCTGAGTAGCAATGGTTGCAGCCATTGCTGAAGGGCTGGATGATTGACCTCGGGGATCGAAATGGACCCAGTACCCAGAATGTAAGGGGCAGCTGCCCAAGGGTGGCTTACACTGTGGCCACCTTAATTGCCTCCTCAGGGAATTTCAAGAAGCTCTGGGGGACCAAACAGTTGATTTTTAAATGAAAAACAACAGGAAGCAAGTGAAATGCTGGCAGAGATGAAGGAGGAGCTAAGTTATGCCTCCCTGTCTTTTTGTAACCCCATGATGTCCAAATGTGAACCTCCAGGAAGGAGTTTGGCAAACTACAGAAGGAGGTGAGAAGCAGGCCTTTGACGGCCGTACTGGAAAACTGGAGACATGAAACACCGCACAAATGCTATCAAGAAGGAGCACTTGATAGCCATTGCTTTTGCAAGAGAGTGACAGCCTGACCCCAGAGTATTGAGCATTCTCATCGAGAATGCCACGGAGACTGGCCAGATGGGCTCAGAAACCAGGGAGCAGCTAGGGGGAGCAAGGAGACCACGAGCAATGCACCAAGAATAGACTGCTAAACACACTGAAAACGTGAGCAAACGTTGAAAGATTCTCTGACCAATAACCAGAAAAGTTGTGACCAATAAGCTGCTACTTTCCATTCTCATATTACTGGAGCCTGCCATCTTGAGGCCTGATTTATTGCAAATTCTTTCCAAATTGTTAAACTTGTTACAAAGTCAGAGTTGTGGACCACAGCTTTGACTCTGAGACAGAGGAGTAGGGACTTGGAATAAATGTGCGCTGCTGCAAGGATGCCCACAGTACGGCAAAACTGGGGTAGAATGGAAAGACGGAAAAACACCTAGTGATGGTGAAAGAAGGGGAACAAGACCAGAGATACACTAAGATTATAAATGCTGTTTATGACTTCTTACAAAACTTAAGTACTATAGGTTATAAATTTCTATATTTATATACACTCAATGGTTGTCAGGTACCATTGAGCCAATTGTGACTCACAGCTACTTTGTGTACAACAGAAGGACACACTGCTCAATCCTGTGCTAGCCTCACAAGTGTTCTCATATTTGAGGCCATCTTTGCAGCCTCTGTGCCAATCAATCCGTGTCAAAGGTCTTCCTCTTTTTTGCTGCCCCTCTACTTGACTGAGCATGATGCCCTTCTCCAGGGACTGGCCTCTCCTGACATCATGGCCAAAGTACATGAGATAAAGTCTCACCATTCTGGCCTCTAAGAAGCATTCTGGCTGTACTTCTTACAAAACAGATTTACTTATTCTCAGATGGATTAGGGGATCCCACTTAATTCTAACCCCAGTCTAAGAACAGTTAGTTCTTATAACATGGGTCTGCTTGATACTCTCTTTCATGAAAAGATCACTGAAGATAAAGGTGCTACAGCAAAGCATGGTGGAGAAAGCAGATGGTGACCAGCTATCAGCTGGAATAGTGTCTGGGGTCTTACTGGCTTGTAGTCACACACGCAATCACCTAAGTGAGGCGCTAACTAAGTTCACATCTTAGAAGCACACCAGCCTGTGTGACCCAAAGATGACAATAACAAAATCCAAATATGAAGGGGAAAGTATCAGAGCTTAAATTGTGAACACCCACTTTATAGAAGGTTATAGAGGACAATCCATCTGTAAAGTGTCTGATCGGATTGGGCCTCTTGCAGACCCACTCTGGCCGCAGGTGAGGGACTTGAACAACTTTTTCATCAGACAGAGATGATGTAAACTTGATTCTGGTGGCTGAATCTATGGTATAATATGATACCTGGTCAGTTGACCTCCCTCTTGACCCAACCTGAATTTGGCCTAGGTTTAAATATTTCTCCTATTCCACGACAGAAATTTCCTCTATGGCTTTTAAAAATATTGCTTGTGGTCTTTGCTTTCTTACTCTTTATTTTTATCTTTATATTATTATTATTTCTGTTTCATTTTGTTTTTTATTGTTCCTGTTAGGCCTTTCAGTTTATGAAGCAAAGGAGTGGATGCATAGAGACAATAGCTGATGTAATGGTTTAACAGGGACTGGAGCAGGGGTGGCTGTGGAGGGTGAGGGGAATGGGGGAGAAAATAATGAATGTGGGAGGGGGAAGAGGTACTAGAACTGATTGTGATGATGTATATACAACTCGGTTTTTTTTGGTATATACAACTTAAAAAAAATAATTCTATTGGGGGCTCTTACAACATATATATATATATATATATTCCATACATATATCCATTGTGTCAAGCACATTTGTACATTTGTTGCCATCATCATTCTCAAAACATTTGCTTTCTATTTGTGCCCTTGGTATCAGCTCATTTTTTTCCTTCCCTCCCCGCTCCCCACTCCCCGATGAAGGGGGAGAGCCAGTCAGGGTGCAGTGTAGCAACGATGGATGGAAACATACAACTTTGCTCTAGTTCCTAAATACTTCCTCCCCCACTTCCGCCCCCCACTATCATGATCCCAATTCGACCTTACAAATCTGGCTAGACCAGAGGATGTACACTGGTACAGACAGGAACTGGAAACACAGGGAATCCAGGACAGATGATCCCGTCAGGACCAGTGCTGAGAGTGCCGATACTGGGAGGGTGGATTGGAAAGGGGTAACTGATTACAAGGATCTACATATAACCTCCTCCCTCCGGGATGGACAACAGAAAAGTGGGTGATGGGAGACATCGGACAGTGTAAGATATGACAAAGTAATAAAAATTTATAAATTATCAAGGGTTCATGAGGGAGGAGGGAGTGAGGGAGGGGAAAATGAAGAGCTGATTCCAAGGGCTCAAGTAGAAGCAAATGTTTGGAGAATGATGATGGCAACAAATGTACAAATGTGCTTGACACAACGAATGTATGTGTGGATTGTGATAAGAGTTGTAAGAGCCCCCAATAGAATGATTTAAAAAAAACCCAAAAACCCATGTACTATGCCCTTGTTCTGTTAGCCCAACTGCTGCTTGATCCATGTACGGGTTCTGCATGAACACAATGTAGTGTTTGGGGATTCCCTTTCTTAAGGCTACCTATGGTTTGCTATGAATCACACAGTCAACTGCCTTAGCAGAGTCAATACAATGCAAGTGTACATCTAATTTCCACTAAAATCCATCTGACATCATCAATGATATCCCTTGTTCTGTCCTCTTCTAAATCCGGCCTGAACTTTTGGCTGTCAATGTACTCATGCAGTCATTGTTGAATAATCTTCAGCAAAATTTTACTGACGTGTGATATTAATAATATCATTCTAAAATTTGTGTGCTGTTGGATCACCTTTCTTTGGAATGGGTACAAATATGAACCTCTTCCATTCAGTTCCAGTAGCTGTCTTCTAAGTGTTCTGCCATACAGAGGTGGGCGCTTCCAGTGCTTCATCAGCTTCTTGAAGCATTCCCATTGGTGTTTCATCCATTCCTGGAGCTTTGGTTTTGGCTAATGCTTTCAGTGAAGCTTAAACTTTTTTCTTCAGTACCATTGGTTCTTGCTTATATGCTACCTCCTAAAATGGTGGAATATTGACTAGTTCTTGGTATAGTGACTGAGTATTCTTTCCATCTTCTTTTGATGCTTCTCACATTGTTCAAATCTTTCAATATTGCAACTGGAGGCTTGCAATTTGGAGGTTCTTTCTGTCTAAGATATGCTGTTTGGTTTTCTAACTTTATATGTGTGTTACATAGTATAAATATATGGTGTAGGACTGGGTGGTGTTTCGTTGCTATACAGAGGGTGGCTATGAGTTGGAATTGACTTGGTGGCACCTAACAACAACATATATTACTGTCCACCTGGCAGCATTTTGCCAACAAGAGACATAAGATGTTGCATGTGGGGTATAACTGACTCAGGTATAGAAGATATACATTTAAGGTACGTTATTTTTGTGTGTTTAAGTCTGTTGTGTACGTGTTACTTATCTTCAGTTTGTTTCCATTGATTTCATTGTCTTCTTGCTCCCCTGTGGGTTATCTGGCCAGTTTTAGGATTCTACCTTGAATGATAGTGTTTTTGAGTGTATCTTTTTAGTTTGTCTTGGTTTGCTCTGGTTGGACAACCTAACATACATGTGACTTTTAAGCGTCTCCTAGTATCACATTTTACTGCTTTGTGTAAAACCTCACGTCCACTTAGGACCCTTTATGTTCCTCACTTATAAATCTCACTGCCTTAAATTATATGATTTTGATGTTTGTTTCAATCATCAAATATGATCCTTGTATGTCCATATTTATGCTCTGCTGTTTTTCTTTCTTGGATACTCCAAGATTCCTACTCTCATTTTCTGTGTTAAAAAATGTTAGTGAACCTTGAAGGGTAGGTTTGCTAATGACAAATTCTTTGAGTTTTCCTTCTCTTGAGAATGTCTTTATTTTCACTTCATTTCTGATACATATTTTCCTTAGATAGAAACTTTGCAGCTGTTAGGTCTCTTTTAATGCTTGAAAATCATGGTGCCATGTGGTTTCCAGTTTCGGAGGGTAAATCTCATTTGACTTGGTATTCTCCAGGAGTAAAGCAGAAAATGGATCATTTCTTTTTTGGGGCGCTGATACCATTATTTTTTCATTGCGTTTAGCTTTCAAAAGTTTAATTGTGCTGTGTCTTGGCATACTTTTTAAAAAAAAATCATTTTATTGGGGGCTCATACAACTCTTATCACAATCCATACATGCACATTTGTTTGGCATACTTTTCTTTAGGTTGATCTTGTTTGGGATTCACTTAATTTCTTAGGTCTGTTTGTGTCTTTCACCAAATCTAAGTAGTTCTTAACCATTATATCCTTCAATTATGTTTTAGGTTCTATTTTCTTTTGGGGCTTCAATAATATGTGAGGGGAATTATTTTTCAAAGCTATGTATTTAATTTGTTTTACAAAACAACTTTATCACCTTCAAAGAATTCTCCATTACACTTAATACATTTGTCAAATCTGTGATTCCATTCTTAGAAACATTTTTCAAACTCATCTGGTTCACTGAGATGGATGGCTGTGTGAGCAGGTGCATTGTTGTGGTGTCAAAAGCAGTCCACCGTATGCCACAAATCAGGCTCTTTTGCTGCACGTGGTTACGCAATCTCTTCAGAACCTCTAAATAGAAAGCTTGATTTACAGTCTGACCTGTGGAATGAACCCCAAATGCACAATCCCCCTCACACCAATAAAACAAATGAGCATCGTCTTGATCTTTGCTTTCACTTGACGAGCTTTTTTGGAGTGAGGTGAAGATGGTGTTTTCCACTGGCTTGATTAATGTTTGGTTTCAGGGTCGTAAGAATAGCACCATGCATACATCCATTGGATGTATGCATGGATTGTGATAAGAATTTTACAAGCCCCCAATAAAATGATTTAAAAAAAAACAACCACTGATGACCAAAGAGTACCACCTTCAGTGTGGATTACAACTCACCGTAGAGAGAATGAAAGTCCTCACAAATGGGCCAGTAGACAGCATCCAAATAAGTGGAGAAAAGGTTGAAGTTGTCAAGGATTTCATCTTACTTGGATCCACAATCAACACCCCTGGAAGCAGCAGTCAAGAAATCCAAAGACACTTAACTGGGCAAATTTGATGCAAAAGACTTCATTATAGTGTTAAAGTGCACAGATGCCACTTTGCACACTCAGGCGTGCCTGATCCATTTGCGTTCTTTCAGTCACCTGACATAAATATGAAATCTGGACAATGAGGGAGGAAGACCGTAGAAGAATGGATGCATTTTGATGATGGTGCTGGCAAGGACGACAGAAAGCGAGCACTGCTAGAAGAACAAACAAATCTGTCTTGGAAGATGTACAGCCAGGATATTCCTCGGGATTGTGGTTGGTTTGGCATCAGGCATTTCAAGTACTTTGGATGTGTCATCAGGAAGTAGGCCCTAGAGAAGGGCATGGTGCTTGGTAGAGAATCCGAAAAAAAGAGGAAGACCCCCAGGAGATGGATTGACATAGACACGGCAACTACCACCGTAGGCTCAAAGCTAGGGGAAATGATGACGATGATGCGGGACCAGGGAGTGTTTCATTGTGCTGTATAAGTTGAGGCCAACTGGAAAGCACTTAGCAACAGCAACAAATATTCCCATAGAGAAGGATAAGATCATTTTATGTTATTTGATTTTTTTTTGCCCGATTTCTAACCAGAGAAGTGATGCCAATGCCATTCCACAAATAGTACAACAGAATGCTATTTCTCTGAGGATTATTAAAACATTTTGATAGGTGAAAGTAAAATCTCATTCATTATCTTTCATTTCTTTGATTCCAAGTGAAACTGAATATTTAAATTATATTTACTGGCCCTTTGTAAAAGAAAAAAAAAAAGAATAGCACCATGCCTTTTCTCCAGCAGTGACCGTGGGAAAATAGTCTGGGTTGCTTTGGAGCTGTTCTTTCAAAGCACGGCGTGTTCCCATTCAAGGCTCTTTTTGCTGGTCAGTCAGAACTCGAGGCACACATTTTGTAGCGACCCTTCTCGTCTCAAATCTTCCATGAAAATTCACTCAATTGTGCTCCAAGATCGTCCAGATAACTCCCCATTTCTTCAATGACCCGTTGCTGGTCTTCGAGCACAATTGCATGGATTTTGTCAACATTTTTGTCCATCTGGGAAGTTGACAGATGTCCAGAATGAGGTTTGTCATCAATCAGCATTTCATCTTTTTTGAAACGAGAAAACCAATTGCTTTTCTCATAGCGCTGTCCTTGTGAGCTGTGTTCAACATCCCAACAATTTCTGCAGCATTTTTCTAGAGCAGGAAACAAGATTTCACAGCCGCATGCTGTTCTCGTAAATCGGACATCACAAACAATGAGGTTTGAGAGAAAGTGTTTTTATGAAAAACTCCACTGTGACCAGAGAGAACCTTCCCAGGTGACGCCCCTGGGTGTACTAATGCAAAGCCAGTTGTTGGATGCCCCCCTAGTGGGAAAAATGTATACTACAAAAGCTCCTCCCACAAGAGCGATTTTCCTCTATATTGTTCAGATTGGATTCATTCTACTACCCTTAAATTCATGGATTTTATACCCTGTCATCTCTCTTATTGAACCTACTTAGTGGGGTTTAAAAAGTATTTTATAGCATTTTTCAGCTCCTTAATTTTTTTCAATTACTTTGGTTTAGTTTTCAAGGTTTTTCTAGTTTTCCAATTATTTCAAGATAAATTTTAGTTAATTCTTGAAGCACTTTTATAACAGCTGTCTTAAAAATCCTGGTCAGGTTGTGTAACATCGAATTTATGTTGTGTAGGATAAGTTAGTTGATTCTTTCCTCATTCAAGTTGTGATGTTCTTGGTTTTTGGTATGATGAGTGATTTTCAACTGTATTCTGGACATTTTGTCTACCTTATTGTTAGCTTATGAGATGCATTTCCTCAGTTCTTGTTTCTCAGTGTGGAAATAATTCACAAAACTGCAGCACAAAGTAAGTGGAAGTAAGCTTTTCTGTGTGAAAGTGATTGTATGTTCTCACAGACAAGAAGGAGCCATCTCCAGGGAGGGAAGGTGGAAAAAGCAGCATGGACCTGCTTTTTGATCTTTTGTACCATTTGTGTTAGTCTGGGTAAACTAGAGAAACAAATCCAGAGACATTCATATGTATATAGGAAAGAGCTTTATATAAAGACTAATTGTACATTAAGAAAGCATTCCAGCCCAGTCCAGAAGTCCAATATTAACCCATATGTCCAGTACTAGTCTGTAAATTTCTCTTAAGACTCACACAACACATGTAATGACACTGAGTGCAGGAAGATCACAGGCCCATGGGTACAAAGTCTTGTGGATCCAGTGGTGGTAGAAGCATCTTCAGTGCTGGCAGGGGTCTCTACATGGCTCCTCCAGCTCCAGGACCCTGGCTGCCATCAATGTGTCTCCACGTGGCTTGTCAACAGGAATGTCTCACAGGGAGTCAACCAGAGAGTGGGGCCCGCATCCAGCGAGCCATTTATCTACTTCGTGCATCCAAATGAGGTCATCAAGCTGCAACCTGATTGACAGGCTAAACCCCACCCCTTCACTCTTAATAGTCTCAAATTGAAAACAGATTATGTAACTACTACACCATTCTTCCCAGACTGGTCTCCTCTCACACCCACTCCGAGGGTGCGGTTGTGTTCATGGCTTCTCAGTGGGTGTGCTGGAATGTGCATGTGATCTAATTCATTCCTACTGCACATATGAATGTGCTATAACTCATTCCTACTGCATGGTTAAGCTTTCAGTAGGAGTACTTATGTACATGTTCACACTTTGAGTGGTTGTACATAAACATGCATATGACCTAAGTGGCTTCTACATGCATGTTCTTCCCATAGCACATGCCTGATCTCTTAGAAAATTCCCTTTTCCTTATGGGCTTGGCTTGCTATTCCTTTGGATTGATGGATTTGGAGGTGGGGAACAAATACTTTTTCACTAAGCTTCCTGCCTATCACTATTAGCAGCCTGGTGGTACAAATGGTTAAGCATTTGACTTGACTGCAATGGAGCCAAGGTGGTGCTATCAAGTAAGCTTTGGACTGCTAACAAGATTGTTGGTTTAAACCCAGTGGCTGATCCATGGGAGAAAGAAGAAGCTGGCTGCTCTTGTAAAGATTTATAAGGCTTTGTAAGTCCCATATAGGGTCACTATGAGTTGGACTCAATTAAATGATGTTGTCTTTTGGTTTTTGTAATGGCTCTGTGAGAAAAAATGGTCTCTTGTCATTTTCTTTCATGTTTCCATAGTGACAGATAAGGAAACTCCATGGACAGTTGTATTCAATCCTGTAAGATTGCAATGCATTGCCATCAGCTTGATGGCAACTTTTTTTTAAACCTAAGGAGCTACTGTGGTCATTAAAAAGGCAGGTAAGAAATAAAAAATCCAAGTGGATGTTGGAAGGGAACATGAAACTTGCTCTTAATCATAGACTGATGTGATAGGTTTATTGTAACAACCTGGACAATAAGAACATGTGGGATTAATCAGGTCGCAGTTTGATTAGAGGGAAGAGATAAATGGCTCTGAAAGGCATGGTTCCCCCCCTCCCCTCAGCTCTCTGGTGATCGGAGTGTGCTGGAGCGTTCTGCTGCTTTAGCAAGTTCTCTACCTCAACCTGTGAGCTACACTACCTGTGGGCCAAGCCAACCTGTGGATTGTGTCACTAGAGCTTGAGGCTCCGAGACCTGCTTGACCATGCTGCTGGTGTGTACATTGATTGAGCTTGAGGCTGGTGGAACTGGCCATTGCTTGTGTTCGATATCCCCTTGAGGCCTGCTTCATTAAGTTTCTGAGCTACTGACGGTTGATGACTCACTCTGCTGTTTGGTGCCTGTGGGCACTCTGCTTGCCTTGCCTGAGGGAGAACTCTGCTGTCTGCTTCCTTGACCTTGGACCCAGCAGCCCATGTGAATTGAAAGACTTCCAGTATATTAACTGTTCCACAGAAGTGAGTTGAACCAAACCCTCTGTACTACTGTGTGGACTAATTAGCTGTTAATAGTCCTTCTTGCTTTATATACCTACTCTCACACATATATAAAAAATCATAAATGTCCTGGTTTTGTTTCTCTTGAGAACCCTTCCTAACACAAGTAGCTAAGGCAGATGGAAGAAATAAACAAGTCAAAGAACTGAACAGCAAATTTCATAGATAAGCTCAAGAAGACAATGTAAAATATTGTAACAAAATTACAAAGACCTAGAGTTAGGAAACCAAAAATAATATCATCAGCATATCTTAAACTGAATGAACTCAAGAAAAAAACTCAAGCCTCCAGTTACAATATTGAAAGATTCTGTGGTCAAAATACTCAATGATGCAGGAAGCATCAAAAGATAGAAAGAAGACACAGTCATGGGACCAAAAAGAACTAGTTAACATTTCACCATTTCAGAAGGTAGCTTAAGAGTAAGAGCCAATGGTCCTGAACAAAGTAGTTGAGGTAGTTAGTTTATTGTGCCAACCTTGCCAATAAACACATGTGGGATTAATTGAAGGGTGGAGAGATAAATGGTTCTGCGATCCTCGCCTTTTTTGTCTCTTGCTCTTTGACCAGTGTGCGGCTGCCTTGATTGTTCTGTGCCTCAATTTGCAAGCTACACTACCTGTGGGACACCTAACCTGAGGACTGTGTCACTGTAATTTGAGGTTCCTTCAAGACCTGCTTCGCCACACAATTGGAATTTACATCTCGAGCTGGGGACTGTCAGACCCCAGTCATCTGGCTGACTGTTGGTGACCTCCCTTGCTGTTTGCTGCCTGTGCCCAGATAGCCTGAATTGCTCTACAGAGGACTACCTGGCAGCTCTCAGGCCTTGAAGGACTGCCAGTGTTTCCCAACTGTCTCACGGAAGTGAGTTGCACTGAGCCATTTGTACTGCTTTATAATTTAATTGTTTATTTCTTATGTTATATATCTATCTATCTATCTGTATAACTATATATAAAATTATTAGCAATCTGGTTTTGTCTCTCTAGAGAACCCTGTCTAACACTAGTAGTTCAAGTCACATTGAAAGCACTTGCCAAAAACAAGCTCCAGAAATTGATGGAATACCAACTGAAATGTTTTAACAAGCTGATAAAGCACTGGAAACACTTACTGATATATGCCAGGAAATTTGGAAGACAGTTACTTGGCCAACTGAATGGAGGAGGTCCATATTTGGACTCATTCCAAAGAAAAGTTACCCAACAAAATGCTCACATTATAGAACAGTAAAATTTTGCTGAAGATCATCCAACAATGGTTACAGCAGTACACTGACAGGGAGCTACCAGAAGTTCAAAGCAGATTCAGAAGAGGATGTCACACAAGGGATATCATTGCTGATGTCAGGTGGATCTTAGCTGAAAGCAGAGACTACCAGAAAGATGTTTACTTGTGTCTTATTGACTGCCAAGGGCATTTGACTATGTGGATCACAACAAATTATGGATAACCTTTCGAAGAATGGGAATTCCAGAACACTTCATTGTGTTCTTCTGAAACTTCTAGATGGATCAAGAGCCAATTGTGCAAATGCAACAAGGGAATACTGCATGGCTTATAATCAGGAAAGGTGTGCAGCAGGGTTGTATCCTCTCACCATACTTAATCGGTATGTTGAGCACGTAATCAGAGAAGCTTCACTATATGAAGAATGTAACATCAGAATTGGAAGAAGGCTTACAAACAATCTGTGATATGCAGCTGATATAACCCTGCTTGCTGAAAGTGAGGACTGAAAGCACTTGCTGATGATCAAGGATTGCAGCCTTCAGTATGGATCCACTCAACGTGAAGACCAAAATCTTCACAACTAAACCAATTAAGTAACACCATGATAAACGGAAGAGGTTTTAAGTTGTCAAGGATTTGGTCATGCTTAGATCCACAATCAATGCGCAGGGATGCAGCAGTCAAGAGATCAAACTACATGTTGCATTGGGTAAATCTGCTGCACAAGATCTCATTAGAGTGTTAAAAAGCAGGGATGTTTCTTTGAGGACTAAGGTGCACCTGACCCAAGCCATGGTATGTTCAAATGGCTCCTATGCATATGAAAATTGGACCTTGAATAAGAGAGACCAAAGAACAATCAGTGCATTTGAATGATGGTGCTGGCAAAGAATGCTAGGTTCCATGGACTGCTAAAAGAACCAACAAATCTGTCATACAGGCAAAGATGGCAAGACTCTGTTCCACACACAGCACCTGTTGTCAGGCGATACCAGTCTCTGGAGAAGGACATCGTGCTTGGTAAAGTAGGACAGGCAAAAAGAGGAAGGCCCTCACCAGGTGACAAAGCACCGGGCAATTGTGAGCGTGGAGCAGGGCTGGGCAGAGAGTCGCTACGGGCGGGAAATGACTTGCTGGCACCTAGGTGCTACTCTAGATTAACAGGAAGTAAAATACACAGGGAGGGGAACTGAATGTCTCCGTTGATACAGTTTCAGAGTTTATCTTCTTTACAAGTACCTAAGAAAGTTCCTAGGCAACACGAGTACGATACTAAAATTCCAAACATAGTATTGTGCACATGTTCCTCCTTCCTGTTCTGCCTTTCAGAAGCAGTACGTTCAGTCAAAAGGCAATGCACAAGGTGGCTAGCAATCGTCATCATCAGTCTACCCTCATACTGTTCTGTGAGTGAGCACGTGACAAACGGGTGAACTCTTCCATTCACACATAAAAAACGTCTACTTGGAGAGGACTGATATCCAGGATATCTTATAAAAGATTTTATTACAAGTTTATTTTATTAAGGTTTCTGAAGTATATGAAAAAACATACATTTAAACTATGGTGTACATTAAAACAGCACAAAGTTTGAAAATACTATAAACATTATATCTCAAATAAATATATGTACATTTACTTTCAATAAGGTCCATTATCATCACTTAAAAACACTGATATGTACACCTGGAAGTATGTAAAAATTACACAGCACTGCATGTCAACTTTCATACATTTTTAAGAAAGCATAGAAAATTCATTATCTAATTTTATGCATAGGAGCCCTGGTGTGCAGGGGATAAGCACCTGATTCAAAGGTTGTTGATTCAAACCCACCCAGCGGCTTCATGTGAGAAAGAACTAGTGACCTGCTTCCATAAGGATTACAGCCTAGAGAACCCTATGGGGCAGTTCTAGTTCTACTCTGCCACGTGGGGGGTGGGGGCGGGATACGTCAGAATGCTCTCTTACAACCACCTTTTAAAAATGCTTATCATATTTCCTAAAGTCTACCATAACCCAAATGTCACAAATATTGGCCAACTAGTTCTAAACTTTTATGATATATCTATATATAGACATAGATATATCTCCATTAAGATGGTGAAGAGATTAACCTCACGGAGTTTGGCTTTTCTCGGCTATCTGACATGGGAGGGGACTGGAGAGAGAGTCCAACTCGTCTACAGCAATTACACATTGTTACTTTTCTAGAATGAAAAAATATAAGCATCTCATTTGAAGATATTGCAAGTCAAAATGGACTCTAAAACAAATGTATGTGGAGAGGTTTTGAAGAATAAATTGGGTATCCCAGGGGAGGATCAGCTGCTTGTACCGTGAGGTTTCTTAAAAGCAGTGGAT
This sequence comes from Echinops telfairi, assembly GCF_000313985.2. NCBI lineage: Eukaryota > Metazoa > Chordata > Mammalia > Afrosoricida > Tenrecidae > Echinops > Echinops telfairi. The sequence continues at coordinate 46,149,175 of NW_022103915.1, forward strand.
GAGCTTGTATACTGTAACGTTCCTCATCATCATTAGTGGCATATAGCAATTCCCATGAGAGATTGGCCCACTGCCCTCGAACAGCTTCAGCATTCAACTTTCCAAGTTGTATCAATAATTCTTGAAGAGTCAGTACTCTCCCAGTGTAAACACCCTTAAAAAAAAAAAGTAGGGAGAGGAAGGACAGAGAAATTACATTTATTTTTTATAATTTTATTTATAAATATAGGAAGGAAAAAAATCCATTGAAAATTTCCTCCCAATTTCAATAAAAGACAAAGTGTATAAAAATACACATATAAGTTGCTTCTTTTCAGAGGTAAAAATCATTTTTATTTCCTTAGCTCTTTGAACACATATGAGAAATAAAAATTTCCAGAAGCCATTCTGCTTAATGACCAGAATCACTGAGATATAATTCACATAGTATACAATTTCCTATTTAAAGCAGACAATTCAATGTTTGTTTAGTGTACTCAAAGGCATGTGCGATTATCACTGCTTCACTCTGAGCAGCACCGTGCTTTGGGAAAAGAATTTTGTAGATATAGTAGTAAGTTGTATCTCTTGGCATGAAGCCTCCCTCTTACCAGTCAGAGTCAAGGTGGTCAAGGGCAGTGTTTTCAGTGTGCTGCGTCCAAGGCAGAATGGGGTTGGCTGGAGGGAGTCTCCCACCTTGCAAGATGGTGGGGTAGAGGGGAGTGAGTTTTTGCTTAAATACTGTAGTCGCTTCACTGCTGATACTACATTTTAGATTGTCTTTAATATGTTTCTCCGTTTCTTGTACGCCTTTAAGACCATTTGAGACTGTAAATCATTATTTTAAGATCACTGGGAAGCGTACCTTTTCATAGTGAGTGTTTTATACTGTGTACATTGGATGGCATTTTCAATGCAATGGGAAGAATGGCTAATCACTGAAAAAGTATTCTCTATTTTGAGTCTGAATTTTTCCACGTCAAATTTATTTCAAATAAAGTTTGTTTCCAAATACAGATGTCTGTGAAAGAAATACTTGTCACATATATGTTCATTTTTCTTCTAGATTTAAATCCAAAGTGATCATTCATTCGCTTAAACTGGGCATAAGAATACAGTCTATTTAATGAAATATGCCATAGGTATTGGCAAAAGGGAAAGAAACAGCTAGCTATTTTAAGATTGGACTGTGTTGGGCAATAAAGTTATCACTAGAAATGCTTCAAACCTATAAATATACCCATAGTTAGAATGTCATTTCCCTAGCATTTTGTTTAAATAATTTGGGAAGGTAGGGTAGAAACGGGGAACCGATTATAAGGATCTACATATAACCTCCTCTCTGGTGGACGGGCAACAGAAAAGTGGGTGAAGGGAGACGTTGGACAGTGTAAGATATGACAAAATAATAATTTATAAATTATCAAAGGTACATGAGGGAGAGGGGAGCAGGGAGGCAGGGGAAAAAATGAGCTGATACGAAGGACTCAAGTAGAAAGCAAGTGTTTTGAGAATGATGATGGCAACAAATGTACAAATGTGCTTGACATACAATGGATGGATGTATCGATTGTGATAAGAGCTGTATGAGCCCCCAATAAAATGATTATTTTTTTAAAAAAAGTATTTATGAGCACATTTTAAAACTTACCATATTAGGATCATACCCAAGAGAAAACAAGTACGGCTTTTCTTGTAAAACTGCTTCCTTCCACTTTTCATCAGAAACCAAACCAATATACCAGTCATTTTCATATTCTTCAAGGTAACTAGTCAGCTCCTTAAAGTTGTCTATTGGACCTAAACTTGCCTTATCAATCATTAGTTTCAAAGTGTACCTAAAAGTGGAGAATCGAAAATGTGGGTATTTTTTCCCCAAAATCAACTTCATAGATTAAGTTAGTATTTTAAAGATGCTGATCTGCAATCAAAATATTTCAGATAAAAAAATGAGGAAGAAATGAACAAGTCATCCAGTATACCGTATGAATAAGTCTTCCCCCTAAACAAGACCAAAAGGACTATAAACTAAGTATACTCCTGAGAAAAATCACAATGCATATTAAGCACTTTCCCTTCAATTTTATGATAGTTTTTATATTAGTAATAAACTTCTAAGTGAACTTGAACAAAAACTCAACATTAAAAAAAAACATTTTCCTGCCAATATTACATCTTTTAAATAATCAAAACTGATTACCTGAAAGCTTTCAGTGCTAGCTGGAATAGTTCTGGTTTTTCCATGAGCCAATCAAAGGCAGTCGACCAAGGCAAAACCCCACTGTAAACTTTCAATATGTGACTGGGACTAGGAGTCACATTGTCTATTCCAAACAAACTAAAATAACAAGTCATTGCTACATGAACATATGAGTCCTTTAAAACTTTATCCTTTGCAATTTCTTCCAGTACATTTGAGGTCTTTTCTTCTGAATGCAAACATTCCAAGTGCCTTAAAACAAATTGGTACCAGTCTTCTGGAAAGATCGAACTCATCTCCTTCATTCTGACATCAGGCAAACAGTTAGACCTCCATTCTTCAGGTAAGCTTACCATGTGAGAATGAGAACTGAACTCCACAAGGGGGATAGATACCATGCCTTCTTGCTGTCCTTTGTCAGGAGCAGGGTATCCCAGCATAACACTTTTATAAAGCGTATTGTCAGGGACTCTGTCTGTAGAAAGATCATCAACCTTCCATAATTCTGTTGATCCTGGGAGAGAAGAATTTGTACCTGGAAAAACTTTCAACTGACCTTTTCCTTCTTTTCCCTTTTTGCTGGTTGGCTCATCATCAAAAATATTCCCATCACACCAGTCATCAAAAATTTCTGATACTGAACTATCCGTGTCTTCTGGGCACTGGGGCTGCGGTGAAGGATTTGAAGTGGGTGGGATTAGTAAAGGGGCCTTCCCTTTATTCTCAGTTTTGTGAACATTCTCCTGCTCACTGGGTTTTCTGGAGCAGTACTGAACGAGTATCCACACAAGTATTTTAGCAAGGTCATCTTTAAATTCTTTTAAGTTTTCATGAGAATCAATTATGCCAGATAGGACATTCCGGGCATCAGAATATAGTTTCACAGGCAAAACTGTACATGGTGTCAAGATATTTCCAAAGTGCTCATTAAGGGAACATCCTCTTGTGGATTCTTCTCGCACAAAGGCACCTTCAAAAACTTCATCAACCCTTCCAGCTTCAGCAGTGTGACAAGATGTCTCTTGCAATTCTAAGCCCTAACAAAGGAAATAAAAAGTACTTGAGTTTATGATCTTTCTTTTATAGAGAAAAACAATTAGTCTTGAAAATGCCCAGGGATTTTCATAATAAAAATTTGGAAAATGCAAAAGTTTAAATCAGGACTTATAAAACTTAAACTTTGTGGCACTTAACATATTTGATGCTGAATAGATATTAAAATTAATGCCAGTAGTATTTTAAAAGATAGTATCTAAATTTCACTATAAACTGGCAAAATCACCTTATTGATTTAAGCATTAAAGACTATATAGTCAGTTTGAATCAATAAAAAACTTTATAACTTAAAACTTTGTTTTGGTAAAAGGAAAAATTAAAACTATATCATATGTACAGCAGTTTGTTTGTTTTTTTCCATTTTTAAATTGTTTTATTAGAGGCTCATACGACTCTTATCATAATCCATACATACATCAATTGTGTAAAGCACATTTGTACATTCATTGCCCTCATTCTCAAAGCATTTGCTCTCCACTTAAGCCCCCGGCATCAGGTCCTTATTTTTCCCCCTCCCTCCCTCATGAGTGTACAGCAGTTTTATATCCTTTCCACCTCATTTTATATGATTGGTACATTCTTCTAGTGCATGGATATGACATCATTAACCATTTTCTGGTTTGTTTCTTTAGAATAAAATAATGAAGATACAGGTTTGACTGTATCCTCCAATTACAATGTAAAAGCTCTTTTGATAACTACTATCCTCAGTGTTCAATTCAGTGCCTGGCCCATAGTTTGGTCTACAAGAAATATATGTTGAGTGAATGAATTTGACTATGTTCCTACATGAATTCTGAACATATATTGATTACCTCCCTAGAAGGAATCATGGTTACCACTATCATTGTTCATTATGTATTTTTATATATTAGCAGTACCATTATTATGTACAAACTGGCTATGCTGCCAGATTTAATTAGGATCCAGGGAAAGAGTATGGGATGTGAGAGCAGAACACCTCTGTAAGTTATATGCTCTAGGTTATGTTGCCTACACAAGCTTCAGTAAGGTCACTTACGCTCTGAGATTCCATTACCTCTCCTTCCATGCAAAATAATCCCAGAGCATAGGTTTTGTAGATGACATTAGTGAACAAAGGTCCTTTGTAAACTCTGAAGTACGATATAAAGGTTAGCAAATGACACAGCTAGGCCAGCAAAAGAAACAAAGATCTGACACCAGAGAGTAAGCCTCCATCCCACATAGGCCACAACAAAAGGACCGGAGTCCAGGTATTCCCGAACAACGCCATTTGTTTAGGAGAACGAAAAACAAAATTAAGCAATAAAACATCCTCAATATTTCACATTTTTACTCCTTGTTCTGTTTCTGTAGATTAGATGAGCACCGTGGTTCTCACACTGTAGGTGAGTCAGAATCACCTGGAAGTCTTGTTGAAACATAGACTCGGACTACTCCCAGGGCTTCTTTCTGATGGAGTGGGTCTGGTGGCCCAAGAAATATCTTTTCTAACAAGTTCCCTGGTGATGTTAAAACTGCTGGTCTGAGGACTAGTCTGTCAGACTCAGTGGAAGAAATGAACAGCTTTAGTCACCAATTGTATCTAATCTATCCTAAGACAAAAACATCATTCATTCAAAGATTTACTGAGGACTTATGGACCCGGCACTGTTCCAGGGACTTAAGCTATAACCCCAAATAAAACAAGATGGAAAACCAACAATAAAAACAGCAAGCAAATTACACAGTATGCCAGAAGGTCTAAGTGCTATGACAATTCTAAAAAGGAGAGCACAGCAAAACAAAGAAGATTGGAAGTCCAAAAGCAGAGGTGGGGGTACAGTTCTAAACAGACCTCATTGAGGTAAGGTCACAGTGAAGTGATACTGCTTAAAATGGTTCTTTCATTCATGATTTCATTAGCTCCCACCAAATGCTTGGGCGGGATCATGCAAAGAGGGTGCAGAAGAGGGGAATGGTCACTTTTGCCATCCCTGAGTGTAAAAGAGCCAATTCGGAAACGGTGAGAATCCCAGGATGATCAAGGACAGCCACCAGCAGAGCACATGGGAGAGCCAAGCCTGAACTGGCAGCAGTAGACATACAAGCCACAGCACTGAGACCATGAGGCACAGTGGCAGGCTTCCCAGCTTATGGAACAAGGCCAAGGCCAAGGGACATTGTGCTGAGAAGCTTAGACCAGAGGGAGGAGACATGTATGCAAGCCTGGCTGAGAAGAGAGACTGTGGACAAAAGAACTGTATCCTCAATGTGTTGGAACCTTTTGGGTTTCCCTAATAAACCCTGATTTTGAGTATTTCCCAAGGTCTATGTGGCCGCTGCGTTGGATTATTGAATCCAGCAGGAGAGAAAAGTATGGGAAAGATGGTTGGTGTCTGAACAGATAAAAGAAGGATGGACGGTGGAGACATTTTGACCTCTGCCTGCAGCCATCGGCCTAGGGGTGGTGCGGAGTTGATTCTCCTTCCTACCAAAGTCAGATGAGGTCAGAGGTGTCCCCCATGCCATTAGTTCAGTGTAACATTTGAGCAAAGATGAAAGGCAATGAATGAGTTAGTGATTTGGTTGTCTGGAGGAAGCGTGGTCTCAGCAGAGGGTACTGTCGGCGGGAGTTGAGTTAGAAGCCTAACCAATTAAGACTCTGCCTTGTACTCTGGGTGGTTCATCAAAGACCTACTGCAGGGTTTTCAGCAGAGAGAGGTTCGAGAGGTGAGCAGCAATGTTACCATCACCAGAGACTTTGGCTAGAGCAGTTTGGGTGGAGTTACAGTATCAAAACCTACAGTGAAAGAGAGAATGTTAGGGATCAGAGGTATGACAGGAGGCCACATTACTAAGGCACTTTGCTTTAAAAGGAAAAATGGAATGTAGTAAGTTGGGGCGGTGATGTTTTCATTACATCGAGAATGTTTATAGGTTAAAATGCTTATTTAAAAAAAAATCATGGATCTATACTTTTAAGATGCTCCGCTAGAGAGAGAAAGATCAAGACTAGAAGAGAAGGACACAAGTATCCTGTTACTATGCTCTATTACACAATCAATATTAGCTTCCTATCAACATGTGCACACTGAAATATACCTTTACAATCCCCATTTTCTCAGGTCATTAAAAAAATAAGTTTTTATTGTGCTGTTAAGTGTCTGATACATACAGAAATTTCTACACATGCACTATAAAACCACTAGAGAGGTTTAAAATAAACATTAACCTTAATGTTAATAGAGCAGTAAGTATAACCTCGTTCTAGAATCATTATCCATAGTAAACGATCCTGAAAACGGCCCAAGTAGTGAGACCCAGGTAAGAAGAGACCTAAAACAAATGAGAAAAATAAGGAATCATTTTTCAAGCTTGGTTTAGCCCTCATTTCAATCTCAAGGTCCCATCAACCCTCCCATTGGGCCCAAAATAGAAACTACTGTTCATTTCATATTAACCCACTGCAGACCTGTGAATTCTCACTGCTGGTAATCCCCAGGAACTGTACATTGCACATTTTTGTAGTGCACCACCGAGCTGATTCCGACTCCTGTAACCCTTTAGGACAGAGTAGAACTGCCAAAGCCAACGGCTAGTTCCAAAACAAGCTTCACGGGCTAAAATGTACGGTGAGCAAATACACTTTCTTTTTTCTTGCAAATACACTCTTCTAAGAGTAATGTTGAGAAGAACAAAATAGCTGAGTTGGCAGTTAGCTTATTGCTTACAGTGGTCTCGATACCACTGTGTACGTTCCTGGATCTCTGGTGGTGCTGTGGATTAGGCAATAGGTGGCTAACCACATGGTTGGTGGTTCAAGGCCATCAGTTATTTCACTGGAGAAAGATAAGCCTTGGAAAGACTATAAAGATTTATAGTCTTGGAAAGCCGTTAAGTCAGAATAGACTCGAAGGCAGTGGGTTCTTCAATCCAATACTGTGTCTTTAGTTTTCACTCTCTACGGGAGCTGAGCTTTTACATCTACTTGACTTGTTCCATTGTAACAAACTCAGAGAAATCCTGAGGGGAAAAGTGGTTTATGGATAACGAAGGGCTGTCACCTGAATTTAAGAAAATGTGTTTTAAAAATTGCCAAATTCACCTTCATGAAAATTTCCTAAATGTTTTAATTTTATATTTACCTCAATAAGGCATGCCAAGTTTATTTCTATTTCTCATTTAGTCTCCTCCTATGCCTCAATGTATTGGAGTCTGTTTTACAGTCCATGATATGGTTATATCAAGACTGTTTTCCCTCCTGCACTTGATAATTAATAACCTCATTAATTTTCTTAAGCACAACTATTTACTTACTTAAACTTCCAGCTGCCATCGCAGACTGCAGTGCAATAGTCAAACCTGGGACCATCTGGTGGTAGTACACTGTATCTGCACACACGCTGGCGGCGGTGCCCACCGCTCCTGGCCAACTCCGAATCGGCCGGGGAAACCCCACCAAGAACACAGGCAGGGTGAAGAGGGGGAGCAAGGGAGAAGAGAGCAGCGTAGAAAGCACCACGACGAGCAGCACGAATGGAGAGAAGACGGTGTTGAGAACACATAAAGTGGCAGCCGATTTCCGACGCTGTTTTTTCTCCGTCCATGATGCCAGAAGCACAGTCACAGCAAACTGCAATTTCGAGACGAACTGAACCAGACGATCACGCACAATACCTACCTGCAGAGATGTAAACATCATTTGAATTTATTCTTAAAGACTTTTCATGACTTCTCAAGACCACATAAGGACATACTGTTTAATTTTATTCTTGACTCGATATCTTTGGTGGGGGGGGCTGTATAATCCTCATGTGCAATTCTTAGTTATAATTTTTCCAACCTCGCAATCAATAAATGGGAGGGTATGTTCAAAAGTTTCGGAGCTCTTAGAAAACCATGTACCACTAAAAGGGAGACAGATTGAGAGTGTAATCAAACGCTCTGAGCCTGACGAAGCTTTGCTGGATATGCCCTGGAAGTCAGAAGATCAGAAGCTGTGGAAGTTAAGCAGCAGGCTTATAGGAAAAGTACATATAAACTATGGAAGCCATTTTTCACTCTATTTCCAGTCATCTTAGCAGAGCTTATGACCTTTTGTTGGAGGTGTTCTAATGCAGTCTGAAAAGAGAGGCCATTGCATTTAAAAACGCAGCTTTAAACATCTTGAAGTCACGTGCCAAAGAAATAGCCCCTCCCGACTCCAAGGGTAAAATCAGGCTAAACTGATCGTGGGAGATTAGGGATCTTTTCAGTTTCATTGAGGACCAAAAACCTTTTGATACTGCTGAGTAAAAATATCCAGCTTCCTCTAACTAGTAACACCAAAGAGATTGTTATCTTGTGCCTAAAAGAAATTTCAGGAGTGCCTTCAAAAGGAGTTAAAAATTGACTTTGGAATTAAAATACAATCTGAAATATTAATTACCTTGAAATAATTGTTATTATTTTTACTTTTAATAGTCCATTTTATTTAATGTAATAAAGGCAAAATACTATGTCAACATGTAATCAGTATTTTCTAAACATTGGGATAGTTTACCTTTTTCTTTTTGCAGCAGGTCTTTGAGGTATGGGTCTATTTTACACTCACCCGTCGCTGCTGGGCCATTTGTGGCTCACGGCAACTTTACATGTGTTAGGGAAGAACTGTGTTCGACATGATCTTCAATGGCCAATTTTTGGGGGGAAAAACAGGTCTTTCCTTCGAGGATAATTTTCACTAACATTTTTCTACCTCAAGGAGTCATGGATTTAAAAACAACACAAATAAGATTATTTAGCATCCTGTACTGGAACCTAAAATAATCCTAACTAAACTCCTCTTTTCATCAGATTTCCACATTTTAAAATGATGAAACATTCTCCCCTATGAAATGATAAATCTCTTCTCCTAATCAAGCCATTCAATGTTATAAATTTTACATTTTTACTACTGTATTGAATAATTAGTTGTGTAAAAAAAGTATTTGCTTCCAAAATTTATATTGACAAAACTGGCTTCCTTCTGCTAGAATTATTATTTATTTCCTCAAAGTACGTTTATTTTTGTATTATATAAAAAAATTTGTATGGCACAAATAAAGGAGCCCTGGTGGTGCTGTGGTTTAGACACTTGGCTGCTAACTGCAAGGTCAGCAGTTTAAACCCACCAAATGCTCTAAGGGAGAAAGATGAGGCTGTCTGTTCCCACAAAGATTTACAGTCTTGGAAACCCTCTACAGGGTCACTCTGGGTCGGAATCAACTTCATGCAGTAGGTTTTTTGGAGGGTGAGTAGGGGGTTATAGTATAAAAATGTGGTTGGCCTCTTCATTGTTAACTGCAAAGGATAGTTAACACCCCACCAAACACTTATTTCCTCTAATTACCCACAGTGGAAATCATCCACGCAAAAGACTTAGAAAGTCGTTCAAGTCTTATGAAATTTATTTCCATTGTGGGTTGGGAGTAAGTGGTGGGGGTGAGAGGAATGAGGCTCGGTGGTTCACTGGTTGCACTCTGTGGACTAGCACAATTCCTGTTTACTCACTGTTACAGCTGCCTCAAATCAAACAAGTACAACAACAAATGCCATTACAGAGAAATGGGCCCTTGCTTAATACTGCTGATGGGAATATGAAGTAGAATTACCTCTCTGGAGGGTCATGTCACAACATGAAACAAGAATTCTAGAAATGTCCTTATCTCTTGATCCATCAATTTTACTTCTAGGTCTCTATCCTGAAGAAATGATGATGGATGTGTACAGTGCTTCAGCTACATGCCTCCTTTTACTAAGAAAAATATGAAGCCACTTGTTTTCTTTTTACCCTCAGTGGGTTGGCTAATTACAGATGTCTACAGGTATATTGGACCACAGTGCAACCATGAATTGTTGCTAAAGTCAGAATGACTGACAGCTGGCCACAGTCCCGTGTCACAGATTACAACACACCATACACAGTGTGCGTGAGATCTCATTTCTGTTGATAAAAGAACATGTAAATAGGAACATCAAAACTTGGAAAAGTATATACCAAAATGTCAGACATTGATTCTCTCTAAACCACTGGGAGAATTATAGATGACAGAGTGAGTAACACTTCCACTGTAACAAAATACACACCAATTTTATAGCAAAAGAAAAACAAAGCAAATTCCGTAAAGGTACGCCTTCCAAGTTTCTAAGTATTAACTGCTCAGTTTGTTGGAGGTAAAGAACATGTGCCGGAAAGCAGACATTGCTGGTTCTTCGACGACACTAATAATTGTGACCAATCTTAGCTAGACTAATGGGATGGAGAACAGGCATAGCCAGTATATAAGGTATGTAAGTAAAGCCAGGTATGTAAGTATATGAGCCAGTGTGTAAAAGTATATCAGGATTCCTTCGGTGGTGTTACAATGTTCTAATATTAGAATGTACTGATGAATGCAAAGCTATGGGTACACACCCCTGAACCATACATTTTAAATGAATATATTTTATGGTATATGCAATACATCTCAATAAAGCTAGTACAAAGAAAAGGATTTACCAGTAAGAGTCTAAGTCCTGTATTCAGGTTTCTGTTCCACCATAAGTCCTTATTAAAGATCAGTGCGTGTGTGACTGCTACTGTGACCGTCTCCAAAAGAGCATTTTCTGTGTTCTGCCATACCTGCAGTACACAAATTACCCACCTTCATTATGTAGAATTTAATAATCTAAGCAAACTACTAACATGCACACAATCAGAATTAAACTTCCCCGCTGGAAAATATACTAAATCCACATTCGGGTTACCATTCTAAAAGCTCTTGTGAATCCAATGGAGGCAGCCACAGACTGGGGCCTCTGCAAGGAACTATCCAGTGAGAGAAATGCTATCATGACAAAAGGTGACACTAAAAGAGAACAAAACAACAGAGACAGACTTAATTAAAGCAAATAACTCCTCCCATAGTTTATCTTGGCAAAAATATGATCTTTAATGAGCACATTTAAATAATTAATATAAAACCTCATAAAGCAGAAACCAAATCATAAAAGAATAAATGCTTGTATGTCATGTTAACTCAAAGCCCAAACCCATTACCACTGTGTACGTTCTGATTCACAGTGACCCTACTGGACAGAGTAGAACTGCCCCACAGGTTTCAAGGACTGACAGTCTTTACAACAGAAGCAGAACACTACGTCGTTCCCTCTGGGAGTAACTGGTGGACTTGGACTGCTGGCCTGTTAGCAGAGAAATGCTAACTGCCCCACCAGGGTTCCTTGAGTGCATTACAATACCACACAAATATGGGACTTTCGTATTTTTGCACACATTTCCCCAATAGTTTGTAACAGTAAGCCAGACTTCATCCTCCTACCTAGTGTCAGTAGAGTGCGTCTGGCAACACCAATCTTCATGAGTTTTGCTTGCTTCTTTAAGAACACCGTCACAGTATGCATATCCTTTGGATAGAAAGGGTTTCGGAAAACTCCAAAGATATAGACACTTTGAATTTCTCTAAGTATCCACAGTATTGCAAGTAATATCATCAACATATAGCCAACAATAGTCTGCGGACTGCTTCTGGACATCTGTGAGAAATCAGCAAAGTGGTGAAGTAAACTGGATTCTACGAGAGCCAAGGCTAACATAATGATGTAGAATCCACATTCTTTCCATGTATAATGTGTTCTGGAATCGCTGGGTAAAGCCTTGGATTTGGTTCTAGCTCTGTGTCTGGTCACATGGTGCTTGAAGGTAAAACCCATCTCACGTAGATTAAGACTCAGCAGGAACCCAAGTCCCGTCATGAAAAGAACCACACAAACAGGACTGGGAATGAAATACGATGTTACAGCCACTCCAGCAGAAATGAGGAGCATCGCTAACAACCTGCAGGGGGAAAAAAAATTTACTTGCAAAAGAACAGTGTTCGTTAGGTATAAGTTACATGTAACTTCAATGTTGTAAAAGTTACCATAGGTGTGTCGACATGGGTGAGCCTCCAAGGCCAAACTCTAAAACTTGTTCCATTGCCCATAAAAATAGTGCATCAGGTGGGGGCAGAGTTCCCAGTGCCCAGAGAAAAGGTAAAAATATAAACAAGATGTGTAAAATCTGATTCATCTGTTCTAGAGCTGGCACATGTATCATAAATCTGTAAGAAAAAGAAAACATTTACATCACACACATTCATCGATAGAATAAGGTCAGGAAAAGCAATCTAACACCAAGTAACCCCCCCCCCCCATGTCCTGCTGTGCCCACTGGACCTACTCCATAACAAAACTCACTGTCACTGAGTTGCTGCGACCCAATAGGACAAAGAACTACCCCTGTGGGTTTCTGAGAGTGAACCTTGGTGGGAGTAGAAATCTTTCTTTCTCTTGCACAGAGCTGCTTGGCTGGTGGTTTCGAACTTCTGACTTTACTTGTAGCAGCAGCCCAACACACAATCACTGAGCCATCAGAGCTCCTACACCCTTAACAAAAGATTAAAGCAAAAAGTAAACAAAAATTGTCTCCAGTCCTTACCTATAAACATGAACAAGACCTAGGGATTGTAACCCTTGCCCTTCCAGCAACTATCCCAAATCACCGGGGGAAACATTTGGCATTTAGAGAACATAGAGGTTCCAATGTGGAAAGGACGACAGAATGGAAAATCATTCATGAATATCGTAATTCAACTGAATTTATGGATATATAAAACTATGCAACCGAGCCCAGGGTTAAATACAGAATTTGACACTACTTACCATTTAAGCAAACACAGCACAAAATGGTTTCAAATAATTTAATAAAAACCTTAAAGCATAGAAGAATCAATGTTATGACTATGATATAGATGTGTGTGTGTGTGTGTGTATAAAAGCTAACTAACCACATACCTTGTACTTAAGGAGTTCCTAAGGGAAATTTTCAAAAGAGAAAACTAAATCTCAACACTGGAATATCCTAGTTCCTTAAAACAAAGTCAAGGAGAAAGACAAGTTCTGCAACAATTAACTCACTTTAATACAAATGTACAGTAACCAGGGCTCTGACAATGGCACTGTGTCTGCTCACACAGATCCCAGGACCAAGCCTGGTGTCCAGGCTAATGCACTCAGCCTCACAATGTATGTCTTTCAAATGCTGATCAGCAGAGAATTAAGGAACACAATGTTAACAATGGTGATGATAAATTAGGTGACAATACTTTTGATGGTGTAGAATTAAAGCAAAGTTCATTTAATTCAAAGAAAAAAGCAATCATATAACAACAAAACTAAGCCACATATTATAAGGCACAGGGAAGTCAGAGAAAGCATGAAGGTTAGTACAATGTCCTTTTTTTTTAAGGTAATACTTCTCTTGCTAACAAATTCAAACTCAAGAATGGGGCAGCTGGTGGAAAAACACTATATACGGTTGACCTTTCTATCTCTGGGTTCTGCATTTGAAGATTTAACCAAGGACTGAGGGCCTGGAGAGGAGAGAATTAAATGTTCAAACCAATTCCGCAAAGGCTAAGAAGGCACACACAGTGCTATTTACATAGAATTTACATTGTATTAGGTATTGCCAAAATACTCTAGATCTGAGACTTAAAAGTATACGGGGTGAATGTTCTGTGCAGATACTTCACCATTTTATAGGACAGACATAAGGTGAACAGATTTTAACACTGGTAAAGCGGGACACCATTGATAAAACTCATATCCTGGCGAAATAGCAACATGGCAGCCGAAAACCTATAACCTAGCTTATCGTGCATTCTTTCCAAAAAATCGGGACTTTTTAAAAATGCTGCAGGACAAATTGTTCAAAAGCAGGACGTCTGGTCACCTTAGTCTAGGAGGGTTTTCCAATCTGCTGGGGTACTACAACTAAGCCCCCTTGGGTTCCTAGGAGAGATTTTACCCATATTTGATTTTATGAGTCAGCATCAACTCACTGGCAGTGAGTGTTGTGCTGATGTACTGGTGGTGCAGTGTGTTACACTTTGGGTTGCTAGCCACAAAGCCAGCAGTTCGAAACCACCAGCTGCTCTGAGGGAGAAAGGTGAGGCCTTCTACTCCTGTAAAGTCTTGGAGCCGCCTAAGGACAGTTCTACCTTGTCCTATTGGGTTGCTATGAATCAAAATCCACTCAATGGCAGTACGTTTTTAAGAGGTGATATTACTGTCTTTCTTTTTTGCTCCTCAAGCAAGCAAGAAGCAATGACTTAGAAAACTTATTTATGAGGGTATCTTAAATATATTATACAATATACCTATAATATATATATATATCTCACAATATAACTGGATTAACAACAAACATTGTGATTGCTCACTGGTGGCATCAGATGCAGCCTTGGAAGATTATTGTGTTTTTTAATATGGAAAAATAATTAAAATTTCCTGTTTCTGATAAGGATTCTCTAGGCTAAAAACAACTCAGTATTCAGGAATAGGAAAACTTTGCTTTGAACCTAACAACTATAAAAATATTACACTGCTATATAATAAGATCTACATGCGAAGAAAAAGTTGTTTTTTCCCATTGCTCAGATGATATGGTATAGCATGTTAGGGATTGGAATGCTCATCCTACAGCTTCTTCACAAACCCTATGGAGCAGTTCTATTCTTCCCAATGGGTCCCTCAACTAAATGGAGGTGCCTTTTTAAAAAGATGATGTAAATAAGCATCCTTCATTCTTGCTATTTAAAAGTTATTTAAAATTACGAATATAATTGTACTAGATAAAGAATGATAAAAAAGAGAAAAAGTTATTTCAATGGTCAGGAATTGTATCTCCCAGAAATGTATTCTAACTCTTATCTTCTATGCCTGTGTTACATTCCCAGTTAGGAATGGTGGGTTGCTTTTGTTATGTTCATGAGGCAGATTCAGTGGAGGGTACAGGGTGTGTCTTAAACCAATCTCTTCTGAGATATCAAAGTGATTAGACAAACAAGCAAGCAAGAGACAGAAGATTGCCCATGAGCAGGAGGACCATCCTTCAGAGCCAACACAGATGTCTACCATGAAAGCTGGCACCCTGGATTTAGACTGCTAGCCTGCTAACTAGTGAGAATAACGTTGCTTGCTAGTCACCAATTTGTGGCATTTCTGTTATAGCAAGCACTCGATAACCAAGATAATATCTGACAATGGGCCAGATTTAAAGCCTATATACATCTGAAAAGTGCAAGTATTTAATCAATCAGTTTGAAAAAAACAAACCAAGCTCACTGTCATAGAGCTGATGCTGACTCATAGCGACCCTGTAGGACTGGGTCAAACTGTAACTGGTAATGGGAGTAGAGAGCCCCATCTTTCTCCAGGGAGCTGCTGACAGTTTCAACACTGGACCTTTTGGATCACAGCCCAACACATAACTGCTACCACACCCACCAGGGCTCCTAATAAATCAGTAGGCTGTAGCATAATACTGTTGCATAAAGAACACTGATTCTTCATTATGTTGTCAGCTAAATGTCAGCCTGTTCTATAAGTGGACTGAGGTATTCTATACAAATAAGTATTTTTTCCTTTATAGATTTGGGAGTTGCCTTTGTCTTTTCTTTTGGTTATGATAGAAGAGGCTCTCTTTTACAATGATCAAATTCTAAACATTAAAACTATCTTAAATCCAACTTGTCTAGTAAAACTCATTTTGATACTTTGATAACTCAGATTTAGAATTCTTAAGACTCAAGACAAGCAAATTATAAATTCACTGAGTTCTTAAATATAACATAAAAAACATAGGATATAATTTTAAATGCAAAAATACTATCAAGGTATATAAATTTTTATTTCTGAAATGGCATGAGATGGTAACTCAAGAATAGGCATTTTGAAAATAAAAATCTTATAAATTAAGTGTTATAAAAGATCATATGTAAACACATTTAGACTAAAATTTAGTAAATTTTCAAAAATCAAGCAATTAATTATATCTTAGTAAACAGTAGTGCTACTAAGTAACCAGTTTTAAATCAATTTCATACAGATTAGTTTTTCTCACCATAAATTTGACGGCAAAAAGTTACATGGGTATCAGGGTCTGTAAATATAACCCCATTGGAACAGGCTAAGAGTTAAGAAATAGTAACTGATACAGAGTTCAGTTTCAGAACACAATCTGACTAACTGTATTTAAATGACTGTATGGTTCTACCTAAACACTAACCTGAGAAAGAGAAAAGCTGTAATCTACAGAAAGAGAAAGAAAAGAGTCAGATTTAGAAAAACAAACACAAACTCAGTGCCATCAAGGCACTGCCAACTCATAGTGCCCTATAATAGGGCAGGGCAGAACTGCCCCTGTAAATTTCTGAGATGGAAACTGTTAAGGGAGTAGAAAGCCCTTTCTTCCATGGAACAGGTGGTGGTTTTGAACTGCTGACCCTGTGGATCTCATAACTACTACATAAACAAAGAGAGTTATCAAACAGCTCTGCAAACAATTGTTTGTCTACAAGGCTATTTTATGGTTTTCTTCTGTAATTAATTAAAAGTCCCGATCCCTTCCTGTGGAGCCTTGGGAGTACAGTGGGTTATGAGCTCGGCTGCTAACCATAAGGTCAGCTATTTGAAACCACCAGCTGCCCCATGGGAGCAAGAAGTGGCTTTCTATTCCCATTAAGAGCTACAGTCTTACAAAAAAAAAGAAAAGAAAGAAAAAGAGTCAGCACAGGAGCAGTTCTCTCCTGTCCTACAGGTTCACTGGGAGTCAGACTGACTTGATGGCAGTGAGCTTGGTTTTAGATTCCTTGCAGTGCTGTTGTTCCAATAGTTAGACATACATTATTCTGGTCATCTAAGTTCACTTAATCTGTACATATTCTCATCTTAAAATTTTAGAAATTCTTCAATTTGCTCCATAGGAAAGCTCCATCTCTTCCTAGTTTTCCAGCCAAGCTTTCCTACGGATTCTGTGCTCCTTAATTAAAGTGAAATACAGTATTATTGAAATAATTGATTACAAAAATGTAACTATCATAAATAATAAATATTATTAATAGATTATTGGGGAGGTGAGAAGTGGGAGGGAGAAAAAGAACCACATACATGGAGTATTAAATTTCTTGAGATGAGCTGTGTAAATATACACAGTATGTTTCTTTAAAAACGAAATAAAATCCCTTCCGATTCCTTTTCCCTCAAACCTAAGTAGTGGTTTGAGTGGCTTTAAGAAAAAAAGCAGAAGTAAAACGGAAATGGACTTGGAGTCTTTGATGACAAACAAGTGTGTCTCAAGTAAACAAACAAAAACATAAAGTGAAATATAGTATTGAAACAAATACATTTATCATAAAAAGTTTTTTAAAAAGATTTTTCAGTGAGTTTTAATGACTGCTTTTCTATGAATGTTTACGAGAGGTTTAATTCACATATATATTTTTTATACTAAGGAGAGCTCTCTCACTTTTTATTCTTCAAATCAAAGCAAGTTATAAAGTATTTGCTGGCTTTTTACCTGTGTGCAAGATCCACAGAAACAAAGAAAAAAATATAAAGGGGTCTCATCAGAGGAGTGATTTCATAAGTATCCTGGGTCTGGAAAGTCGCAGTCTCTGTAGCTGTGTTTACGATTAACGAATACTCTCCTGTACAGACTGTCACCCAGCCAAAGACAAAGAGCAGCGCAGCACCTCCCACACTGCCACACAGTAAGGTCACTCGGGAGGGGAGCAGATACCATGTTCCAAGGGCACACACTACCCCTGCCAGAACAGAATGGAAGATTGTGTTGGCCATATATTTCTTGCCAGGAATTAGAAATTTGATCGTTTCAGCACCAGCACAACTTGAAAATTCATGCTCATCTTCTTCTGCTAAAATATCCGAGGTCAGGATTCTTTGTACCGTCATGGACTTGCTTCGGGCGTATAAGCCTGTGAGCTGGATGGCAAACGCCGTGAAAAGCATTAAGCCCCCTGAAAGTGCTGCTGTGTGATAGTCTTCCAGGACGGCAAACTCGTACAAGAGCGTCCCTACTCCACCCCAAACCCATGGTATCAGAAAAAGAATAATCTGGTTAACATATACGTAAGGAGGGGCACGGAAGCCTAATCTGAGCCGCGGGCCTCCAAGCAGGGTCTGGGGAAAGCGCTTCAGAAAGAAGTCCTGCTTGTAAGCATTCAGCAGAGGCACATCTGGGCTCATTCTGCTCGTTTGGTTGCATCCTTAGCCGGAACAGCAGTCCCTAGAAAAAAGAGAGAAAAAGGCGCTATTTGAAAATGTCATACTTAAAATGTGGGGCAGGAAGGTGGCTACACCACAGTCCCATTTTTCTCCTCAGCTGGACTATTCCTTCCAGGGCAGGATCCTTCAGCTTCTCCCTGTGCCTGAAACAAGCTCACCTGGGAGTAAAGAGATGCTTGCGCTGTCGTGTTTTAGTTCTTTAATCCAAAAGAGGAAAACTCATACTTATTATCAGTCTATTCAAAACTTAAATGTCTGGAATTAGGTCTTATGTTAAAACTCACATTTTTTAGGTTTAGACGTCACGTCAAAAGAAATTCCAAATGCCAGTGCTCTCAACTAAAATTTGCCAGTAGTTTAACTCGTCATTTTCAGGGAGTTTTAAATTCATTTAAAACACAGACAGGCACAACAAAACCTTTTTCCTTTGTTACAGCAGTCAGCAACCTGTTTTTCTGTAATTGGCCAGAGAATAAACATTTTAGGCTGGGTGGACCAAATGGTCTTTGTTGCCTGGTCTCAACTTCACTGCTGTAGGACAAAGCAGCCCGACTCATACACATAAATGAATGAGCATGGTAAGGCTCCAATAAAACTTTATGGTATGTCCTAAGAAAGGTGGTGGGCTACATATAGCCCAGAGGTTCCACCTTGCCAGTGCCTGCTCTATAAAATATTCTCTATAAAGGGATAAAAACAGGAACATTTGATATCATTTAACAGTAAGAATGAATTCTGGAGCTTTTGAGAAGTTAAGTTAAAGCCTGTTAAATTAAAATTTACTTGAATAAAAATCTGCATATTGACTGGCAGCTTGACCTATAACGGAAAGGTCAATGACCTGGAAAGCAAAAGGCCTTAGGTGAAAAGTACCCACTGCCATCAAGTTGATTCTGACTCCTAATGACACTCTATGGAGTTTCCAAGACTAAATTTTACTGGAGGAGCAGACAGCCTCCTCTTCCTCATGCAGAATGACTGGTGGGTTTGAACTACTGACCTTGGGGATAACAGTTCAACATTCACCCAAGAGCGCCACCAGGGCTCCTACTTGTCAGAGTATATGCTTCTTCTTCTTCGCTACATTCCCCCGGGGCAGGCCGCTCCGGTTGTTTTCTTGTCCCGTCTACTGTCCCCTGGAACTAGGAAAGCATGAAAAAGAGCTGCGCATGCTTCAGTCTATGGTATTTCCATTTAAGATATGTTTTAAGTAACATGGATTTTCTTCTCTTCAGCTTTTCCTGTTCTTGGGATCTTCTCAGTAACTTTTTCTGAGAATAGCTGCCTGGCCCAGATCAGCTAACAAAAAATTACCTTTCTGGATATTAGGGCTAGAAACGAAAAATTAAATCAGAAGTCATCTGAAAATAGCCTCTCTTCCAGTCATTCTAAAATAGTCTTTCTTCCCGTCAGTTCTACCCAATGAACAGCAGCTCTGAGAGAGCTTTTGGACATGATGAGAGATTTTTGGGTCACCTTTAAGAATGACTAAACTGTTACCACCTATCCTCGTGTATCTTCCAGGCTCTGGTTTTGGATCTGCACAGAAAAGTTATAGCTTTGGCTCATATGATGGCCTTGCAAGTACCCACAAAATAAGAGGCCCTAAGGACAAATGGAATTCTATTGGTCTTAAGGTTCATTCTTTTTTTTTTTTAATGGTATTTTGCCCTTTTAATTAGCTTAATGTCTAATTAAATCATTTCCTGAGTTATTAATACTGTCAAACATCTTTTCATCG
>NW_022103915.1:46170083-46207032 GCF_000313985.2 Echinops telfairi
TTGATAGCCGGGCACCATCAGCTTTCTTCGCCACATTTACTTATGCACCCATTTGTCTTCAGTGATCCGTTTGACACCCCGTGATCACACAGGTTGATATGTTGTTCCATGTGGGCTTTGTTGTTAAGGTTCATTCTTAAAGGAATGAAAACACTGCCTCCTAACGCTATCAGGCTCAGGGAGTGGTTTCTGGGCGACTGTCCCATAGATGCAATGGAGGTAAGGTCACACTTCAGTAAGAGTCAGCATTATCTACTACACAAGATGTCAGCAGACAGGAAAATACACTTGGATGGCTAGATGCTCTGGGCTTTGAAGCATGGCGTGGCTAAAATTCCCCCATGAGTTCGTTGAGACCAAGTCCCTCCTGTTTCCTTCCAGAGGCAAGCCAGGGGTATGGTGGGACAGCTCACTTGTTAAAGATGCCACAAATCAAAGACACTTAATAAACCAGATTATATAGCTGTAATCTTGTTATCCATATCTACTTAAAGTTTAGTGTAAATGCTCCCATCCATTTGAAAGTACACTCTTGTAATAGTGTTCTAAAACAGTAGAATATCCTGAAGTCCTCTAGTTGATAAAAAAACATAATACGTATACCAAAAAGTAGAAGAAATAAATTGCCGATTCCACTTAGTTATGGTTAAGTAAGAGGAGACGAATTGGTTTGAACTCAGAGTGACGCTAAGTGTCACAGAACAAAAGCACTACTCAGTCCTGGGCCATCCTCACAAAGGCTATGTTTGAGCCATTGCTGCAACCACTGTGCCACTCCATCTTGTCACGGGTCCTCCTCTTTTCACTGCCTTTCTACTTTACCACGTACGACGTCCTCCAGGGTCTCATCTCTCCTGACAACAGGTCCAAAGTGTGTGAAGTAAAGGCTGCCCCTGGACGTGCGTGCGCACGTGCACACACTGAATAGGACGCATCCGTATGTGTACATATATAACTGGTATAAATGTCTCCAAAGGGAGAGTCCCTAAAGGGTGTGTGCGCACACAGGTGACTTCAAATGGTCAGGTGACCTGCCCCTCGCAGTCCCTGCAAGCACATCCTGGGCACATCCTCCTCCCTGATTCTCTCACTCCCATCCTCGCCTTTTTTCTCTTCCCTAATTAGTAATATTGGCCAACTTTCTAAAAGGTGTAATCCCAATAGAGATTTCTGCACAGCACCTTGGTCCAGCACTTATTTTCTTAGTATACCTACAGTACCTCTTGTTCATACTATTCACTGTGGATAAGGATTTCTGTAACAGTTATTTTTATATGCTACCTTTTCATGTCTTTTTCTTTTCTCTAATAATACTAAGTATTTGTGGGTAGGAGCCAAATCTTGACCTTCTTCAGATTCCCCACAATCCTCAGCAAAATACTTTGGCATGGAGAATAACATAATACACTAATGACATGGTTTATATAGCAGACTTAAAGTAGAAAACATAGGTTTGAAAGATAAGCTGTGCATATTTACCATTGTGAAAATTCCCTTGTCCTAAGGAAAACCATAAACCTATAAACTTTTCTCTAATTTAAAACATTTTGGACAATGTCTTTCATTTTTATTATGATTTTATGGAAGAGGGGGAATTTTTTTTGAGTGTCATTAGCTCGTAGGTTCTGCCTAGAAAAATAGATCCCAAAGCAACACGGGAGCAGGACAGACTTGAGGGAGAAATACAGCTGCGTTTCTCCTGGGAAGGAATCAGCGAGAGAATGTTAAGAGTCGGAAGTCCAATGTGAATGTGTCTCATGGCCTACGTTGATCCCTCATCTGAGGAAACGGCAGCCCACACACAACAAGGACGCAAAAATGGAGCATTTAGCGAGTGAGAGCAGCCCAAGGAGCACTGAGAGACCAATTGCCCCTCAAGAAGCCCCAGAGATCTGGAGCAGGGCCATGGACTGGCGATCTGCATTCTTTTAAGGCGATATCAAAAGAAAGGCACAGGGCCATTTATCCCACAAAATGCTTCTTGAAAACGGGCCCCTGGTTAAAGGAGTTAGAGACACTTTACATTGTACTGCTATTTGGAAGCATGGCAAGGCATAATAGCATTGTGGGACATCTTTGAAATTCACAATCCCACCAGCAATCTCCCTAAAACTTGTCATATGAGTTTCCAAACTCATGGGACTAAGGAATTTGTCTCAATTCCTTTGAGAAATATTGGCCCGTGTTTTAATAAGAAGCCAGAAGACTAGCTAAATGAAGGAAAACTGAAGTGGACCCAACGAGAGAATGTCATGAACCAAGGTACACAGGAAAAAAATCACAAGGGAAATTAGACAGCTTGCACAAGTATCTATGATTGGTAATAGACTGCTTTACAGTATGGGTACAGTTTTTCTAATGCCTTAAGAATAAAAGGGGATCTCATGATAAATACTAGGACTTCTGATACCATTTGAGTCTTAATTACAGATTCTTGAATATTTAAAAATATTTTCTTTGTAGGACACAACTGTTATACAAGAGATCTACTAAATGCTAAACTGGATTACTAGCATGAAAATTAAAATCAGAACTAAAACGTGCTCCCTGAGTGATTGGCAAAGGAATTGAGAAATACATACTTCTGAGACACTGTTAATTCCCTGATGGTCGGCTGCATTTACATATGTCTGCTGCCTCCAACATGTTCAAATGAAACATAGTTTAAGACTTTGGGGATGAGGGTGGGGAGGAATCTGTGAAAAGCAAGCTTAAGGGATAAAGATGGCATCACAACCCTGCTGTGGGCCCTATTCCTTCTTCATCCGCTCTCTGAAAGTGGGCCAAAGAACAGCCATAGAAACACTGCTTTCTCTCAAAGCTGAGTCTTGCTCTTCCATATTATCCAGAAGGGTAGAAAACAGGAATCAATTGGCAATCTACCGGGAGCGGATTTTTATTGATCAAAACTCTTCACTCTGCAATTATTTATGACGCCAGACTGAAAATCCCTTAAAACAAACCAAAACAACAAAAAGTGGCACAGTTTGGGAGGATTCTACTAAATATACCAGTGGGCTCCAAAAGCTTGTAGAGAAGTGGAGTGGAAAGACAAGCTTTTTTAGGAGCCCTGGTGATGCGACAATTAAAAACACGGCCCTGTACGAAGGCCGGTGATTTCTTCCCGTAAAGATTACAGCTCAGATTTTCCCATGGGGCTGCACTCGGCCAAGTGTGAGCTGAAATCAACTCCACGGCACTTAAAAAAATTCAGCAAAAAGATTTCAAGGAGATAGATGTTCTAGCAATTGTCTGATTTCTTATTTGGCAAAAGTTATTTTAATCAATTATTTTATTGATTAAATCCACAACATTTACTAAGCATTTCTGCACTCACACAAAACTGTACAACTTACATTTCTGTTGAAAGTTTAGGGAATGTTGGGAAACGATGTACAAATGCGCTTTACACAATTGATGTGTGTATGGATTGGGATAACAGTTGTATGAGCCCCTAATAAAATGTTAAAAAAGAGAAAAAATAAAATAAAAACCACCTTGACAGAAAAAAAAGAAAGAAAGTTTAGGGAATGTACTGTCTCCTAATACATGTTGAATTTGATTCACTTGATCAACTTTTCACCTTCTCAAAGCTCTTCCCTCCATCTTTAAATGCTCCTTTGCATAGCATCGCTTACTGGTGCGTGAATGTGCTTTCTCTGATGCTAGTCAGCATTTGTGTGTGTGGAGATCAGTGCGGTATATTTTGTGTAAGTTGTCTTTTTATGTCATTTGTCTTATTTCTCTATTAGAGTGTTGACCTTGTTAATTTGGAGAACACCTTTCTACATGAAAGATATTAAGTATGTAACACATGTTACTTCTGTCCCCTCAAGTTAACTTGCTCTCCTTGGAAGATACTGCTGAAGCTTAAAAGCTACACATTTTGATAGTGGTTAATAGGGGCCAAGTGTTATTTCCCTTCCTTAGCTGATTTCTCCCTCAAATAATTGCTATCAGTAGAACAACAAGAACAAAACCAAAACGAAGTCAATGCCAACTCACAGCGACTGTATGAGGGCAAGGCAGAACGGCCTGTGGATTGCTGAGATGGTGACTCTGTATCAGAGTAGAAATCCCCGTCTTTCTGCCAATTGGTAGAAGAAATTAAAATTATTTTAATTTTCATTATTAAGTGAATAGGCAGGAAACAGAACTCATTCATAAATAATTAAAAATTATTAAGATCAAACTGGTCGAGAAAAGTGACTTATATTTAAAAATGACTACATAACCTTTGTACAGCAAGGTAGTGGAGACTTAAAAAAATAGAATGCGCTCATACATGTCCCTAAAATTATTTTACAAAACTTGGAAGAAAATATACTAAAGTCTTATTTTTTTTTAAAGCATTATCACTTTTTCTGATTTGTAAAAAAAAAAAAAAAGTTCTGTTTCAAAAGCAGCAAGCTGGCTTACACGTAAGAGTCAAAAGCAGAGAGGAAGACCCTGGAGACGCGATGAGCTCTAAACAGCATGCCCATGTGAATGTTTTCTTTTTTGCTAGTCAAGGTTAACTTTTGAGGGTACCAAGAGAAACCCAGAGATGAAAATATAGCTACCTCTATAATTAATTCTCAGGATCTTAACCAAATCTCATACCATAGACAAACAGCTCAACTTCTGAAGAGCCTTGTTTCTAAAAAACCGCCATCAAGTTGATTCCAACTCACAGTGACCCTCTAAGGACAAGGTGAAACTGCTCCTGTGAGTTTTTGAGACTGTAACTCTTCACCGTAGCAGAAAGCCTCATCTTTCTCTCGTGGAACAGCTGGTGGTTTTGAACTGCTGACCTGGTGGACAAGAAGCTCAACGTGTAACCACTAAAGCACCAGGGTTCCATTTCATGCTTGTTGGTAGATAGATACCAGAGTCGAATCAACTCATAGTGACCCTGTGTGTAACAAGGAAACACTGCCTGGCCCTATGCCATCCTCACAATTGTTCTTAAGAATAAGCCTGTTCATGCTTAGGTTTACAAAATTTAGTGGGGAGCACTAGCCCACTGCAAGAAAAAAGAAAGAAAACCTACCCGAACCCCTAAAGAAAACTTAGAAATAATAGACACCTTGATAGGTTTTCTAAAAGTCATATGCCCTTAAGTCATAGTGGCCTTGTAGGGCAAGGTCCAACTGACTCTGCATTTCTAACACTTTCAATCTGTACATGAGTAAACAACCTCACCTCTCCCTGGTGGAGCAGCTGGTGGGTTTGAACTGCTGACCTTGTGGTTAGCAGCTCAGTGCGTACGTAGCTCATGACAGCACCAGGACTCCCTGACAGGTCTTAGGATCTACAAAATGGTACTTTATCAGGCTCGAGACTTTTGGAAGGTCTTTGACCAAAAAAGATTTTCTATAAATTCACAGCTATTCAATTGTAGAGAAGTCCAGGACTGGATGGTAGCTCGAAGGAGATTACGGATACTGGCAGCACTTTACAAGTGCAACCATGAGTTGTTGGCCCCACCTACGTTCCCTCCTTTCCAAACAGCCTAGAAACAGGATCACCCGTTACTTTTTATTTTTTTAATTGGGGACTCACACAACTCTTATCACAATCCATACATACATACAAATGTCAAGCACATTTGTACATTTTGTTGCCATTATCATTCTCAAAACATTTGCTTTCTGCTTGAGTCCTTGGTATCAGCTCATTTTTTCCCTCCCTACCCACTCCCCTCTCCCTCATGAACCCTTGATAATTTATAAATTATTATCTTGTCATATCGTACACTGTCCGACGTTTCCCTTCACCCACTTTTCTGTTGTCCATCCCCCAGGGAGGAGGTTCTATGTAGATCCTTGTAATCGGTTCCCCCTTTCCACCCCACCCTCCCTCCACTCTCTTGTGATCATCCGTTACTTATGGAAACCCGAGATCATCAATTTGGTTTGGTTTTTAGTCATAATAGCCAAAAAAAGGAAATAATCCAAATGCCTATCAACTGATGACTGGATTAATGTAGATTTTTTAATATTATTTACCTCTAACAAGGGAGAACGTAAAGATACATGTTACAACATCTATGAATCTTGAAAACACTGTGTTAACTAAGGCCACACAATGTGCGATTCCATCTCTAGAAGGAACCCTAGTGGCATTTGGAACCCTTAAAGCATTTGGCTGCCCACTGAAAAGTTGGCCGAAGAACGCTTTAGTAACATCACATTGCAAAAGAAAGACAAGACAGCTGGCTCCTATATTCACTGTCCTGGAAACTCCAGGGGCAGGTCTACTTTGTGCTGTTGGGTTGGTGAATTAGACTGGGTTTGGCTTTTCTGTCTACAGGCAGACAGACCTTGTTTAATTGTACTTTGCTTTATTGCACTTGGCAGATACTGTGGGGGTTTTTTTTTCCCCCCATATGGATGGCTTGTGGCAGTCTTACAAGCAGCAAATCTTTCGAAGCCACTTGTCCAGAAGCACGTACATACTTCCTGCCTTTGGGTCATTTTGGCAATTCTCACAATATTCCAAACTTTTCCATAATGCTATTACACACTTAATAGACTACAGCATATACAGGTTATATGCACTGGAAAACCAAAACATTTGTGTGACTTCCTTGATAGTGATGGTCTAAAACGGTGGAGGGGGAGGGGGAGAATCACCTGATACTAGACTCTAACATCAGCGAGGAATGGCTGGTACCCAGCAGATAATTCAGAGGCGTGATACGTGACTTCCAGTGTGGAAGGTTTCACTCAGTGACGTCAACGCGGGTCCTCGACAGGCAGAAGGGCTGCTGTGGGAATGAGCAGGTCACTGGGGGCATGGACTGACTACTTTGGAGCCAGCAGGGTTTAGTTGGCGATAAGGTTAGGGTATAGCACAATCTATGGGGCACTATTTGTAAACTTTATTGGGAGGACCAAATCTATTCCCAAACCAAGACACAGAAAGACCATTTTCCATTTCGCAAGGGTCTCTTAGAAACAAAAAACTGCTGCTAAGTAACGAGCCAAAGTAGTCTTTCAAAGTTAAATTAAAATCACACTCGGTTCATACCGCTAAATACCGAGTTCACGCTACACTTTAAAACTACAATAATCGCCCTTAAAAAGTTTTCTTTAAAAATCTGTTTGCTTTTCTTTTGTGTGTGGCAACTAAAAACTACAAGGGCAACGTGGCTCTGCACAGAAGTGCCCAGGTGGGTGTCCGGGATGGAACGTACCTCGAAGTCACCCCAGGGAAGAGGCGCTGCCCAGGCATCCCGGGGACTGCATTTTCGCGGGAAAGCCTGGGGCTGGCGCTCCCGCCCGGAGGTTGGTTGAGCACGCGTGGTGGCGCCGAAGCTCGCCGCGCTCCCAGCCGGGCCCGCTGCGGGTTTCCATAGCTAACGTCAACTCAGGCGGGTGCTGCTCGGCGAGGAGCACGCACGCGCAGCACGCAGGCGCAGCACGCACGCGCACGCAGCACACACGCAGCACGCACGCGCACCCAGCTGCGGCCTTTCGCCCAGCCCCTCGGCCCGCGCTCGCTCCCGAGGCGCCGCCTCTGGAGGCGCCCGACTTCATCAGTCGGCCTTCAGAGCCGCTGCTCGTTCGCCGGGCCTGCGCTGCTCCGGGCCACAGCTTTAGAAATGGCTAAGGCTCCTGTCCACCACGAGTTGTGCCGCCCCTGACCTTTCACCCTGCCACGCCCATACGCAAGAGCGTCGTTACCTTGGTGATGCGGTATTTCTGCTGAAGGTGGGCGGGGGTGCGCGGGCAGTGAGGCCACAGCTGGCCAACGCGCAGCCGCACCGTTTTGGGTGCGTTGGAAAACAAAACAAAACCCAACAGCCCCCAAGACAGACTCACTACCATCAAGTTGATGCGGACTGATGCCCTTTTGGATGGCAATGCAAGGGCCGCTAGGGCCCTTCAGTTACCTTGAGTCAAATTGACCCCCCTTTCTGTCCTGTAATAAGGTTCCAGCTGCCTAGGGCCCCAGGCCTCCTGGACGTCCATACTCTGGCGTGGCCGCTGCCACGGGACACAGACAGTAGGGCTTCATACTCCCTATTCCACTTGGAAGATGTGGCCGTGCATGTGTTCAGTGACACCTTTTAGTTGCATTGCTCTTGCCTCGAGTGGATTTGTGGTTGCATTTTTAAAGACGAGGAACCGAAATGCTGATTATTGAGACACATTACTAGATATCTTTCTTTTTGGTGTTATTTTTTTTTTTTTTAAAGTACGGCGTCATCTTTGTGTTCCCATCCCGCCCCCAAAGTCTCAGCAGATTGTTACCAGTATCCCCATATTCTGGATACCTTCCAGAGTACTCGCTGGAAATTCTCCAGGGTTTTAGCACTGATTGGTCTCAAGTGATTTAGAAGTTCCTGTCAGACAACATTGAGACCGATGTTGAGGTATTAGGTTTCCCCCAAAGAGACTGATGTCCTAGCAATAATGTGCACTCAGGAGTCCTAGTGGCTTGATGATGGTCTCATTTGGCTCTCCTCCCTCCAAATCCATAAATTCTGCCCCTCCTTTTCTTTCTTGGCTAGAAATTACTGCTTAGTTCTTAATAATTGAAATTTTCAGGCTACAGTGGAAAAAAACACCTTGTGTTAATTTTAAAAGAAGACGAAAGTAAAAACTATCCAAAGAGTTTGTTGAAATAATGAGAGAGAAAACCCTGTGTAGTAGCAAAGCTTGTCTTCAAAGACACAATTTTTTGCAGATAGAACCTTTTATTATTATATGCTTACCTTTTGACACAGGAAGGGCAAATGGACTCATGGCCAGTGCTTAATGTTCTTACTCTTATGGAGAGGACTTACCCTCAGTCATCAAGCGTACTGCATTAAATAGTTTTGAAATGTCTATCATCGTGAGGAAGACACAAGGCTGGACAGCATCTGATTTAGTTATACCTGGAATGGCATGAGTCAGAATGAACTCCCGGCCGTAACAATAACTACTGCTGGGAAATTGGAGGACACTGTGGGCTTTGGTGTCAGGAAACCTGGGTTGGGATGTACACCAATGCTCATTATTTGTGTGATCTTGGGGCTAACCTAATTTTATTCAGATGATGGCTTAATCTCCATATCTTATAAAATAGGGCTAACAATAGGACTTGCCCCACAGAGCATTGTGCAGATTTCCGTAAATGAAATAACTATACATGGCTTAGCACAGTAATTGGCATAGTGCTTAGTCACAATCTTATGTTATCATCCTGAATTCTGTATAACCAACCAAGATGAACATTTTTGTTGTTCAAATACATGCTGCAGAGATATTATATGTTCCTATCTTCTGTTTTAATTTTTATTGTGATTTTGGTGAAAGTTTCAAGAGCCAAGTGACTTTCCGTTCAACCATTGATGCACATTGTTTTGTCACACTTATTGCAAGACCCCTATGTGACAGTCTTCTCACTTAACTGTACAGGTGTGTACAGTTTCCATTCTTTTCTATCATTTCTTGCCTTCTGAACTTTTTCCCTGGGCAAATGCTGCCCTTTAATCTTCTATGGTTGATTATGCTAAAGGGTGGTACCTCCCTATATGTGTGTCTGTCATTAGCTAGAGTTAGAAAAATCAAAAAGGAAACATGATCAGCATATCTTAAACTCAAAGAACTCAAGAAAAAATTCAAATACTGAAAGATTATATATGTAAAATATTTAAAGATGCAGGCAGCATCCAAAAAATATGGAAGTTGTGTTAGGCTAGGTTGTCTAGAGACACAAAACCGGCGATACTCGTCTATGTACAAGAATGAACTTTTTATTAAGAAACAATTTTCCATCAAGAAGTTGTCCCAGCCCAGTTCGCCCCAAGTCTATAGGTCCAGTGCTAGCTGGGGCCTTCTTCAGACTCCTGCAACTGCAGGCTGCCGATGCAGAAAGGTGCAGTGGGAAGCAGGGAGATTTGGAGTCATGTGGATCCTAGATCTTCAGAAGCGTGGCGAGGCACTGACAGCTCTCTGGGTTGGAGGTCCACAAGAGGCTGCCCTGGAGTCAGACACATATGGAGTCTCATCAAGGAGGAAGGCAAAGTGGCAGAAAGAAGTTGCCTCTGTTCAATCTTGCTCTTATACAAAAGGCCACACCCGGAGGAGGTTTCAGTCAAGCTCCCAGTTGATTGACAGGTTGAACTCTGCCTCCTAGCAAGGAGACTCTAGTTCAGTGATTCTCAACCTGTGGGTTGCGACCCCTTTGGAGGTTGAATGACCCTTTCACAGGGGTCGCCCGATTCATCACAGTAGCAAAATGACAGTGATGAAGTAACAGTAAAAATAATTTTATGGTTGTGTGTGTGTGGGGGGGTGTAGTCACTACAACATGAGGAATTGTATTAAAGGGTTGCAGCATTAGGAAGGTTGAGAACCACTGCTCTAGTTGACATAATATCTAACTACAGTAGAAAGAATACACAGAGTCATTGTGCCAAGAAGAACTAGTAGATATGCCACCATTTCAGGTGATAGCATATGAGCAATGGTACTGAAGAAAAATGTACCAATGGTACTGAAGGAAAAAGTTCGCTAAAATCCAGTCTCCAGAATTGATGGAACACCAATAGAAATGTTTCAACAAGCTGATGAAGCACTGCAAGCACTTACTCATCTCTGCCAGGAAATCTGGAAGACAGCTATTTAGCCAACTGATTGGAAGAGGTCCTTCTTTGTATCCATTGCAAAGAAAGGTGACCCCACAGAACGCTCAAGTTATAGAACAATATTATTAATACCACATGCAAATAACTTTTTGCTGAAGATCATCCTATAAGAGTCTCAGCAGTACATTGAGATTCAGAAGAGGATATGGAACAAGGGATATCATTACTGATGTCAGATGGATCTTGGTTCAAAGTAGAGAATGCCAGAAAGATGTCTACTTGTGTCTTATTGACTATGAAAAGGAATTTGACTGTGTGGATCATAAACAATGAGTATTCCTTGAGAAAAATGGGAATTCAAGAACACTTTGTTGTGCTTCTGTGAAACTTGTACATGGGTCAAGAGGCAGTTGCTTGAACAGAACAAAGGAATACTGCATGGTTTAACAAAAGGAAAGGTGTGTATCAGTGTTGTATCCTCTTACCATACTCAGAGAAGCTGGATTATATGAAGAATAATATGACATCAGGATTGGAGGAAGGCTTATTAATAACCTAAGATATGCAGATGATACAACTTTGCTTGTGGAAAGTGAGGAGGGTATTAAAGACTTGTGGATGAAGATAAAAAATTCCAGCCTTCAGTAAGGATTTCAACCCAATGTCAAGAAAACCAAACTACAACTCAACCAATAGGCAACATCATGATAAATGGGGAAGAGATTGAAGTTGTCAAGCATCTTGTCTTGCATGGATCTACATCAATGCTCATGGAAGCCGTAGTCAGATTCAAAGACGCATTTCACTGGGTAAATCTGCTGCACAAAACCTCTTTTAAAGTGCTGAGAAGTAAGGATGTTACTTTGAAGACTAAGGTGTGCCTGACCCAAGCCATGGTATTTTCAATTGCCTCATATGCATGTAAAAGTTGGACATTAAATAGGGCAAATTGAAGAAGAACCAATGCGTTTGAATTACAGTGCTGGCAAAGAACATTGCAAGTGTGGATTTCAAAAAGAACAAATGTGTCTTGGGAGTCCAGTTAGAGTGCAGAGGCAAGAATGGGGAGACTTCGTCATCGTACATACTTTTGACATGCTATAAGGAGAGAACAGTCCTGGAAAAGGACATTGTGTTAGTCTGGGTTGACTAGAGAAACAAAGCCAGAGACATTCATATGTGTATAAGGAAGGGCTTTATATACAAGAGCAATTGAATATTAAGAAAACATCCCAGCCCAGTCCAGATCAAGTCCATAAAGCTCATATTAGCCCATATGTCCAATACCAATCTATAAATTCCTCTTCAGATTCACGTAACACATGAATTGATGCTGAATGCAGGAAGATGAGACACCAGTGGGTGGAAAGTCTTGTGGATCCAGTGGTAGTGGAAGCATCTCAGTGCTGGCAGGGTCATCTCCATGTGGCTCCCTCAGCTCCCAGGCTCTAGTGTAGCTCCATGTGTCTTGTACACAAGCATGTCTCCCAGAGAGTGAGCCTGTGTCCTGCCTCCAGTGAGCTATTTATCTCCTTATTGCTTCCAAATGAGGTCATCACGCTGCGACCTGATTGACAGGCTAACTTCCACCCCTTCACTCTTAAGTCTCAAATTGACAACAGCTTATGTAACTACCACAGAGATCATGGTTGGTAAAGTGGAGGGTCAGCAAAAGAGCAGAAAAGTCTCAATGAGGTGGATTGACAGAGTGGTTGTTAACAATGAGCTCAAACATAAGAACAATTGTGAGGCAGGAGTAGGACTGGGAAGTGTTGTGTTCTGCTGTATAGGTTCACTATGAATTGGAATGGACTTGTTAGCACTTAACATTTGGCTGAAACTTAAGGACCACTGATGTGTTCATTGTGTCTAATGGCCACAATCCCAGGGGGCTCCTTAATCAGACCAGCCTGTTGTGTTAAATGATCATTATTTATTTATTTTGAGGAAAGTATACGAGCTGCTAAATCCCTCAGATTAAATGGGACATGGGGATTCTTTAAAATTATTTTGTTTTGTGTCACATTTTTTCTTCCCCTCTATCCAGAACTTCCTGTAGGGATCCCTTCTGGGCCATCAGCAGTGGTAGCTGGTCACCATCGAGCTCTTCGAGTCTCGTGGTCGGTGAGGCTGGGCTCACATTGTCCTTTAGTCCTTTGGAGAAATTGTTACCATGCACCTTTGGTTCTCTACAGTCTGCTTGCTGTTTATGGGGAGAGACTTTAGAGCAGTGGTTCTCAACCTTCCTAATGCTGCGACCCTTTCATATAGTTCCTCATGTTGTGCTGACCCCCAACCATAAGACTATTTTTGTTGCTACTTCATAACTGTAATTTTGCTACTGTTATGAATCATAATGTAAATATCTGATATCCAGGATGTATTTTCATTGTCACAAATTGAACATAATTAAAGCCCAGTGATTAATCACAAAAATAATATGTAATTATATATTGTGAAATATTTATTTCTAATGACAAATAAATGAAATTTTGTCTTGAAGCATGGTGGAGCATGGGTAACAGTCTTAATATAAGAACAGGAAACTACATTGCTACATTTTGCAACTACTATGCATAAAAAGCCAACCTCAGTGTGAAGGTTGAGACAGCTATTTTCTCACCAGATCAGCATATCTGCTTGTGGGCCGACCGCCTGGAGACAGACATAGGAGCGGTGACTCGGTTCCTAAGACCATCGGAAATATGTGTTCTCTAATGGTCTTAGGTGACCCCTGTGAAAGGGTCCTTTGACCCCCAAAGGGGTCGTGACCCACAGGTTGAGAACTGCTGTTTTAGATGGTTGTACCTTAGGTGACTGCTCACAAGCTTTTAAGAACCCAGTTTCTATGCAACAAAGTAAAAGGTTGTCTGTGGATTATGTTAATTGACTAGTTTACTAAACTAGTAAGCTCCTTTACTAAACCTAGTAGAAGACTGGTTATTTGCAAACAGCATTCCAGTAATGGATGGTACTTGCATTGCACCATCCTGACCTTTGTGGGGGTGCCTTGAAACAGAATCAAGTCAACATCAACGAGTGTTGATATTTATCTTTTTATGTATACCTGCCAATTTTGGTCTCATTTCCTCACAATAAATAATCGTCTATTTGTGAATGACCTCTACTTTTTATGCCACGAAGGTCAGGATGGGACTATGCTCCATGGGCTTTGTAATGACTGACAAGTAGACCGCCAGGCCCCGCCCAAGGCACCTCACCAAAATTGAAACCTGCAGTCCTTTGGCTTGCCCACGGACACATTGGAGCAGTTTGCACGCCCCAGGGACTCCAGCTAGTGCTGACAACACAAAACAAAGTTGGTGGGATGGTGGAGAGGAAGCATATTTTTGAAAGTCAGGCTTTGTGAATCTAACAAAATTTAAAATTCAGTTTCCTTTGATTCAGAAATATATCTTACAAGGTAGCTGAATCAATCTGCAGCCCTTTTTATTCAAAGATGTACTTTGCTTATAGGAGCAAAAAACCCACCACATTCAGTTTTGAACAGGTTAAATCAAATAGGTCAAAAAAGTGATTCTGGAAAGATAAGTTAAAAAAAACCTTGAAAAATAAACATGCCCAAAAAAATAACCTTACAATTTATATAGTATGATTCTAGTGATTAAAAACATGGATATATGCACAAGCATACTTTGTGTATGTTTATTTCTGAAGGGTGTGTAAGAAGTTAGGCTCTGAAGACATTAACTGGGGTTGCGATTTGATGGGAAGGAGACCTTTCACTTTTTACTTTATATTATCATGCTACTAATTTATTTTTCAAGTAATCAATATGCAGCACTTTAATAATTTTTAAATCATGAAAATAAAATTATAAAAATGAAAGATAAATTGACAACTCAAGATACCATCTCTCTACCCAAAAATCCCCCTCAAGCTACTAATTTAGTTATGCATTGTATAACTAGTCAAATGGCATAATGTATTTTTGTTTTCACAGCAGTGCTTTTATTCAGAAAAAATAATTCGGAAAAAAATCATTGTTAGGTTTTCTGACTAAAGAAGTAATTAGTGTACTGGTACTTTAACAGGGAGAAAAGTATGTTTCTTTTTTTGCTTTTGTTTTACAATAAGTCATTTAGTATGTTGCTAAATTTTGAACTGTGATTCTCAGAGATTACTTAGATTCAGGACCTCATCATTATTTCATCAATAGGTCATCCTTTGGAATCTTTAATATTCATTTTAACTAAATGAGAGAATTTACTAAATTTGTGTATATAGTCTAGAGATAGTTTTTCAGTTGAATGTAAAATCCTAATTTTTAATATATATGTAAAAATATATATGCATGTGTTCATGTATGCATAGATATGTGTATGTGCAGAATATTATTAACACATGAAAACAATGTTAAAATATCTAAAATGAAATACATGGAAATCCTATTTTATTCAATTCCCAATGATCACATGTCATTAAAGAAATGTTAGTAAGTGGTTTGTCTTTAGTAGACTAATTGTAATGAAAGCTTCCATTTAAAAACATTTTTGCCAGTAATTAAGAAGATAATAATCAAAACTACATTTGAGGCTCTTAATTTAAATGAAGACCAGTGTATAGAAATGTATATAAGAATAATTACTGATCCTATGGAATTAGAAATCATTCTCTTACTTATATGTCTTAAGCCACATAGCAAATTCCTATGTTTTAAATAGAGATTTCCTCCTAAAAGACTTTGTAATTAGAAGTGTATTTACCAGTAAAGAACAGCATGGAATGAAGGACGGCGGTTACTTATAGCAGTTAGCATATATTAAGGAAAACCAAAAAGCATTTCTATTTGTAGTTTCTAATGCAAAACTTGTCTATAACATTTTTCTTTTAATGTCCTCCTGGCAATAATAGATAATGAAATGAATAGAAAATGAGAGGCAAGCTCTTTTTCAAGGGCATATATGCCCTGCCTAAGGCATGCACTGAAACCAAGCACATACTTACACCCTCTCCTGTAAAACTCAAATGAAAACATTTTCACTATGAATGGCTTAATTAGTGTACCATGGCAACTTATCCCTTTATCACCCATAAAAATTCCATTTACTCTTATGAAAAGATAGATATCCTCTGTTCATTTTTGCTTCTCGTCCCCAGTTTACAAATATAGTACATTTAAAAAATACTGACTTGAATGTGATGCAGACTTTTCCAGAAAGAACTGATTCCTTTTTGTCCTGATGCACCGAATGACTAGCCTTTGCCTTAGGAGGAAGCAAACCATTTCAAAGAACAAAAAGAGGGCCCTGATCGGACTTTTCCCTCTGTCCGGTTTTATTCCTAATGCTTCGTTCTTGATCACCTCACCAAAGAGAATGACTTCTTTGGTCAGAAACAAAAGTAGTTCTACCTACGAATACCATCTTCTATTCATGATCTTTACCTAAAGGCCAACATTTTCCTCATACCTCACCAAAGCATGAACCCAATGACTGATTTCTTCCTTGTTGGATAAATGGCTATGAGAAATTTGCTCCAGATTAAAATAGCAGACGTTTAAGAAGACAGTGCTCTTAGTGTGAAAGGAAAAAAAAAAAAAGAATGAAACAGCCAAATGATTTCATAGTGCCACGAAAGGTATATTTAATCAGAAACGGCGAGATCAGAGCTATAATTCAATGACTACAAAAAGCTTGGTATTTGACATGGGGCAGGTCACTTACATTCTGGACTTGCTTCCTTCTCAGTAACAGGTAGAGATTGGGCAAAGCCTCTTAAATTCCATCTAACTCTGTATTCCTGTTATTTGTATTATTTTGTTAAATTTATCATAAATTAGATAATTAAAAGTTTATTTTATGTAATAGTATTTTCCCTAGTTATATAGCTTTTCTAAGTAACTATACTTGACTATAAGGCTAAGCTTTGTTTATTGCTAAACAGATTGAAACAAGGCATGGTTATTATGGGAAACTAACTTTACTATGTCTGGGCATAGTGATTTCTAGCAATATTAATGTTTGTAATGTGTCACCTTAATCAGTATTTGCAGTGCAGTGATTATGTAATTTGGCTCTTGTAGCCATAGCCCTTGTAATTCTCACCAAAAGACTAGGTGAGGATATGCATATGAGCTTCTGGTAGTCCACCAAGGATATTGGAAAGCTTGCTATCATGAAAATATGGAAGCCTAATGAAGGGATTGGTCTGTTTGCTATCCTAGTAGCCATAAAGGAGAGCCAATCCCATAGCAAAAGGGGGATCCTTTGGATCTGGATTCCCTGAGTCTAGGCACTCCTTTAACCAGAGACAGAGATTGCTGTAACACCAAAGACAGCAGAGAGAAGGAAAGTTAAGCTGTCAGCCGAGGCAGTGGAAGCTGGAGACTAGCAGGAGATGTCTCACTGGGCGTCTTTGCCTGTGTTACAAGAAAGCTGAGTTACTTTAGATGGTGGTGGAATGGGTTGTGCAGTTAGTGCATCTAGGTTCACTGAACCCAAGAATGAGAGAGGTTAAGTATTTGGGGGGCAGGAGGCTTGTTGGTAGAGTTGGGGTGCCTCTGGACACATATTCATGGAACTGAAGAGCATTATAACTTTTATCTGCGTAGGACAGAGGCTGAGTCAACCCAAGAGGTTTGCTCCAGACATAGCTGAGAAGCAGCTATCCCGGTCAAAGATCTGTCTCCTGAGTCAACTCCGAGCCTGATTTGCAACCTGTGACTTCGCTAATAAACCCTGTGACCGTAAGTATTGTCCGTGAGTTCTGTGTGGCCAGTGCAACACAGAGAAGCAGAGTGCTGTGGGAGGGATGGTGTCAGTTAGTAAACAGGTTGGAAAGAGGAGGTCACATCTGCCTCCTAAGAATCAACCATGGCCAGTTTATGCTGATAATGATTCTCTTTCCTGCTCGTGAGGTGAAAGGTGGTCAGACGTCCCTGGCTACCAGTCTTATAGTCAGCACGCATTAGGTACTAACATTGTACCTTCTGAGACCGTTCTCTGTAAGGTCAATTAAGTATTGTTAAAGCTACTGTTGTGAAGATTTGTTTTTTTATGTAGTCGATTTATTCTGTATTTAGCCTGTTTGATTACAAGCAGTGGTCAAAGATGTTGAAGGCCTTGAAGGTGATTTTGAAGATCACAACATGCTGTAGCTTACCAGGCAGTAATCAGAAACAATTAAGGAAAATGTACCAAATACTTCATTTTTCCTTTAGGCTGTGTGGTAAATTGCATCTAATATTTCAGGCTTGGTGCATTTTAAAATAAGGCCTCCAACTAAGCAATTTTCAAGACAACTCCAATCAAAAGATACTGCTTAAAATGTTGTATTGCTACAGAAATGAAAAGAGTGATTGTCTATGTTGATTAGCTTTGAAGATTGCTTTGGGAAGAATTTGACAGTTCTAACATTCCCATTATAATTTACAATCTGTGAAGAAGAATTGAATAGTACATTGCCTCTCAGGATAGTTTAAGGTTTCCTTTTTATCTATTTTTCATTCTCCAACTTTACCCAAAGATGGGATTCTTACAGTGTGTGATTTTAAAATGCATGTAGACTACTGGTGGAAAGACAGGAGCATCTCAAGGAATACTAAAATGCACATAGAATTTATTTTTATCATTATTTAAAATTATTCTCAATTAGACTGAACAGAAAATGTATCTGTAGCATAATAAATATAACAGGTTTTTACTAAGGCTCACTATATGCAAAAGTCTGTGCACATTATCTAGGCAGATACAAAGATTTATAAAAGACATTTAACTTCAAAGAGCTAACAGTTTAATGGATAGGGAATTCACAATTAAAAAAAAAAAACAAAATTTAACAAGAAAAATTTAGAACCAGATATGCCTCATTTGATGACATGAGTAGTTGCTTATACATAATTCCTAAATTCAGGTAATAACTATCTGGTGGCAGAAAACTTGACCACCAATCCAAACTCCCTAGCATTGAGTTGATTTCAACTGAGAAATTATTAGTTTTCATCTGAATACTTGTGGCAAATGTATAGAGAACTTAAATATCTAGAGAGACATTTATGCTGGCAAGAACTCAATTTTTAATGAATTTCTTGATTCAAAGACCATTTAAAAAATTGCTGTCAACTAAATACAGTGAACCCTCGCCACTTCGCGCTTCGACTTCCGCGGCTTCACTCTATCGCGGTTTTTGCTTAACAGCGCATGCTCTGTCATTACTGCCACTGATTGGCTCATACTGTACACGCTTCTGTCTGCATCGCTACGTATCGGAGCTACGTATCAGATGCATTTTTGCTTTTGTACAGTGTACTGTAATTGTTTGCAATTTTTAAGAAATTTTATCTAAGCCCTATGATGGCTCCTAAACGAGCTTCTTCTTCTAAGCCTTCTGACAATAAAAATAAGTGCCAGAGGAAGATGCTCACCATCCAGGAAAAGGTAAAACTTTTGGATATGATCAAAGATGGCAAGAAAATCATGGAGGTTGCACGCCATTTCGACTTGAATGAGTCTTCCGTTCGCTCCATCCGTTGTACTTCATAATATAATAAATAATAAATGATAATTGTAACGTCCAAAATGTTTTACTGCATTTTCCCTTTTTCGTTTAATAAATTGGGTAATACAAGTGTAATGGTGACTAAAGGGTGTTTTTTCATGTCCTCTATGCTCTAACTACGAAAATATTTGATTTACAAATAAGGAATCCTACTTCGCGGAATTTCATTTATCACGGTAGGGTCTAGAACCGATTAACCGCGATAAACGAGGGTTCAACTGTAATTTGAAGCTAATGTAAAATACATTGGTTCTTTTAAAGTTAGCAAGAAAAGTTGGACTATAATATCGAGTCATGGTAAAGATTATTTAAATGACACCCATTTTCATTCTTTCATGAGTTCAATTAGTAAACTAACTTAATTTTCTTAGTCTTTCTCAATATTGATAATACAAATGAATAGTTATAAGTGGAATTTAGTTAAGGTAAAATGGAATAAAGTAACTTTGATCATATACATGTGGAATGATTTTATCCATAATTAAAATGCTGATATTTGTGAACTTGTTTTGTTATGAAACAAAAAATTAAGGAATCAAGATATTCCATGTTGTGCATCTCAGTTCTATCCTGACATTAACATCTTGTTGTAGAATAAAGTATGTCTAGTTCCAAGCCATAAAAGTAATGAATTTTAAAAGAAAACAATTAGGTATTTTAGGTTTTCCATTGGTAATTTTGTTTTAACTGTAAGACATAATCCTTAATACCATCTGCTTGTGTAGTGTTCCTAGGGTCTAGGAATTGTCAAATGGGAATGATAAAGAATTTTAAGAAGAGACTAATCCAAAAGTGTGGCTAGGATTAAAGGAAACTACCAAGGTTGATGAAGCATTTTAGACCAGCAACACCTTTTGGCCTGAGATGTAAGAGAAGGGAGATGCAAAGAATCAAACTCACTGCCATCGAGTCAATTTTGACTCACAGTGACCCCCTATAGATTTCCAAGACTAACTGCTTAAGGGGGTAGAAAGTCCAGTCTTTCTCCCATAGAGTTGCTGGTGGTTTCAAACTGCCAGCCATGCAGATCACAGCCCAACACATAACTACTACACCGCTGGGGCTCCTTAGAGGATAGAGAATTTGATAGAACTCAAGGGAGTTTTAGAACACAGTTGGTATTGTGGCCTTTGTAGATGATGAATACTTGTGTTGATACTGTGTGCTGTTGCATTGAATTCAGCCCATAGTGACTCTAAATGGCAAGATGGGACTGTCCCAGAGGGCTTTGTAGGCTGTAATTTCTTTCAGCAGATTGCCAGGGCTTTTCTCCTGTGGTGTGGCTGGTGTGACCTGAGCTCCTGTCCTTTTGACTAGCAGCCATGTGCTTAATTAACCATGGAGCCACCAAGGTTCCTTGTAAATCTAAGTCTCACTCTTCTCTCACTTTGGGATGTATTACCAGTCTCTCCCACTGGCTAAGCCCAACTGCTAACTAGAGAGACAAAGGATCCTGGTTCATGTGGTCCATAAAAAAACCTCAGTGCCATCAGGTCAATACTGACTCAGAGTGACCCTATAGGACAGGGTAGAACTACCCCTGTGAGTTTCCAACACTGTCACTGTTTAAGTAGAAAGTCTCATCTTTCTTCCCTGAAGTGGCTGATGGTTTTGAACTGCTGACCTTGGGGTTAGAGTCCAACACTTTACCACTATACATCCGGTGATGTGGTCCATAAAAGTGAGCCTATGGACTCACTAGAAAAGGATATCATGTTTGCTAATGTAGGTAGCCAACAAAATCATGAGAAACCTCACAGAAGTTGATTAACATAGTAGCCACAACAATGGAGTTGAACATACCGATCGTCATAAAGATGACCCAGTAAAACATGTCACACATAGTAGTCCAGTAAGTAATAGGATAGCTTTGATTTATATTATTCTTTTGTTTCTTGTGTCTCTCTTGATTATCTAAGATTACTCAGACACTTACCTCTTTAATACATAAGCCATTTAGTTGTGGTAAATTGATTATATACATACAAATGAATAAATGGGTTTATATCAAAGAAATAGTATCAATTAACAAAGTATCAGTCCATAAATGTTTACAATGCTACATTATACCTCCAAATTAAATTAGAGCTAAGTAACTTTTATTTTAGAATTTTAAAAAAACATTTGAATTCTCCCCTTCCCTAATAGCATGAAAAGGCTTTGTATAATGCATTTCATGACAAAATTAATATAATTTTTATGATCTAGTATGGAGGTCAAGCTTCTTATGACCAATCTGAGTAAAGTACTCTAGGAATCTGCAATTCTACTTTTTTTTCACTTGATTTTCTCCATCTTGATTCATAATTATATTCTTAACTGATTTTTAAATATGATAGAAAATCATTGATAAAGATGCAGGATTCAATATTATAAATAAATATTTCACTTTTAGAATCCCATTTAAAATCACAAAGTTATAAAACAAACACCATTTCAATAATTGTTTCCCCTATAAAAATAATGCTCTTTAAAAATGTCAGTTTTCATGCTCTTTAATAAATGTCCTGTTGCTCTTCTGACTACAGAAGTAACTAAAATACTCCTATTGTAATAACAGATTTCCACTTGTTATTTTTTTATAGTACACGGAAAATCCAACAGTTCCATGATACTGGGAAGTCTTTGCTGTTTCTGAGAACTCTGTACTTCTTGTGGTTTAAATTCTTGGTGGTTTCTAAGTTTTCAAAGAATAAATAAGTACTTGAAATAATAACTATTCAACAACGATGTGACTGACATTTTCATATTCTTTTTGAGACTTAACATAAACAGGGTTTTAGTTTTAGTAAATTCATTTATAGATGCCTCCATTCAAACCATAATGTAACAAAGTAGTACGCTTCAGCTAATAACACCTGAAACTTTTAGAGCCTTCACCTAACAATTGAATTGTTCTTTCATAGAATTTGAAGCAACAACAAAGCAGGCCAGAAGACCAAAGACTATGTCAGGCATTTGACTCTTTAAGTAATGTCCAGACTGTATCAGTATACATCCTACCCAATTTTCTTCATCTCTATTTCTCTGAGACAGTAAACTATGTATGACATGGTGGTACTCCAAATTATTGAAAACAAAATTGCATTTGCTTGGCTTATCATACTTACTAAAGTACAGGGAACCATATCAATATATTTAAGAAGCATTTCCCCAAAATGTAGAAAGTAAGTTTTCTGATGGACTTCCAGCTAATTAAAAAAAATTAAAGCAGTTAATAAATTCATTTCACAGTATCCTATTCTATGAGCAATATAT
Source organism: Echinops telfairi (assembly GCF_000313985.2). Lineage (NCBI taxonomy): Eukaryota > Metazoa > Chordata > Mammalia > Afrosoricida > Tenrecidae > Echinops > Echinops telfairi. The sequence goes on from NW_022103915.1 coordinate 46,192,426, forward strand.
ATTATCAAGTTTAATTCTTTTCTAGGTTTTTGTAATTGTATGCTTTCACCTTTGTCACTAAATCTAACTTGATTTTATTTTAAGGGCAGGGATATATGAATATATACTATTAATGTAGTATTAATACATTAATGTAGACAATAGTATTGAATTCTTACAATTGTGTGGAACCTATATGTTGCATTTTTACTTATGACAATACAAGGGTACTCACAAAAGGTATTGCTATTAGAGTTCTCATCATACAAGCACAGATTTATTCCAAATAAAACATATTTACGCATGTCTTTATATGTAAAGACGAGTCTAGACCTACATGGAGGCTAAGTTGACAGACAACAGCTTCACACTTTTGTATTTTTATTGAGTAATGGTTTCTATGATTTTGTAGCGAATTCCCTCAGTAATACACTGTCTTGCTCTCATTCTCGAACTCATGGCCATGAAGGAGATTCTGACCCACAGCCACCCTATAGGGCAGAATAAAACTGCAACTGTGGTTTCCAAAACTAAATCTTTACGCAAGTACGAAGCCTCATCTTTCTTTTGTGCAGCGACTGGCTCTTCAAATGGCTGACCTTGAGTTTGGCAGTCAAAACAATGGCTTCCGAGAGAATCTGTTGAGTCAATTAAATCTAGCGCAGAGAGGTAGTTCAGAGTTTTATGGTGATCCTCTTGGGATTCCAAAGGAGGAAAATGTTATTGATAGATTTTTCTCAAAAATCAAAGGACGATCATAGGTTTATTATGAAGTTTTTAAGAAAATTGAAAACTGTATTGGTGAGAAAGATACTAGGATGATTGCATCAAGGAATTTTCCCCCATCATTGACAGGCACCTGCTCATTCTTCAAAGGTAACAAGGAATGTTCTTTGAGAAATTTTGTTGGGAACACTGACCTCATCATCCACACTAGAGCCCTGAGCTTGCCCCTTTAGATTTCTTTCAGTTCCTCAAACTTAAAGAGCATGTGAAGGGAACACACATTTGAGTGGCCCAAACTGTTGTGGATGTGATGTTGGTTGAGGAAGGCAGAATTCTTCCGGGGAAGGGTTGAGAGATGGAAACACCAGCTTCAGACGAGTCTAGACCTACATGGAGGCTAAGTTGACAGACAACAGCTTCACACTTTTGTATTTTTATTGAGTAATGGTTTCTATGATTTTGTAGCAAATTTTTTTATCTAACTTTGTTTATATATATAAATTTCGAGATGTTGTCCAATACATTAAGATTTAGAAACTTCAGTAGTGGCAGTTTAAAGACTATTTTGTTACTAGTAATGGCTTAATACCTAAAAAGAGACCAGAGTTCTTCACGAGGTAAATTAACTTGAGAAATATGCCAATTTTGACTTCATTTCCATCCCATTGAATGACTGCATTCATTCTCTTTAGATTTAAAGCTCTTCATTCTACAGCTCCTCAACACCCTTTATAGAATTCCAGCTTGCTTTTCACCTACCTTTTAACAGTTTAACATAGATGGCTGGATCAAGTCTATTGTTCCAATTGTATGTAGCATAAAAGGCTCTGCTGTATTTTACTCTCTCCATTGTATCTGGCTTCCCTGAGTGCTCGCTCCCTGCATTTTACTCTCTGTTTTCTAAACCCATTTATGCCTGCTCTTTCTGAAGACACTTGCTCATCTGGGAGCTCAAATTGACTCCTCTCCATTCTATTTCCTTAACTAAAAATGCACCATTAAGGTTGATTGAACTCTTTTTAAAGCACTTCATAAAAATGAAAGGCCTTAAGAAAGTAGGCTACCAGTGTTTGTAAATACCTGTTTTCAGCTAAATTGATAGGAAGGGATAAGAAATAATTGGAAACTTAAAAATGTTATTGATATATATATATATATTTCACAGATTAGTCTCTTTGGGCTATTCTTTGAGAGACACAAAACATTTTTGTCTGGGGTTGGGAAGGAATGAGTATTCTGTTATAACAGGAAATGGAAGAAATATATCGTGGAGTCAAATCATTAAAATTATGAGAAACATTTTCTAGAAAAAGATAAAACTAATGTTTTGTGATAAGCAAGATGTAAAATATGTCAAGTTCATGATTAAAATCTACAGCTTTCCAATCATATCACCTTAATTTCTTTTTTTCTGTTTAAAATACAGTCATTGCTATTTTTACAGCATACAAATCATTACTAACTTTTTTACCCCCTAATGGTGTTATGTTTACAAATGGGACTATGCTGGTATGAAAGATTTTTAATAGGTGGAAGTGAATTAGATTAAAGACCAGTGATAAGAAGTGATAAGATTAAAGACCACATACAATGTATAACACCATTCATGAAAAATACTTCATAGCCATTTCTTGATGTTTGATAAAAATGTAAATAATTTTAAACATTTAACAAAATATTTTTATTGATCTTATTATTTTGATGGATCTTTACCAAAGCATCTGAAAAATAATCTCATATTTTAATGACAATATAATGAAAACATGTTCAAGTTTTAAAATAGGTATTTTTAAATCAGAGAGACTTAAATGGAAAATGGTAATGTTGTGGAATTGCCATTTACCACTGTTTAAATAGCTGCTATTTTCTTGATTTACTTAAAGAGCACAAAATAGTTAAAGGTAAGGTCTAAGTAAACTATATTACCTGTAATAAAAGGTGCTTTTTAAATGACTACTAAGTCCCTTTGAATGTGTGATTTTATTTCTAGGTTACAGAATTTCATGATTTTGCTAGGAAATCATTCATTGTGTTTAAATTGTACGGAAAGACCATCACCTAGCCCAAGAGCTTAAGGTCTGAAAGTGCATCAACTGAGTGTGAAAAGCATCTTTTGAATGGTGTATGAAACAGTTTTATTCACAACTGAGAAAAAAATTAAAAAGCAGGAGTAGAATACTTCATATTTTTTAAAAAGAATCATTTAGTAAAACAATATTTCTAATAAAATAACTGTGTACTCCTTCTTGGCCCAGTTATAAAAAACAATAACAAACTACAATTGCAATTCGGTACAAGGTTTTCTTTAAAAGTATTTTTAGCAATGATGGAAATGTGTAGGAAAATAAGAACATTTAAGCACTTAGAGGTTGTTCAGAAGCTTAGTTTTATAGCATAGGTATTAAAACAAATTAGTTTCTATCCCATAAAGAATTAGGTTCTATTTCCATAAAGAATCTGATTTCATTAGATTCATTGAAGAGCTAACAGAGCTTGGCCAAAGTACTTGCTCCTGCTCATACAGAACTTGATAGAACGTATTTTCTTAATGTAGCATTTGATTGAAGCTAAGAGCCTAGGGTGTAACTAAGAGTAAGATCTAATGTTTTAAAACACTCAACACTTCTTGTAATGTATGACCCTGTAATGTAAGTAGTAAAATAGCATGTTACTTAAATGTAAGAATTATTTTACAATGAGTCTGCAGTACCTGAAAACACACACAATGTACATTAACGATGAGGTAAAATTTTGTGTCAATGTCAGAAAATTCAGGACTATAAATCTAGTAACATTCTCACGGAGCAATCCATTAATTGCAGTTAACATCGTCACTGTTAGGTCATCTACATGCAGTTCAGCGTTGTACATTTTTAATCTGTAGTTAAGGCACTCTGGCTATTCCAGCTTCCCAGGTGGTTTGTGGAGTTGCCCTGCATGTAAAACAAGCCAAACGTCCATGCATATGACTGCATGCAAAATAAATCCATCAAGTCATTTGCTATTCATTCTTCCCCAGTGTATTTAACAAAGAAATAATTTTACTGACATTTTCCCTCAACTCAGTACACTGGAAAAGAATGGACAGTTTACAGTTTTCACAGCATTCAGGCTTTAAGACAGCTGATAATTAAATGGCACAGTTGTAAGCTTTCTAAGTATTATTTGATGCCACATCCAGTAATTGAAAAAAACCCAGTAAATTTGGAGTCTGGAAATCTAGGACTCAGAGTGATGTCTACTCTTTTTTAATCCATAGATTTCTCATGTATAAATAAAGACAGTGCATGCTATGTCTAATTCATATACTTATTAGAATAATCATTGATACTGTGAGTCAGAGGTTACAAGTTAAAAATATTGCCAATAACTATACACATGTCTGTTGTGTTGTAATCAGGTATAATGTATTACAAATAATTTATAACTATAACTTAAGTACATATTTCTTATTCTTAGTGTTAACAAGTTACGTATTACAAGTTACTGTATTTTACTTTGAAGAAGAAATTCAGGGGCAAGTAAAAATTAATTAAAAACTTTTTTTTTTTTTTTAATTAAAAACTTTTTAATGAAAAGTATAAAGTGTCTTAAGCTTTGATAATGTGTATGTAAAAATAAAATTATCAAATGTTTTAAAATGAATAGAAAAATGATTCAAAATGTGTCAAACGTTAACTAAATGAGGTTAACTAAATGATGTATAACAAGAATAACTATAGATTTTGTTCTTGAAAAAAATTCCCTAGTGAAGAGCTATTATATTTATTTCTCCACCACCTTTATTATTTACCTCAGTTGCACACATGTGGCATGGGTGCGGTGTAGTAACAAACTGTGAAGAGCAGGCCTCTCCCACACTGTGAAGAGCCGGCCTCTCCCGCACGCTCAGGAAAGCAGTTGTTAAGACTAATGGGCAACACAGACATCTTCTGGGCACCTTAAGAACTGCACAGTTGGGTTTGCATGATTACCAGGCGTTCCAATCAATTGATGGCACTCAGTCCTTCATAAGCGTAGCAGTTATTTTAAAGAAACACACAGTAAGAGCTTCAAAATCAATCTGTTACTATATTAAAAATTTCAAATAAGACGTGATTAAATTAAAAACACTTAAAGAAGTGAACTACAAAATTTTTTTCACTTTGGAATTATATAGTTTCCAAAATAATGGTAAAATAATTTCTAAATAGCTTATAAAGTACAAATATATTAATAAAATAATATATTTTATTTTAATATAATAGAGTATCATGAAACTATGTAGAGTTGAACCAAAATCTGCAAACATTTAGACATTGTGCTTTTATATAAAAAGATGACTGATTTACTCATCAATGTAAAGAACTGTAGTTAACAAATAAATATATAAGTTCAAAACAATATTTGATTGATTTATCATTTATCCTAGTACTTACTATTCAGTATAATAGTTTAGAAAAACTATTTTAAGTAAAATACTACTATTAAAGGTCAAAAATTAAAATTTCTACACTCAGGTTAAATATATCTTTGCTTTAGGATCACTGTGGGCATAATATATACAACAGGAATTTGGATATGAAATTATTCTTTTTCCTCTTTTCTTGGAATCTGAGTGACGGAGTGGTCAAATTCAGGAGCTACTATTAAAGGCCACAATTTACATCTCTAAACAATTTGGGGAGCAGCCTTGTTGGAGGATATATATTTTGTAAGTAGAAGGTGAAAACTGTAATCTTTAGTTAAACTAACAAAAATCTTGCTTTTGTGAGAGCTGTTTTTGGTAAGAACTACATGCTTTATTTTTTTATAACCCCAAATGAAGAGGCATTATATGAAATATGCTTATTGTTACTTTTTCTTAATATCTTCTTATGCTGGCCATAGTGATATTTTATGAATAAATCTTTCCATTACTGGGAGGAAGGATTTAGTTCTCTGGACTTGGTTGCATGCCACTTTTACCTTTTCAAACTGATGGTTGCTATAATCCTAGTTCATGATTCTCTCTAGCATAGACATCCAAAGAAAAACTAGAATAACCATAAAGAAAGCAATAAAGGAGTGATTTGAGGTAGAATTCACCAGGGGTGATAATGGAACAGAAATGCTTTAGTAACAGGATTATCATATTCATATTTTTTTCACCCACTACTCTCTACCGGTTTTTGTACAACTACTAAAGAGAAATAGATCTCTTGCTGTATCATCATTTCTCCTTAAGCAGTTACATTCGATTTGACCTGGGAAGGTTGTTAACAGGCATTCTGTAAGAAAGAAAACATCTGTGAGTGGATTCATGGTGATATAATTTTTAGTATTTCAGCTAACAAGGTAATTCTATAGTGAACACTTTGTCTTTTATTATGTGTACAATTTCAAGAAGACACTAAAAAAAAAAAGAAAAGAATTTTGATATTTGAATCCTGGGGAACCAGTGGGATATGACAGGTTATAACAGCGTAGCATGTCAGTTAGCAAGAGTCAGGCCTAAGCTAGATCCGCTGCCAGGACAGGGCAGTAGCTGGGACAAGTTAACTGGGGTAGGTCAGTAGTAATTGGGAATCTAGGCAGATGGGGGCTGAGCACCACAGAGGATTCTTAATGGAACTAGCAGTTTCTAAGGCACTGAGCTGGGCTCTGGGAGGGGAGACAAAGGAAAGATAAAAAGAAGAATTTCAACAAATTTGTAAAATGCTTGGCCTTCATAATTTCCTAGAGTTGAATTTATCTGCTGATATGGAGTACTGTGAGTTTGAGGAGAATGCAATTAAAAGTAATTTGCATGTTATCATTCCAACGTTTCCATTAGCAGCCAAGTACCATGCCACCACGGCTCCTCCCATTAAAACTATGTGAGCACTATTCCACTTTGATAGCCATTTTGATGGAAATAAACTGGACTTTGGGAAAGGTTTGGTGAGTGTGGGAGAAGTCTTATTCTAGGGCTAGCAGCTTTTCCTAGTTCCAGAATAAGTATATAATAGTTAATAATAGTATTTCCTATTTTTATATGTGAATGGCAAATGTGGGGAGAATTTCCAATACATGATGAGAAATGATAAGTTATACACAAAATAATTTTACCTCCCTTCTTCTTGGTTACTCTGGTGTGTTTGCGCAGTTAGAGATGTGACATTCTGTTGTGATAAAAGAGATTGGGAAAGATTTGTCCCTCTTAGTTGCCGAAAAGCTGGTTCTGTATGGAAGCTTCGGGTGTTATTTGTCAGATTCACTGCATTCTTGGTTTTTTTGTCTGAAAGTAGGAATTCAGACAGTTAAAATTATACAGCAATACAAAGCATTAAGTAATATAAATGTTTGGTTATCCTTCAGTTAAATATATATGCGATATATGTTCATAACATGAATGTTAAATTTCAAATAAAAATATAAGCCTGGAATATATCACCAGCACTTCATGCTCCTTAAATTTTTTCTGATCCAGGGAATACATTTGAAGCTAGATAATTTTTTAAAATATAAAAATCCAGGATTGCATGATATAATAAATGGACAGATAAAATGATGTTATTATTTTAAAAAATTGGGGCAAAATAAAAAACACAAAAGAGATTATGGGATATTTCTAGAAAATCTTATCAATTAGTAGTACCTGAAAATCTAGAAGAGAAATTCATGAAAAGGGAGTTAGGGAGAAGAATTCAGGGTTCATGGCATTTCTGAATATAACACTTTGTGGTTAAGGAGACTAGTCACAATACGGAATGTCCAACCTCTACTACTTGTCTGTCAGTGTGTTACTCTGTGATGGCTTGTGTGTTCCTGTAGTCCTAGAAGATATGCCACCACGTGTCTCGACTACTAACAGAGTGACCCAGGATGGTCAGATTTTTAAAAAGCGGACTAGTGAAAACCTTATGCGTAACATGAGAAGGTTGTTTGAAATAGTGATGGAAGGTGAGCCTCTCAAGTTGAAAGGCACTCAAACTATGAACAGGGAAGAGCTGTCTCCTCAAAACAAGAGTTATCCTTAATGAGGCGGCTAGAATAAAGCTTTCAGGTCCCTACTTTGTAATGCGGTACTACTGAAAGCAAGAAGAAACAGCTGCAAGCATCCATTAATAATTTGAATGTGAAATCTATGAAATATGACTCGTGGAAAAGAAGAAATTGTCAATAACAAATGAATGCATGAAGTGAACTGAAATGGACTAGTACTGGCTATTTTGAATCAATCATATAGTCTACTATCTGGGGAATGATAAATTGAAGGAAGCATTGCATTTATTGTCAAAAAGAGTTTTTCAAAATCTGTCCTAAAATACAATGCTGTCAATGATAAGGTAATATCCATATGCTTATAAGACATACCTGTTAATAAAACTATTATTCAAATTTATGCACTAACCACTAATGCCAAAGATGAAAATATCACTGGTTCTACAGAAGCAATTTCTGCAGTCTTAAATTGATCAAATATAACTGATAATTACTGGTGATTAGAATGTGAAAGTTGGAAACAAGGATGAAAGATCAGTAGTTGAAAATATGCCCCTTCATTCCATGATGCTCACCTTCCCGACAGGATTGCTGAAGACAAAATGGGTGCATAAGCAAATGTGGTGAAGAAAGCTGATGGTGCCTGGATATAAAAAGATATAGCATCTGGGGTCTTAAAGGCTTGAAGATAAGAAAGTGGCCATCAAGCTCAGAAGCAACAAAGCCCACATGGAAGAAGCACACCAGCCTGTGTGATCACGAGGTGTTGATGGGATCAGGTTTCAGGCATCAAAGAACAAAAAATCATATAATTGTGAATGAGGGGGAGTGCAGAGTAGAGACCCAAAGCTTATCTGTAGGCAACTGGACATCCCCTTACAGAAGGGTCATGGGGTGGAGACAAGCCAGTCAGGGTGCAGTGCGGCAACAATGAAACATACAACTTTCCTCTAGTTCTTTAATGCTTCCTACCCCACCCCCCCACCACTATCATGACCCCAGTTCTACCTTACGAATCCGAGTAGACCAGAGGATGTACACTGGTACAGATAGGAACTGGAAACACAGGGAATCCAGGACAGATGAACCCCTCAGAACCAGTGGTAAGAGTGGCTATACCAGGAGGGTGAGGTAAGGTAGGTTAGAAAGGGGAAGCCGATTACAAGAATCTACATATAACCCCCTGCCGGGGGGCCAGACAACACAAACGTGGGTGAAGGGAGACGTCGGACAGTGTAAGACATGACAAAATAATACTAATTTATAAATTATCAAGGGTTTGTGAGGGAGAGAGGGCAGGGAGGGAAGGTAAAAAATGATGAGCTGATACCAAGGGCTCAAGTGGAAACAAATGTTTTGAGAATGATAATGGCAAAAAATGTACAAATGTGTTTGACACATGAATGGCTGTATGGATTGTGATAAGAGTTGTACGATCCCCCAATAAAATGACTGAAAAAAAGAAAATATGGACCCTTATAAATTCTATACCATTGGCTAAATTAATGACACTATTAGAAGAATTAACTTATGCCCCAGCAGGATAATTGATAATGTGCTCTAACATAAAATGACAATATCTCTAAGGTGTATCAGAGACCTATATAAACCATAGATATATGGATTTTAGGCTTGCACTTGATTTTAGCTCCAACTTAAGAACAATTAGTTCTTATGACATGGCCCTATTTGATGCTTACCCTCATGATGAGATCACTGAAGATAAGGGTGCTATAGCAAAGTATGGTGAGGAAACTAGATGGTGCTTGGCTATCTAAAGGAATAGCATCTGGGCTGTTAAATCCTTGTCTTCAAATAAGCAAGTGTTTGTTTGAAGTGAGGCGTCAACCTAGCACACCAACCTGTGTGATCCAAGGATTTTTAATTTAAAATATTCAAATCTGAATGAGGGAATGGGATTAGTGTAGTATTAAATTTAAAAAATTGGCGCTGGGGGGTGAAAGGCCAGTCCCCACCCACTACTACTACTATTACTACTACTCGGATTCAGTAATACTACTTCTGGGTTCAATAATGCACAATTGTACGGTTGAGATATATAAGTATTATATTAAAGTCATCAAGAGCATGAGAGATAATACAATAATACATTCATACATATTACATGGTAGCATTGCTCATCTATGCCCCGCTTGGTGGTCCTTGTGGGGGGAACCCGGCTGCCAGAGCAGGAGCCGCCTCCCTCGCGGGAGCTGCCCTCTCGTCCACCACCCTCATGGGAGCAGCCCCCCATGGGAAACAGCCCTCCTTCCTCAGCTGCCCTCTGCCAGCCACCCTCGGCTGGCCACCTCCATGGGAGCAGCCCCTTCTTGGGAGCAGCCCCCTTATTTATTGCTAATCACGCATCAAATTATTATAGGGGGATACATCACAGCATTATGTGTCACCGAGAAGGGCAGTATGATTCATCCGTGAACAGGTTTGATCATTCTGGTGTCTCATACAATAAAGCAGGCAATTACTATCCTATGAGGCATGCAAGCCCCCTGATAGCAGATAAAACTACGTCATAGAGAGGGGTTGTAACATAGGCAATACAAGCAATAGGAGGGGGATGATCTAGTCATCTTAGCATGGTCCCGGGCTTGCCTTTGGGCACTGCTTCAAGGGAACAATAACAGAAAGGAATGGGCCCTATTTGGAGTGAGTCAGACTATACAGTCTGGCCGCTCTAGATGGCTGATGTTAAGGAGAATAACCTCTGACCTATTTTCGCTGCCTAATGAACAGTTAATCTCAAGCAAAGTCTGGCATATGTTTTGGGGAGACAATTTAAGAGAAATCCTTCTTTTCCTCACAGATTAGAGCTTACAAATGTGAATGAACATTCAGTTTGCAGAAGGCTCTGGGTGACAATGGAAGCTCCAAATCCACTTACAGGTCTACACCTGGATTAAGTCTCCAGTGAATCCCCTCTGACCACAATGAGGGCTGTGAATAGGCTTGTTATTACAGAGAACATTGTAAAGTCAGTTATGCAAGATGTATAATGGTTATAATGTAATATCATTTGATTTCCCTTCTGACACACTTTAAAGTTGTTACAGTTATAAAAGGTGAAGGGGAATGACATGGTGCATCCCCTCTGACCAGAGACCAGGAATGTGAACAGCCTTGCTGTCAAGCAGAGTGTATTGGAAAGTGGATTATTACAGATGTAATTAGGTTAAAATTTAAAACCTTATCATGTGATCTTCCCATTAACCCATTTTAATTTTTGTCTAGTTTTTAGTATTCTATGCTTTCTTTTCTATTGAAGTTTTTCTCTATTTCACTTTTTTACTGTTGTTATTTTTCTTTATAAATGTTTTCCTATGTATGGAATTCAGGATTGGTAAATACATAGAGACCATAAATGGATTAAAGGTTCCTTGGGAGTATGGCAGGAGAGGCTGGAGGGAAATGAGGGCTACTAACGATGAGTACAAGAATGAAGCACATGTTCTAAAATTGATGGTAGTGATGATTGTACAACTCTTTGTGTTATGACTGAACTACTGAATTTTATGGTTTAGGAATTATATACCAATAGAACTGTTAAAAAGAAAATATTTAAAAGAAAACTGTTGGTGACAGAAAATCACATAATAGAAATTGCAAGTGAAACAACTTATACATTGCTAAAAACTCTGTTTCAAAAACATAAAGGGAAACTATACAGGTAGGCCTTTCAGGAACCATACTGACTATATCTATGAAGACATGATGGAGAAGCTCAAAATCCTCAGTTAGAATCACGCCAGGGGCTGAAAGTAGAACAAATTTCAATCGCTCAAATGAAAGTTCAATATGAAGCTCAAAAAAAAAGGAAACATAGATTGAGAGCCAAGGTATGGCCTTGAGTATATCCCACCTGGATTTAGAGACTCTCTCAATAATATATTTGATGCACTGGTCACTAGTGACTGAACACCAGACAAGTTGTGAGATGAGATCAAGAATAGTGTCCCTAAAGAAAGCCAAAAGGCCATCAAAAAGACAGGGAACATGTTAAGACCAAAATGTATGTCAAAAAGAGACTCTGAAACTTGCTCTTGACTGTAGGGTAGCTAAAGCAAGTGGAAGAAATGCTGAACTAAGAGACTGAACAGAAGATTTCAAAGAGTGGCTCTAGAAGACATAGTATGGGCAAGTATCATAATGCAGTGTGAAAGGCCTGAAATGACAAAACCCAAAGGGACAAACACACTTGGTATACCTCAGGGTGAGAGAATTGGAGGAAAAATTCAAGTCTCATGATGAAATATTGAAAGACTGAGAAAAACCATGAACAATACAGTAAGCATCAAAAGAAGATGGAAGGAAAACAGTAATTGCACTAAAAAGACTTGGTCAATGTCCAACCATTTCAGGAGCTTGTTCTTGTTATGTGCCATCGAGTTGGTTCTGAGCCATAGAGACCCTAGGCACAGCACGATTAAACCTTTCCCAGTCCTGTGCCATCCTCGCAGTTGTTCCCATACTTGAGGCCATTGTTGCAGCCACAGTGTCAATCCATCGCATTGAAGGCCTTCCTCTTTTTCGCAGTTCTAGGGACTTGTCTCTCCTGACAATATTCCAAAGTATGGAAGATGAAGTCTTGCCATTCTTGCCTCTAAGGAGCACTCTGGATATACTTCTTCCAAAACAGATTTATTTGCCCTCTTAAAGAAGTTCGTGGTACTTTCAATATTCATTTTAGCACCAAAATTCAAATGCACCAATTTTCTTTGATTTTCTTTATTCAATGTCCACCTTTCACAGAAGGTAATTAAAGATACCCTGGCTTGGATCAGGTGCACCTTTGTCTTCAAAGTAACATCCTTACTATTCAATACTCTAAGCAGGTTTGTGCAGCATATTTACCTAATGCAATGTGTCTTTTGGTCTCTTGACTGCTGCTTCCATGAGCATCGATCTAGACAAAATCTTTGACAGCTTTGATCTTTCCTTCATTTATCATGATGTTGCCTATTGGTTCACTTGTGAGGATTTTGGTCTTTATATTGAATTGTAATCCATACTGAAGGTTACAATCCTTGATCTTCATCAGCAAGTACTTCTAAGTCCTCCTTACTTTTAACAAGAAAATTATGTCATCTGCATATCAAAGGTTGTTAATAAGCTTTCCTCCAATCCCAACACCACATTCTTCATATAATCCAGCTTCTCTGATCATTTGCTCAGCAATCAGAATGAGTAAGTATAGTGAAAGGATACAACCTCTACACATGCAACATTCCCTTGTTCTGTTTGCACACCTTGCCTCTTGATCCATGAACAAGGTCCAGAGGAGCACATTGAAGTGTTTCAAATTCCCATTCAGGAACTAGCATATGATCAAGAACTGATATGAAGAAAATAGTTCAAGCTGAACAGAAGGTATTGGCAAACAAACAAGGCTCCAGGAGTTGATGGAGAACCAGCTGAGATTTTTCAACAAATGGATACAATGCTGATAGTGTTCTTTCACTTATGCCCCATTTTGGATGACAGCTTTTTGGCCAACCAAATGGTGCCCATTCTAAAGAAAGGCGAGCCAGTGAAACATGGAAGTCATCAAACCATGATGTCCTTCAAACCATCAAAGTATCACTAATAGCGCATGCAAATAAAATTTCCCTGAAGATAATTTAAATAGAAAATTGCTAAAAGGTAGTTCTTTAAACAGAATTAGGGAATGCTCATGACTTAAAATCAGGAAAAGAGTGTTCCAGAATTATATCCTTTTACCACATTTATTGGATCTGTATGCCGAGCAAAGAATTCAAGAAGCTGGACTATATGAAGAAAAACATGGCTTCAGGATTGAAGGATGACTCATGAACAAGCTGTGAAGTAAAATGGCACAACTTTGCTAGCTGAAACCAAAGAGGAGTTGACAAACTTAGTGATGAAGATCAAGGACTACATCTTTTATGGATTGCACCTCAACATAAAGAAAACAAAAATTTTCACAACTGGGAAAAGATAGAAGGTGTCAAGTATTTCATTTTATTAAGATCAACAATCAATGCCCATGGAAGCAAATGTGAAGAAATCAAGTGATGTACTGCATTAGGCAAATCTGTTGTCAAAGACATCTTTAAAGTGTTTAAAAGTAAACATGTTCTTTGAGAACAAAAGGTACACTGACAAAAGCTACTTGTCACCTCCATATGCAAGGTTTTCAAGACTAAATCTGCAGAAGCAGACAGCCTAGTCTTCCTCCTGTGTAATGGCTGGTGTGTTTGAACCTGCAACCTTGCGGATAGCAGTCCAATGCATAACGCATAGCACCACTTGATGTGTTTTAAACTACATTTTCCTTAAATACTTACACCACATAAAGTAATCTACTATTCTTACTAGGCACTTAGATCATTTTATAATTTGTGTAATGTTTAGGTTTGTTGCTATTGGTGGTCTGAGGATAATGTAAGAAGTAAAAAGAAATGGAAGAGGTGAACCCTCGTAGAAGGAGTAGTGTAGTAGCTATCCTTAATTTGCCAAGATGATAGCCAGTAAGGAAGTGGGATTAGGGAAAATCTTATGTTAAACTTGGATTAAAATGCATATGATAGAAACAGGATTCATATCTCTCATCATATAATAAGCAAACACAAGATAGACCACAAACCTAAATGTAAAATTAGAAAAATGTAAAAACCTAAAATTGTAAGTCATCGAAGAAAAAAATTGAACAAACTTAGGGACTTTAATCATGACACAAACACCCTACCAAACATAACTAAAAATGTACAAACACATCTAGAAGAAAACTAGATGACTAAACCCTCCTAAAAATTAAACATTTATGCCATTCAAAGGACTTCACAAAAAAAGGAAATAGAGAACTTACAGACTGGGAAAAATGCCAATGGCATATCAGAAAAAAAGACTGTAGTTTTGTGTTTTTTTCCACTTTCTTTTTTTTTTTTTTTAAACATTTTATTAGGGGCTCATACAACTGTTATC
>NW_022103915.1:46207492-46212503 GCF_000313985.2 Echinops telfairi
TCATCATTGTTACATCGCACCCTGACTGGCTCATCTCCTCCCCGAGACCCCTCTGCAAGGGGATCTCCAGTGGCCTACTAATGGACTTTGGATCTGCACTCCGCACTCCCCCCATCATTCACTATGGTAAGATTTTTTGTTCTGATGATGAAAGACTATAGATTTTATAGAAAACTTCAACACATTAACACCAACAGACTAGTTAAAATATGGGTAGAGGACATGAACTTCACCAAAGAAGACATTCAGGAGGCCAACAAACACTCAAAGATATGCTGTGATCATTAACTGCTGATGGGAGAGATACAAATCAAAGCAACAATGCAATATCACCTCACTCCAGCGTTAATCATAAAAAAAAAAAGAAAAAAAATATCCAGAAAATGGTAAATTCAGGCAAGGGTGAAGGGATAAATCTTTATACACTGGCGATGGAACTGTGAAATGGTGCAACCACTATGGAAAATGGTATATGTATATCATGCATATATGCCTTTAAACGGTGCTTCCTTAAATGGCTGGAAATAAAAAATTTATAGCCAAGAAATCCTACCACTAGGTAAAACTACCAACGAAATAAGATCCATGACCTGAACAAATATATACATGCACATTGCGGCATTAATAGCAAAAACATGGAAATAACCTGAGACTAACAAATGAATGGATAAACTAGAGTACATACACACTAAAGAATAATAATGAATATGGGAAAGAGCATAGGTGAATCCAGAGGACACTAAATCAATCACAAAGAACACAAAGTCTTGAAGACCATTATGATAAAAGGTTTACACACCGAGGACAGCACTGAAGATACAGCCCAGGGAGAGTGGCACATCTGCTCAGACCACACAGGAGCAAACTAAGAGGGAAAGAGAGGGGGAGTGGACTGCATCCTGGCCTAACAAGCCTCGAGGATGACATTCCTGCTCAGAGCAGTTAATGCCCAGAGAAGACTGTGGGGCTGGCCCCACCACAAGACACAATGCCTCCTCACTGACATATAGTGCTATAGGGGTCAGCACTGGACACACAGTATGGGAATTATGTCCAGTCTGACACCATCACTGCCCTTCATGGGAGCAAAACACGAAGGGAACATAATAGAGCAGCAAGGGAAGCAAATCAATTAAGTCCCCAAGGAACTCCTTTTTCTTTTTCTCATGCCTATTCATATAAGATAGGCAGGATAACCAATCCTGAGGAGAAAATAACGGGGCTCATGGCTCCAGGGGACCATGGATGAGAGAAGGAGGTTGGAGAAAGGGAGGGGGGAATCCAACAAACCCAGAGACAAGGGATCAATAAGAGATCTAAAATCGATGCTGAGGAAGGCGTAGAATGCCTGGTGGGGTTGGATCAAGTGCAGTGTAGCCGAGAGAAAGTACTGAGAGCTGAATGAAGACTGAACATGACAGTGGGACAGGAGGAAAGTAAAAGGAAATAGAGGAAAGAACTAGGAGGCAAAAGACATTTATGGAGGTAGAAATATAGGCATGTACATGTAAATATATTAATCTATAATGATATGTAACAATATGCAAATATATTAATATATAAATACATAATGATAGGGATATAGGTCTATGTACATATATTTAAATGTTAAGTATTAAGGTAACAGATGATAGATGTATGTATGGATTGTGATAAGAGTTGTACGAGCCCCCCAATAAAGTGATTTTTTTTTAAAAGGTAGAAGATGGATATTTAGTCTCAAGTCCTCCCTCAACACAAGAACATTTTGTTCTAATAACCTGGCATTCTGTGATGCTCATCTCCCCAACAGGATTGCTGAAGTCAAAATGGGTGCACAAGCAAAAGTGGTGAAGAAAGCTGATGGTTCCTGGCTGTTAAAAGATATAGCATCTGGGGTCTCAAAGGCTTGAAGTTAAACAAGCAGCCATCTAGTAGGGAAGCTACTAAGCCCACAAGGAAGAAGCACACCAGCCTGTGAGATCACCCTGTGTTGACAGAATCAAGTATCAGGCATCAGAAGACCCAAAATAAACAAATGTATTGATGCAAATGATGGGGGTCAGAGTGGAGACCCAAAGCCCATCTGTAGATAATTGGATATCCCCTCACAGAATGTCACAAGGAAGGAACGCATCAGTCAGGGTGCAGCATAGCACTGACAGAACACACAACATCCC
Organism: Echinops telfairi; assembly: GCF_000313985.2. Taxonomy (NCBI): domain Eukaryota; kingdom Metazoa; phylum Chordata; class Mammalia; order Afrosoricida; family Tenrecidae; genus Echinops; species Echinops telfairi. The sequence continues at coordinate 46,209,652 of NW_022103915.1, forward strand.
TCTAGTTCTTTTATGCTTCCCCCCACCACTTTCATAGCCCCAGTTCTACCTTCCAAATCCAGCTAGACCAGAGCATGTACACTGGAACAGATAAGAGGTCTCAACACACGGAATCCAGGATAGACAAACCCCTCAGGAACAGTAATGGGAGTAGCGATACCATTAAGATCAAGGGAATGTTGGGGGAGAAAGGGGAGAAATGGGAACCAACTACAATGATCGACATATAACCCCCCTTCCCGAGGGATGAACAACAGAAATGTGGGCGAAGGGAGACAGTGGATGGTGTAAGATATGAAAATAAGAATAATTTATAATTTACCAGGTGTCCACGAGGGTGGGATGGTGGTGGAAGGGAGGAAAAAAAGGAGCTGATACAAAGGGCTCAAGCAGAAAAAAAATGTTTTGAAAATGATGGTAACATATGTCCAAAAGTTTTTGATACAATTGATGTATGGATTGTTATAAAGCCCGTAAGAGCACCCAATAAAATGATTTATTTTTTAAAAAGGAAGAAGAAAAAGTCACACAGAGAAAGGATCATTTTTTGATAGCTACCAGGGCTGGAAAGGAAAGGAAAGTAAGTCACTAACTAAAGGAGACATTTGTATGAACTTGGGTGGAGGGAAAGGCAATAATGGGGAGGTCAGCACAAAACCCAGGCAAAGGGAGGCTCTGGAAGGAGCACCAGGGTCAAAGGCAACAAAGGTTAAGTACTATTACACACACAAGCCTGCAGTAACAGTAATAACAATAATCTACCAATGGATACATAGATAGATGCTCATGTTGAACAGGGCTGGGTAAGCAAATGTTACTGGACCCACACATATAATGAGGTTTGGCAGAGGGCAACTGTAAGCATATATTTCTACGTGTAGCACATATATCCATAAATACATCAGAGCACGCAGGGGCCATTATGCAAGCAGCTTAGCCCTAACCAAACACCATGAAAGATTTAGTCCCTAGGTTTGGGAACTCAGAACCATAATCTCAGGGAACACTGCGGGAAACTGGCAAAGCATAGTCCACGAAGACCATATCCTTCTTCCTACTTTGGTGAACCCACCTCTGGCCGGTCAATTTGTCATACTGGGGTAGACTGCCTATTGCTGTGATGCTGGAGGCTATGCCACTAGTATTTCAAATGCCAGCAGGGTCACCATGGTAGTGGCAGATTTCAGTGGGGCTTCCAGACGAAGAAGAAGGAATATACAATGCATTTCTGAAGAATCAGCTACTGGAAGCCTTATGAATTGAGAAGAACATTGTCTGCTACCGTGCTGGATGATGAACCCCCCCAGGCTGGAAAGGACTCCAAACAAGACTGGGAAAGACTACTCGAAGTAGAATCAACCTTACGACTACTTTGGAGCAAAGGTTTTGAGACATTCGTTTGCTGGTGAGGCATGACACCAAATGAGATGAAACAGCTGTAAACAGTCATTATAAAATTCAAGGTGGCAATAAATTAAATGAAACACATAACCAATGAGACTTATAGGCACTAGTGAGCAGAAATGGAATGGGGTGCTATTCATTTTGAATAGAACAATCATTTGGCTTATTACACCAGAATGATAAAATCAAGAGGAATGGTGTATTCATTGTCAAAGAGAACATTTTAAGACCTATCTTGAAATGCACTGTTGTCTATGGTAATATTAATATAATGACTGCAAGGAAGACCAGTTAATATAATTATTATTCAAATTTGCACACCAACCACTGAAGTTAATGATGAAGAAATTGAAAAATGCTACCAACTTCTTCAGTCTAAGATTTATTAAAATATAATAAAGATGCATTGATAATTGCATTGATAATTGGTGATTGGACTGTGAAAATCTGAAACAAGAGGAAGAACAGAAGTTGGAAAATATGATCTTAGTGAAAGAAATGTAGCTGGAGATCACATAACACAATACAATTTTGCAAGACAAATTAAGTCTTCGTTGCAAATATCTTTTTTCAACAACATAAATGGTGACTATACACGTAGTGCTGGCCAAGAATACTGAAAGTACCATGGACTGCAAAAAAACGAGAAACACAAATCTGTCTTGGAAGAAGTATAGTCACAATGCTCCTTAGAGACAAGGATGTCAAGACTTTGGTTAATGTACTTTGGGAATGTTGTCAGGGGAGACCAGTCCCTGGAAAAGGACATCATGCTTGGTAAAGCAGAGGAACAGTGAAAAAGAGGAAAGCCCTTCCTGAGATGGATTGACGCACTGGCTACAACAATGGGCTCACACATAAGCACAATTTTAAGTATGGCACAGGACCTGGCAGTGTTTTGTTACGGTATACATAGGGTTGCTATGAGTCAGAACCAATGTGCTATAAGTTGGAACCAATGTGACATCATTGGACAACAGCATTACATGTGGACCTCACCAGATGGAATACACCGAAATCAAGCTTATGACCTCAGTGAGAAGAGGAGATGTGACTAAACATGGAACACACATTTAACTGCTCATAGGTAAATTCAGTTGAAGCTGAAGAAAATTAAAATAAGTTCACCAGAGCCCAAATATGACCTTGGGTATATCCAACCAGAATTTAGGGTCCATCTCAAGATTTGACTCATCAACCTCTTAGGACCAAAGACCTGATGAATTGTGGGATAATATAAAGAACATCAGACAAAAGGGTTATTAAAGATGTAGGAAAGAAAGAGACTCTGGAACTTGTTCATTGTGAGCTCACCTCCCCAATACGATCACTGAAGACAAATGAGTGCATAAGCAAATGCGGTGAAGAAAGCTGATGGTGCCCGGCTATCAAAGATATAGCATCTGGGGTCTTAAAAGCTTGAAGGTAAATAAGTGGCCATCTAGCTC
>NW_022103915.1:46213055-46230562 GCF_000313985.2 Echinops telfairi
GGAAGAGGGAGGAGGGGGAAGGAGGGAAAATGAGGAGCCGATCCCAGGGGCTTATATGGAGAGCAAATGTTTTGAGAATGATGAGGGTAACAAATGTACCAATGTGCTTTACACAATTGATGTATGTATGGATTGTGATAAGAGTTGTATGAACCCCTAATAAAATGATTTTTAGAAAAGAACCGCAAAGGTGTCACTTTGAGGTCTAAGATAATCTATCATAAATAAAAACAAAAGAAAGGAAATATATGATCATATCAATTAATAGAAAGGCACTGGACAAAATCTAAGACCCATTCCTGATAAAACATTCAACAACATAGGAAAAAAGGGAAATTCCTTAGCATAATGAAAGGAATAGACAAAAAATCTATGATCAGCAAAAGGCTTAACAGAGAAAGATGAAAAGCATCCCCCTAGGAATGAACAGGAACTAGACAAGGTGCCCCTAGAAGCCCTTTACTACCACTCCTATTCAATAGTGTGCTGGAAGAATTAGAGCTATAAGTCTGTGAAGGGGAATAAAGGCATAAAAATTGGCAAGCTAAAACTATATTTTCAGATGATATGATTCTATACATAGAAAACCCTGAAAACAGCAAGAAAATTATGGGAACTAATTGAAAGGTTCTGAAAAGTAGTTTGGCACAAGACTAACATACAAACATCACCCAGATTCCTTTAAACTAGCAAATAAAAATACTGAAAAGGAAACCAGGAAAACAATACGAATTAGAGTTGTCACCCAAAAGATGAACCAAAATATCTATACAAAGAAAACTATAAAACAATAGTACAAGAAATCAGTGGAAGAATATAACACGTTCCTAGAAAGGAAGACCGAATATTTTAAAATGCCAATACTAACTAAAACCGTCTACTAATCCACAGATAGAGAGCTGTCCCAAGCCAGATTCAGTAAAGAGATGGGAAAAAAATTAATCATCAACTTAACGTGGAAAGGAAGGAGACCTGTTAAGTAAACCACACTAAAGAAGATGAATAAAGTAAAAGACCTCACAGCTCTTGAACTCAAACACAGCCAACGTAGTCACATCAGCCTGCAACTGGTATTATGAGAGACAGAGGCCAGGTTTACTGGCCAGATAGAAACTGATGGTATCCTTGAGATCATGTTCATTACTCTCCCTTTGGATCTGGAACTGACCTTAGCCTCAAGGCCCAATTTTTGGCCAAACAATAGACATGTCTACCAGGAGAACAATAACATAGGGAGGTATACACTCCTTAGACTAATCAATCATTGGAGATGAAAAGGGGATCATTTGTCCAAGGTTAAAGTTCAGAAGGCAGGAGGGGTAGGACAGGAGGAGTGGAAATTGGAACCATAAGTAGTTAATAAAACAGCAAAAAATTACCCCCATGTATGCATTATGGAGCGCCAACAATTAACATTTGCATTGCTTTATAACAAAATTTAAATAAAAATGGATCCAACATAAAAATATTAAAATAAAATACATATAATAAATTTTGTGCCCTATCCTTTTAATATATCTCCACTTAAAGTTCTACTCCTTGAAATTCTTGCCTGGAATTATTTACTAGACATTTCAAAGAAAAAGTATGACCTCTTTCTACCCCAATATATTTTTTTGTTTTTAAAATAGTTTTATTAGGGGCTCATACAACCCTTATCACAATCCATACATACATCAATTGCGTAAAGCACATTGGTACATTCATTGCCCTCATCATTCTCAAAACATTTGCTCTCCACTTAAGCCCCTGGCATCAGCTCCTCATTCCCCCTCCCCTCTGCTCCCCCCTCCCTCATGAGCCCTTGATAATTTATAAATTATTATTTTGTCATATCTTGCCCTGTCTGACGTCTCCCTTCACCCACTTTTCTGTTGTCCGTCCCCCAGGGAGGAGGTCACATATAGTTCCTTGTAATCGGTTCCCTCTTTCCAATCCACTCTCCGTCTACCCTCCCAGTATCGCCACTGACACCACTGGTCCTGAAGGGATCATCTGCCCTGGATTCCCTGTGTTTCCAGTTCCTATCTGTACCAGTATACATCCTCTGGTCTAGCCAGACTTGCAAGGTAGAATTGGGATCATGATAGTGAGATGGAGGAGGTAACATTTAGGAACTAGAGGAAAGTTGTATGTTTCATCATTGCTGCATCGCACCCTGACTGACTCGTCTCCTCCCTGAAACCCCTCTGCAAGGGGATCTCCAGTGGCCTAAAAATGGGTTTGGGTCTCCACTCCGCACTCCCCCCATCATTCACTATGGTAACATTTTTTGTTCTGATGAATCCTCATACCTGATCCCTTCGACACCTTGTGATCACACGGGCCGGTGCGCTTCTTCCATGTGGGCTTTGCTGCTTCTGAGCTAGATGGCCGCTTGTTTACCTTCAAGCCTTTAAGACCCCAGACGCTCTATCTTTTGATAGGACTATCCCAATATTTTTTAACATGACTTCTACTTTTAGCAGGGCATACTAGTAAATTGGTTTTAGTGAAAGTTTGCGTGGAATATACGAAATGAAACAACAAAGCTTTGGAAAGATGTCAGGAAATAATTGTGCAAGGATCCCACGATTTTCGTTGTGAGGAAACATTTAGTTATGACCTGGTGGTAGTTGGGTAGAACCAAGAAACACTATCCTGTCTTTGAAACCCGATTGACCACAAAAAGCTTGAACAGAAATGCAATTTTATGAGAAGTAGATTTAAAACATGCAATCTAAGTAATAGTATTAGAAGTCAAAGAGAAATTGTTATTTCAGATGAGATATTTCTTTGACATTCACTCTGAAACTCTGTCAAAATACCTTCAACTTCAGAAGTAAGGTCAGATCCCAAGTTGTGGTTATTTCCACCAAGCAGAATTACATTTGTTATCTTTATAGGAGGAGCTTTCGCTTGGCCATAAGATCCACCATCTACCGGCGTGTTGGCAACAGGAATAAGCTATATATAAAAAAAAGTTAAAAAATGTCTCACCTCCAAAAAGCTCAGTAAGTTTTGTCCTCATTATACTCATCTATCGACAATTTCTTTTAGTCAGGAGCTATATGCTAGCCTAACCCTGGAGCCGATACAGGCAAAAGTGTAAAATAGCCTTTTGGGGGCCCTAAGAACCTCCTGGCAAATCTTTTCAGATTGTGCCACACTCATGACTACCATGTAGGGAATGGTGGCGCCATGTCCTTTCCAAAGTAACAAGGGCTAGCATGAACTGAAAAGAAAGCGAGAGTTTAGACTTTCCCCTTTTAGTAATGTTTCTTCCGTTTTCATGAATAGAAATTTCCGAAGGTAAAAGTTATATCTTGAACATCTTTGTACTCTCACGTGACCTCATTCAATGCCTTGTAGTTAATTGTTTAAAACAAACATTAAAATGGGGATTATGTCTTAAAAACAAAATCCATTGCCATTAAATTGAATAGTGATAACCAGGTCTGCATGTACACATCTTATTTAAATCTCACATGTGGCGATCTTAAAATAAGTTTTAAATAAGATGTTTACATGTAGACCACTGGACACGTGGTTAAAGTCTTACAACAGGGCACTGATTTCTTTGCTTTGCAATAATCTTTATTAACTGTCCTCTGTAGCTACTTTGACCTGAAGTAGAAGCCTTTTGATTAATCAAAATAAGTCAAGGATAATAAATAAAATCAGGGGTCACTACATTATATGCATAATTCATATTCATCTTTTAAACTTTAAAATATGTAACAGCACATGCACGCACCAATTTTTTTATAAAGGGCCAAAACCATTTCTGTAAGTAAGGATCCCTTGATCGGTATTTTATCTGATTGTTCTTTGATAAATCATGCCCGTAAGAGGTTTTGCTTATTGCTTCTAACTTTTTTTTTAAATAGCAAAAATTTAAAGATACATAGAAAATCTGAACACAAGAATTAAAAGAAATCTTTTCTCGTCAGTTTTTCTAAATTGTCATCTCATCCCCTCCTTTATTTTATAGGATTTTTAGTCCCCACTTAACTCAGTGTGTGATTTTTATCCAGAAGACTATCTCATTTGGTTTTCTCAGATGCACAGCAGCAGTAAATTAAATTGTGTCCTCATGATTAATGCTTATTTAAAATAGCAAGGACTGGCATAATATCATTTTATAAAACTACAGCCGACTCTCGATAGGCACATGAAGCTATCACCACAGGCAGAGTGAACTAGGGAGGAGCCTATGTCGCCTGCCCTGGGGTATCCTGCATGCAGTGTGCTCTCAGAGCAGTCAGCTTGTCCTGGGAGGGAATCCACAGCATCAGCTAGTTCTGGGGGTGATGGTCGCTGCGAGAGTAGCTACAGGCCTCTTCTCTTTCATCTCTTCCACCGAACCTTAAAACACCAACCTTTGCTCACTGACTCTAGTCGCCTTCTCCGGCTTTTACTTACAGTACCTCGGGGCGTCACTTCTGCTCTCACTGCCCCCCCTCGCTCAGCTCTTCACAACATCTCTTCTCCTTCCTCAATCCTTACCAAGGTACAACTGTAACAATCTTAAATCTGCATTCAAACATTACAGATGACAGCATGTCCTAATGATAGACGTGTGGTTTAGTCTCTCTTTAATCTCTTTCCTACTCTGGCCATATTTCTTTTTTTAAAGGTGGATGGGCCTCTGTTTTCCTGTTGGATACATGACAATGTTCTACAACAGTCTGAGAGTGGCGCTTGGATTCGTTTTCTTCCCTTTCTAGCTGCCGACATGGAGACGGTTTATTGTTAAACTCTGCTTCCAAAGGAGGTATCTTATGGCTTCTAACCTTCCAGCCTAATCTGAGCTATGGGTGAAGATGTACAAGCACGTTAACTGATGTGCTTTCTGTCCAAGTATATGATTAGAGAGAGGAACTTAGTTCCCTGATCAGCACACTTGCATGCGTGCATGCATGCTCTATTCACCAGCTCGAGCTGTTTGTTGGTAGAAATCCCAAAATAGATCCCCATGTTATATACAGAAACACCATCTACCCATTTAAATCCAGATTTAAACATTTAAGTCAAAATACATGCATTCATCCTTTATTTATTTCAAAAGGAAAAAATGTAAATATAAAATTACCAGATTTTTCTTTGTCTGTAGTTCAGTGAAGTGAAATTCTGCCTTTGCCCTATCATCTGCATTCACAGGAAGCCCATCTAATATCTGTAAATTTGGCAGTCGAAATATGAGCATGTGGCGGTGTAGCACTTTTCTACAAATCTGAAAAAAGGAAGAAAAAATAATGTGTGCCTTAATCATTTTAAAGTCAGAAATTGATATTGGTAGGGCAGGAAATTGGGCATAGACAGCAAGGAAGTGATAACAGCTAATCCTTAATAGTATTACATGCTACAAACATGAGCTCTTTTTTTGGAGACACACCCCAATTTCCTGTCATGTTAAATGCAGGTAACTACTGACTCAATTCTGACTCAAAGTGAGTCTAGATAGAGGTGGAAGGCTTTGGAAGTCTTTGTGGAAGCCAATGGCCTCCTCTTTCTCCTGGAGAATGACTGGGGGGGTTTGAGCTGGGGACCTTGCATTCAGCAGTCCAGTGCTTACCCAACATCGCTTCCCGATAAGAATTTTTTATTTCTTTTTTATTAAAGCTACAAGTTGAAAGTGCCGTTTTTTAAAATCATTTTATTAGGGGCTCATACAACTCTTATCACATCCATACATACATCAATTGTGTAAAGCGCATTTGTACATTCATTGACCTCATCATTCTCAAAACATTTCCTCTCCACTTAAGCCCCCGGCATTAGGTCCTCATTTTTCCCCTCCCTCCCCGCACCCCGCTCCTGGTTGTTGTTTTTTTAAGAGTACAGTCTTGCACATTAACTACAAGCATTACCTAACTCATGAATGTGATTATATTTCACATTACAAGTTACTTATAAATGCTTGGTTTGAAAAAAAAAAAAAGGTATTTTCCAATAGGTACTACCTAACACAATTCAATATATACCCATATATTTAGTCTACCCTAAAGATATTTGCATATCTGCATAGCCAGGTATGCTGAAAAGGGTCAACATGCCAAGCCTGAGACTATTATCTTTGAAGGTTCTTCTGGCAAGGTTGGTTCTTGACTAATATCTGGCTTCTCAGATTCTGAAAGCGTTCCCATCATTACTTAACTGATACGGATGGCTCTGTTCTCAGAGAATGTATACAAACAAGATAGGTCATTGTGTTGAACACCTACTTTCTTCCTGGGAGTCTGTGATCTAAGTGCTTACTCGACACAGAGTGCCCTAGTGACCAACCTCCGACACAATCCTTGAACGCAAAACACCACACAAATGTTGCATTTCTGTTGCTGGGAGAAGAGGACCCTCTTTGTGACCACTCATGGGAGAGAAAGAACAAAAGGAAAGCTGTCTGTCTTATCGACTCTATCTTCTCCCCTTATTCTTACAATTAAAAAACATACAATACAAAAGAAGAGTCACTGGTAGTGCAGTTGGTTAAGTGTTCTCAATTGGTTAGAGGCTTGGCGACCTGTTTCTGAGAGGCCATAGCCGTAAAAAAGCCACGGAGCAGTCCTGCTGGGTGCACCGTGTCTCCAAGAGTGCCATTAAAAACTCAAACCAAACTCGCTCTCGGTCCTGACGCACAGGGAGCAGAACTGTCCCTGTCAGCTTCCGAGACGGTCACTCTTTACAGAAGAAAGTCCTGTCCGTCTCCCTTGAGCACCCTTACTATGTCACTATACAAAATCCTCGCTGTGAGGACAAGTCTGCTCAGTCCCCGCAGTCCTTCTGGCAAGTCTCCGACTGGAGGAGGGGTCTTGCAGACCCCCAAAGGAGGATGTATGTATAAGGATGTTTAATGCAACCTTATGTGTAACAGCAAGAGAGACAAAAAAGGAGATAAAGAAGCAAAAATAGAGCCTGTCAAAAGCTAATGCGTATGCATTTTAAAAAGCATGTGGTGTATACGTAAACACTGTGAAGGATCGTTAACACATATAATTGACTTCAAAACAAAACAAAACCCAGACATTGACCAGATTCAGAGATACAGAGAAAGTTTCCTAATTACCAAAGACTAGAGAGAGACACTGTCTGCTCTAACTAAAATATAAAAACATTTGGAATCAGCATATGGTAACTAAAATTATCTATTTTTAAATGAACACATAAAAATATCAGTAACTCATGAGGTTAAAGAAGAAATCTTTTGGAGAGCAGACTTTAAGAAATAGAGGAGAGTCAAAATGCGCCTGAAAATTATCGGATTCTACGTAAGCTGCGCTTCGTAACCTAGTGCAGAAGGGCAGCAGACGTGGCCTAACTGGGACACCTGGGAAGATTAAACAGGGTGTGTTTGGCATTTTCCTTTCCTCTTGGGAAGGAGCTTATTGCTGGGAGAATATATTCTGTTCCTTCAGAAGAAGCTCATCTCATTTATAAAAAAGGCCCCACTCTAGGATTTCCTGTTATTGGGCAGTTACGATGGTCTGCCGTTGAGTTCAGTAAGGCTTTTACCTCTCTTTTTGCCTCTATTATGCTTTTTAGAGACTCTGATCCAAAATGACCTTGTAGCCAGAGACTCCGTGAAATCTTTGAACAACATTTTTGAAAAAGCAGTCACTCAAGAACCTGAGTTCTGGACCTCCTGGGACGAACAGAAACCCTTACCGATTTCACCCTGGTATTTCGGAGGGTGGAATTACCATGAAGAACCCCTCCTCCCCACCACCACTACCACAAAAGCATGGATTCTGTGTTGTGCTTCCCCACAAGAAAAGAAGGGGTTTTCTTACCAAAGGGAAATACTTTGCACACTCTGAAGAGGCCAGGTGCAGAGGGCAGGTGGAGGGCTGGGGCGGTGGGGAGACAAGAAGGGAGGAGAATGGAAAAGAACAAAAGGAAGAAAGAATCACATTAAAAAATAAACAAACAAGGCAAGAACGGCATTTACTGGATCCCTGCCATGAACTACAAAAGGTAAAAACATTTTCACAAAATTAATTTGCAATTTCAATTAAGATATAAAAAAGATTTTCATGTAACTTGGGAGGCTGTTCCTAAAACTCCTAAGAATGCGTAAAGGGCCAAGAATAACCAAGAAAACAAAGAAAGAGAAATGGGAAGGAAAAGAGGAGGAGGAGAAGGAAAAGAAAGAGAAGAAGCGTTAGAGGAACTTACTCCACTAGGAAGGAAGCCTGGTGGCACAGTAGTTAAGCGCTGGGCTACTAACCAAAAGGTAGGTATGTGGTTCTAACCCATCAGCAACTTCTTGGGAGGAAAGATGGGGCAGCCTGCTTTCGTAAAGATGTCCAGTCTTTGAAATCCTATGGGGAAGTTTTACTCTATCCTCTAGGGCCACTGTGAGTTGGAATCGACTCTATCAAATATACAGACTTAATATAAAACTTTTGTAATTAACACAGTATAGTATGGGTGCAGAGATAGACAAAAAGGTCAATAAATACAACACAGAACTCTGAAATAGATTCTCTTATATGACTGTGACAGTGTTGTAATTAGTTGGAAGAAGACACTAATGAGTAAATTATACCGGGATCCATGGCTATCTATGTGGATATGCATTAAATCTCTTCCTTAAACCATATATAAATAAGAAATATAAAACTACTCGTACATTGAAGAATAAGTTATACAAGTAACATACTCACTGGATTACCATAAACTGTAAGCTCTCTGAGAGAAGAGAGGACATCAAGTCTTTCCAGTTCTGCCATATCCTATTGAACAGTTAACACAATCCATGAATTATTATTTGTTCAGTTTCAGCATCCTCCAATACAGACAACTTGAAGTCATTACATGTTAAGGGCTGGCTTGCATCTAGCTCAATGTGAAGTGAGCTGGAGTGACACCATTTTGTAGTATTGATTAAAAAGTGTCCTGTGCACTATAGATCTCAAGTACATGACCTTCTAACAGAATCAGGCTGAACATAGTAGCATTCACACGAAAGGACCAAATTTTCAGTAAATTATGATCTGTTCTAAGACTCAGATTATATCTGGCTAATTTCCCAAAGTATTGACACAGAAGTAGGAAAGGTTGAATCCAGCCTAAACAATGTCAAAGGTAAATGTTAACACAATGTTAACCATAAAGGAGCACGTGCTATTTGAGTGGACTACCCCCTGATATATTTGCTGGGAGCACATTAGTTGGAAAACAAGCTTAAGTAGATGAATTACTCACCTTTCCTGTTGTTTGAAGTCTGATGAACTTCCCTTTTGCATGAACTGAACATTGGTGAAAGTTTACCAATACATCTTAGCATTTGCATAATAAATTCTAAAATGATACTTCTGACAAAAGTTAGCCAACAAGTTCTGCTGATTGCTATTTACAGTACGAAGACCATATTATTTGGGAACGAAGGACCTGAGAAACCACTATAATATCCCAGACCTTATGTATCCTTGAAATTCTTGGTAAAACTTGGTGCTTGAAAAAATCTTTGATTTGTATAAATCACAAATCTTTGATTTGTTTAAACCAATCCAGACATCATACAATTCCATAGTTCAACCACATCAAGCCGTGTTATATAATTGCTACCAAAATCAGTTTCAAAACGTTTTCTTCCTTCTGGAACTTCTTGGTTGATACCTTCCCCGCCCAGCCACCTCCCACACCATACCCTCCAGGACCCTTATTTTTACTGTTGTCTCTGTAGGCTCATCTCTCCTGGGTTTCATTGATTTGTTTAAATCTTGAGACTACTCTGCTCATTCAGTTGGCATCATTGGAAAGATTTCTTATAGAATAACAATTTTCCCAATTTAGATTTCTTCTGGTTATAAGCCTTTGGAAGAATCATTTCTAGTTTTGTCAGGCTTTTATCAGATGAAGGTTGTTTGAACCTGAGTAAATTAGTGATATTATTTTTCTCTGGATGTACATTCCTTACTTGTCATATAGAAAAAGTTTTCTTCCATGATTTCTGTCTTTGTTCCTTCTATGATTTCCTTCTGGCTTCAAAGAGGGTTTTTAAATGAAGAAGAATTTGGCATCAGGATTGGAGGAAGACTTATTAACAACCTGTGGTATGCAAATGACACAACCTCCCTTGCTGAAAGTGCAGAGGATTGGAAGCCCTTGCTGATGAAATCAAGGAGTATGGTTTCGGGATTACAACTCAATGCAAAGAAAACCAAAATCCTCAAACTGGACCAATAGGTAATATCATGATAAACCGAGAAAAAAATGAAGTTGTCACGTATTTCTTGCTTGGAACCACAATCAATGCTCATGGAAGCAGCAGTCAAGAGATCAAAAGATGGCTTGCATTGGGTAAATCTGCATAAGACCTCTTTAAAGTGTCAAAGAGATCGTGTCATTTTTAAGAGCCAGACACTGCTGTCCCAAGCCACAGTATTTTCAGTCACCACATATGCATGTAACAGTTGGACATTGAATAAGGAAGACCAAAGAAGAGTCGGTACATTTGAACTATGGTGCTGGTGAAGAATAATTAAAGGACCATGGACTGCCAAAAGAACAAACAAATCTGTCTTGGAAGAAGTACTCCTGGAATGCTTCTTAGAAGCAGGGATGGTGAGACTTTGACTTGTGTACTTTGTACATGCTATCAGGAGAGATCAGTCCCTGGAAAAAACCATCATGCTTGATAAGGAGATTGGCAGTAAAAAGAGGAAGCCCTTTGGTGAGATGGCTTTACACAGTGGCTATAATGATAGCTGTAATTTAACAATTTTGAGGCTGGTGCAGGACTGCGTGATGTTTCACTTTGTTGAAACAGACAAATTGGCTCGGTGGCACCTAAAAAACACATACCAGGATGTCTTTCTGAAGTAGAGCTACAAATAAACCTTTACCAAGTAACCACTGTGTACCACTGGGGGATCGGCAGTTCAATTTTTCTTCAAGAATATCTTAGAGATATTGGCAGATGTAATACAACTGGTAAAAGGAGGGCTAACAGATCATCATAACGTTAATTATGTATGTAAATCTCTCATCTGATTATTTCTTCAAGAGAGAGTTTGGCCTGGTTAAGTTGAGGCAGTGGCCTAAGAGAAACAAGTTCAATTCTGAATTGGTAAAATTAGAGCAGGATCCTAGTCAAGGAGTCCTTGAGTAACAAAGGCTGAATATTAATAAGCCAAATCAAAGTCCGTTATCAGGAGTTGATTCATATGCCAGGTATACCAAGTGCTGAGATGCAGAAACATCTTGCACCAAGAGTAGCCAGGCAGAGGTGAGCTATCTGTTAGAAACTTTATCAATCACTACTAATAGGGGTTGGCTGCGTGTGGGCTGGTCAGGTTTACAAATCTAGAAGTAGGGTGGACATCTCTTTACCATAGAGTATTTGTTGTTTGTTTTTAGTTGCCATCGAGTTGGCTCTGACCCACAGCAACCTTATGTACAACCCAAATCAACGCTGCCTAGTCTTGTGTCATCCCAACAGTTGTTATGCTTGAGCCCATTGTTTCAGGCGTCTGTCAATCGTTTTGTTGCGCTTCTTCTCCCCTTCTCACTGCCGCTGTGCTTTACGCGCATGCTGTCCTTTTCTAGGGACTGGTCCCTGTGAACACGTCCAAAGTAAGGGAGACAAGATCTTACCATCTTGTTTTGAAGGAGCATTCTGTTTGTGCTTCTTCCCAGACAGATTTGTTCCTTCTTCTGGCAGTCCATGGTAGTTTCCATATATCTTGCCAACACCATAACTGAAATTCCTCAATTCTTCTGTGGTCTTTCCTTGCTCAATGTCCAACTTTCACAGGCATAGATGGTGCTTGAAAATACAACGGCTTGGGTCAGGAGCACTTTAGTCCTTTAAGTAACAGTCTTCTCTTCAACACTTTAAAGAGGTGCTATGCAGTAGATTTGCCCAATGCATTTGAGCAGTTATGTGTGCTAAAATACACATGCTATCTAAATGACACACTAGCACAATTTTCATTGGTGTGTTGGCAGCTTTCTAGTTTCAGCACTCAGAGGAATTAAGGCATGTATTTCTCATAAGAAGAAAACAAATAATGGTACCTGGACTTTGTTAAATCCTAGGAAGAGTTTCTCGAGTTTTAGCAAAGGCTGTAATTTGCTCAGCTCTCGCAGTCTGTTCTCCTCCAGGTGAAGTGCCAACAGAGAGCTTGGTTTAGCAAAGGCACTGTCATGAAATGTTCTGATACGGTTATGATCCACTATCAATTCCTGAAGGACTGCTAAATTGTCAAGCCCTTCAACCTGGCTGATTTCATTCCCTGAAAAAAGATAAGGCATGGTATGTCAAGTGAGTTCAAACTCCTTGGCTTAAACATTATTTAGTTTTGTTTAAATATTTTAAGTAAAATTCTTCTTATAAAGTAAGGTAATAAAAAAACATTTATCACCAAGGAGAAATGGGCATGGAATGTACAGGAAGATAGCAGCAGCATTAGATAATATCTGGTAAAATTTCTCATTTGTGTTTGAAAGATCAAGATGTGAGGTACACAATGTGCTGAACCCTCATCAGTGAGTAAGTGATGAAACCGTCAAGATGACAAAAGTCGGTTGATGAAAGTGTTAAACAAGGTACATTTTTTATGTATGCTTGGTCACTCTCAAAAGTATGGACCTGGCTTCATAAAATAGTCTGTTGTTAATTTGGAAGAATGTATATTAATTATGCTGCCCTTTCCCTAATATAATTTTGCAATGGAATCATGTCAAATAAATGAGACTTCTTTTTGATCTTCAAAGTCCCAATTTCCCCCTTTTTGCAACCTAGCATTTTCCTCTATTTTATCAACCAATAGGTTCCTAAATGGCGGTTATATGAGGATGCTTAAGTTTACAAATGTTGTTTTTTGTGTATGTCCCAAGGGTCTCAAACTAAGTCAGGGAAACTATTATCTCTTTTTAATCATCAAAAAATTGAGTTCCAAAAAATGAAATTACTAGCTCAAAAACATAGAAGCAGCGACCCCAGACCTCCCTTAGATCTCTATATTTCCATTTCAGTGGTCTTTCTACTCTGTCATTCTGTGTGTCATTCATATTGATATCTATGCTCCGTATCTAAACTCATGATCTTAGGATCCGGGAACCTTCCTCCTTGAGATTCAACATAATCTGGTGAATTCAAGACTTCTGCACTAAGAAAGAATAGAAAATCCAACTGGATAAACTATGACATGCCCTCAGAAAAGACACATCAGATTTTGTACATACGAAAATGTGAAAACTGTGTTTCAAAATTGAGCAAACAGAATAAATCTACCATACTCTTTTCCTCTGCGCTTTATAGGGAAATTGATAACAGCTTATAACAATCTTCAATAAAGTTGGTCACAGAATGAAACCGCAGACTTGGAAACAAGTGCCAGAGCCTTATTTATGAATAAAAACAAGTGTAGAAAAGTCAGTTTGAGAAAAATTGACCCAGTTGGGCAAATATAGTACTCTCATGAAATTATACATTCAGAATGTCACTTTTCACCATTAGAAATAAGTAATGTTTCATGTCTAATAGCATTAAAAAAATACCACATGAGTTAACTTTGAGCTAAATAGTATGTACAGAAACATACTTTTGACCAATATTCATTTTTGAAAACCTCCAAACTCACTTCCAGAGTTGATTCTGATTCATGGTGACCCAATTGTCACTATGTGGGTCATGGGGGATCCCAAGGCTTTACAGGAATTGAAAGTCCCACCCCTTTCCCACAGAGCAGCTGTAGGTTTTGATCTGCTGGCCTAGCAGGTAGCAGCCCAAGATGTAACCATCATGCCAGCGCCAATTAAACACAGTTAAGAAATGAACTCTAAAACCACTAGATTGAATGTGATTTTAGATACTACATTTCAAGTATTTATCATTGTTTAAAAACTTCAAACTTATTTCATTAAATAGCTAATATTTTAGATAACTATGACCCTTAAGCCTAAAGATTCTATCTCAATTTTTATATTCCTACTCAGCCTGTTCACTAAAAACTCCACCTTCTTTACCCTTCTCCAGCAAATTTCATACAAGAGCTGAAAGGTGGGTTTGTAAATTTCCTCATGGACCTTGGAATCACCTCACTTTCATGGTCTACATTGTGGTCCCCATAAACCTTCTGTCCCCTCTTCCTGTGACAGTCATCAAGGATCCCTGCTGGTACAGCAGTTCAATGCTCAACTGCTAACCAAAAGGTTAGTGGTTCAAAGCCACCCAGTAGCTCCACGGAGAAAGACCTGACAATCAGCTTCCATAAAGATTAAAACCAAGAAAATCCTATGGTGCGGTTCTCTGTCACATTGAGGCCATAATGAGTTGAAATTGATTCGAAAGTATACATAACAAAGGTCTTCATCAGAACTAACTCCTCTTTTTGGTATGTTTAACCTAATTTATCTCCTTATGAATCTTTAAATGTACTCACTTCCTCACTAGCCACAATCCTATTTTTCATCTTCTTTTCAGGGAAAAGCTCTTTGAGCATGCATCTTTATTGTTGCATTTATTCCATGTCCAGTCCCTTCCCTCTAAATTGTTTTCACTTTGGCTTCTGCTCTCAGCATGTTTCCAAATCTGAACCCGGGAAGGTTACCAACAGTCTCTCTTTTGTTGAATTCAATTTTCTCCCCACATGTCTCGTTCTTTTCATTATAGAACTCTGAGGCCATTCATCTTCTCTGGCCCTGGCTGCATTTCTTGGCTTCTTTTCCAAAAATTCCAGTGATTTCTTGTATGACTGCTTTCCTGGCTTGTGTTTTCTTTCCTGACTTCTTAATGTGAGGGTTCTCCAACGCTCTTTTTCATTCTTTGTTCTAAATTAACTTACTCCCTAAATAAGAACATCCACTTATGACTTCATCTGTCACTGCCACTGGAACAATTCCAAACTACTTCTCTCCAGCCCC
The DNA here is from genome assembly GCF_000313985.2 of Echinops telfairi. NCBI lineage: Eukaryota > Metazoa > Chordata > Mammalia > Afrosoricida > Tenrecidae > Echinops > Echinops telfairi. The sequence continues at coordinate 46,227,909 of NW_022103915.1, forward strand.
GGCCTGTGTTCTAGTGCTGCTGCTCGAAGAGATTTCCATTTTTTATGTATCAACATGATCACAGCACAGCTGATTTCTCCATCCTCCAGGTGAGCAAGGACTTTATCCAGATCTAGCGCCTCCTTTTGCGCTCTCTCCTCATGAAGAAATCATGAAAACACCTTGGAGTGTTTCTTTCCTCTTCTATATCTAATGAGTCACTGAGTTCAATATTTTCTTCTTTGAATGACCTTTTGGCTCATCCTTCTCCCTGGCACCTATCTAGTCCAGGCACTTATTATATTATTCATGCTAGATGGAAATAGCCTGGGCTTTGGTGTCAGACAGATGAGGCCTTTATGACACCACACCACTCACAGCTTCAACTTTATTGATTTAATTATAAATAATATCTTTAATATATTTATTATTATTTCAACTTCAGTAAAATTATTTAACCTCCTATTTTAGTATATGTGCTGCCTCAGCGAGCACAAATTACTTAACCTGAAAGAACCTCAAATTCCTTCCGCTGTCATTTTTTGGGAAAATGCATATAAAGTGCTATTTGGGTTGCTGTGAAGATTAAATGAGAATGCGAATACACAAACATCTTCCCCAATGACTAGTTTGATCAGCACTCGATAAATGACAGCCATTACAGTAAATAGCCTCACTTTCTACCAAGTGGTTTGCCACCCAAGCCAGGACAACAGACACACTCCCCCTACTTTACTTTACTAGATAAAAGTAGCTCTCCGGAGTTAGGTTGTCTGTTGTTTTTGAGGTCAATGGATCTTCTAAAAGATCCGTCATCATTATGTTCAATTTTTGTTCTCTAAGGCAAAGTCTATATACTCTTGACCCGACTCACGAGCACCTTTGATAGACAAAAAGACACATCTAAAAATTTAAAACATGTCTTGGAAAAGCTGATTTCTACTGATTTTATGTAATCTGGTCTTGTGAATTACCAAACTCTTTGCTTTTTGTTGGGTTTAGTGGACTATGATGTAAAAAGTAAATATTGATAGAATACTGTAGAGATGCCTAGATTGTTATATCATTCTTCAAAAATAATTTTTAAAGCAAATAAATAAACAAAGAAAAATTCATTATTTTTTTAAAGTCATTTCCTTGGGAGCTCTTACAGATATTATAACAATCCATAATTCAAGTAGATCAAGCATAATTATACAATTACTGCCATCATCATTTTCAAAACATTTTCTTTCTTCTGTAACTCTTTTTGATATCAGTTCCCCTTGAACTTCTCCCCTCCACCACCATACCCCCCCGAACCCTTATTCTTATATTAGAAATAATAATTATTACAATTATGAAAAATTCACTCTTGATTGCTAAAATATTTTGCCAATGAATATGCTTGAAGTTAATGTTGATGCTTTTATATTTGTTTATCAAAACAGGATAATAAATCAGTCTTTAATAACTAAAAATTTACACATTTCTACTCTAAGGAGTTTTACTCTCTCCTATAGTGTCAGTATAAATATTATGGCAGTGAGTTTGAATTGCTTACCTTGTAGAAAGAGGTACTTTAAATTTGTTAGTCTGTTAAGTTGTAGCTGAATTAAATTACAAATTCCATTGTAACCCAAATGAAGGACTTCTAAACTGTGCATGATTGGAGGCAAATTTTCAAAGACCACTGTCTCTCTGAAATACATATGTAAGTCTGAGATCATATACTTAATTCCAAGCCAGCTGTATCAGGAAAAGACAATTTGGTATGTACTTACTATAAAATTAACTTAAGAAAAAAGTAAATTTAATAATAAATCAAAATAAACTATTTAACATACACTTTATATTCCATATAGTAATGTTTTTCTTCTTTTAAAAATATTTGTGCAAATACAGAAGGAATTATAATGAGAACCAATAAAAGCATATCCAGACAAAAATAATGAATAAAATCAATTCAGATCAGAAAAGAATAAATAAACCTAATTTTATTTGTAGGGGGGATTATCTTATATTTAGAAAATCTTGTGGAATTCACCAAAAAGTGGTATAAATGAGTTAGCAAGATCATGGGGTAGATTATTGCTATACAAAGGCCAATTGCAAAAAAAAATTTTTTTTAACTGAAAAATGGTCAATTCCATTTCTATATGCTGACAATAAAGATTCTAAAACTAAAATTAAGAAAAATTTCTATCCATAATGCTATCACATCAGAAGATAAAATATTTCATAATAAATTAACCAAAAATGTACAGTATTTGTGCACTCAAAACTAAAACATTACTATGAGATATTAAAGATCTAAATAAATGGGAAAATGCTCTAAATTGATGAATTAGGATATTCGTTACTATAAGTTTCTTTTCAAATTGATCAATAGATTCAATGCATTATCTATCAGAAAGCCATTCTTTATTTAGAAATGACAAGCTGATCCTAAAATTCATATGAAAATGCAAAGAACACATAGTAGTCTGAACATGTTAGATAAAGATCAAAGGTGGAGGATTTACAGCTCCTAATTTTAAAGCTCATTATAAAGCCAGGGTGGTAAGGGCGAAAGGTGACATAAGGAGTTGCTTAGGCCATTTGAATAGAATTGAGAACCTAGAAATAAACCCTTCCACTGATGGTCAGTTCATTTTGAACAACAGCACCAGCAGCAATTCAAGGGGGCGGGGGGG
>NW_022103915.1:46230662-46258329 GCF_000313985.2 Echinops telfairi
GTTAGGGTTGTTTTTTTTAAATGGTGTTTAAAACACTCAAAGAAGCATGGACCTCACACCTTCTCTCACAATCTACACATGAACTAACTCAAAATGGTTTACAGGTCTACATGTGAGAGAAAAAACTTAAAACATTTTTAAGAAAACATATGAGAAGAACTTTGTCTTGATTTGGTTTTATTTTACGAGATGGCCACTCAGTAGAGGAAGTAAGGGGAAAAGGATCAGCAAAGGAATATTTTGACTATCTTTTCATTTGTGAAGTTAATTTTTGAAATGTAGCTATCAACTGGAGTGGAGCAGATTGTGAACAGCTCAAATGCCAGCTGAAGGTCGGTGTTTCCAGCTCACTCAGCAGTACTCGGACGGCAGGCTTGGTAATCCGCTCTGCAAGGTCACGGTCTTGCAGGCTGCAGAGAAGTTCTGCTGTGCACATATGGGCTAACAGCACAAAGCTATTAACTATTCAGCAAACTACACCGATGCGCTGGAATGGGTTGCTGCTATCAATAATGTGACTAATTGCTTTTGTACTCATTGGTCAACACGATTTATACTTGCAAAAATAGAAGAAGAATACCTGTTTATTTTTGAAGTTCCTTGCTGTCCATAGCCACTCGAGGGCACTTTTTGGTAGAGTAGTTGTCTGTTGGTTAAGTGGGTCTGAGGCTTTAGTCTGGGCACGATTGATTCAATGTGATTATAATTGAGGCATAATACCTACAGAGAGGAAACTTCATTAATCAGACATTAGTTTATAACTGCTGGTACAATGAATGCTCTTTTGTTTGAGACTATCAACATTCCAGAAACTATTAAAATATGTGGATAAAATTTGGAATATATAACATGATTTAGTAATATGTTAGCCTTGCAAAATGACATATGTTTTTATTTATCTGGATTCAGCATTAAAGATGTTTTTGTATTATCAGACATGTTTTACATTTCTGTGGAATTACATTTCAAACAAAAGAGAGGGATCTAGAAAGTTGCTTAATATTCTCAATCTGTACTCCTGATTTTTCCTAGCCTGATATGTATGGAATAACTCCTTAGTTGGGGAGAGAAGTATTTCTCTATGTGGAAATTAGGGGAAATAAAATTGCTCAAATCAGTAGCTTAAACGCCCACCTCATGACAGTGAAAGGAAAAGCTCAGACAGCCTAAAGCAGGCAGAGAGAAGGTATTAATAAAGATTGGAGTGACAATTCATGAAGCAAAGAACAAAAACAGGAAAAATGAAACTAAAAGAACGTTCTTGGAGAAGCACAACACAACAATGCACAACCCTTGAGCTAGATTAGCAGAGGGGAGAGAGCACTAGGAAGTGAGAGCCAGAGGGCGAGCGAGAACTCAAGTCAACAGAACCAGAAATAAAAGAGGGGCCCCTGCTGACTTTATTGAACTAAAGAGGAACTATAAAGAGGAATATAAACAAGATGGGATAACTGAAATGAAATGGAAAAATTCCTAGAAAATCACCAACCACTACCTGATTCAAGAAGAAAAAGACAATTAGATATATAACAAGTGAAGCAATTGAATCAGCAATTAAAAAAAAAAACAACTACTCATAAAGAAAGGCTCAGGTCCAAATGGCTTCACCACTGAATTCTATCAAACATTCAAGAAAGAATTCATACCAATTCTTCACAAAGTTTTCAAAAAATTTCAAGGAAAGAACTCTTTTCAGCTCATTTTATGAGGCCAGTATTATTCTGATAAACAAAATCAAGCAAAGAGATCACATGAAAATTATAGAACAATATCACTTATGGTTATAAACACAAAAATCCTCAACAAAATACTAGCAATCCGAATTCAGCAATATATTAAAAAGAATTCTATACCACGATAAAGTGCTGGGAGCCAAGATTCGGAAGCCAACTAACTACCTGGTCTACTGACTGGACAAGACTCATATCTGTGCTCATTCCAAGGAAGGGCGACTCAACAGGATGCAGAGATTATCAAAAATATCATTAGTACCACCTGCAAGTGCAATTTTGATGAAGAGAATGAAAAAGTGGTTGTAGCAGTACATCAACAGAGACCCAAGCCAGATTCAGAAGGTGGCATGGCATGAGGGATCTTGGCTGAAAGCTGAAAATGCCAAAAAGATGTTTGTGTTTCATTGACTATGCAAAGCCACTTGACTGCGTGGATCATACTAACCTCATAACATTGCAAAGAATATGAGTACCAGACCACTCACTTGTTCATGAGGACCTTGTACCTAGACTAGAGGCAGTCATTGGAATCGAATGACTTTAAAGTCAGGAAACGTGTGTGTCAGAGTTGTCTCCTTTCACCATACTTACTCAATCTGCATGCGGAGCAAATCATCTGATAAACTGGACTATGTGAAGAAAGTGGCATCAGGGTTTCAAAGAGGATCATGAATAACCTTCAAAATCCAGATGACACAACCCTGCTTGCTGAAAATCAAGACTGGAAACATTTACTGACAAAGATCAAAGATTACGTACAGTCTTCACTATGGATTACAACTCAATGCAAAAAAACCCAAATCCTCACAACTGGACTTATAAACATGATAATTGGAGAAAAGATTGAAATTGTTGAGGATTTTATTTTCTCTGGATTCACAACCAAAAGTCACTGGAAGCAGCAGTAATCACATAACGTATTGATTGGGCAGATCTGCTACACAAGATCTCTTAAAAGCATTGAGGAGCAAAGATGCCACTTTGAAGACTAAGCTGTGCCGGACTGAAGCCATGCTTTCTCAATTCCTTCATATGCCTGTGGAAGCTGATCGGTGAGCACGGAGCACTGAAGAAGAATCTATGCATTGGAAGCATGGCTTTGCTGCAAAGTTCTAAAAGCACTGTGGACTTCCAGAAGAATAACCAAGTCTGCCTTGGAGGAAGCCCAGCCAGAATGCTCCTTAGAAGTGAAGATGGAGAAACTCTGACTCAGACTTCGGAGAGGATGGGGATCTAGAAAGGACCCCATGAGTGGTGAAATAGAGGGTCGGCACGAAAGAGGAAAGCCCTCAGCAAGATGGTTGACACAGTGACTGCTATAACAATCATGAGGACGCGGAAGGACAGAGCTACGTTTTGTGTGTTACATAGAAGGTCACAATGAGTCAGAACAGGCTTGGTGGCACCTTACCGCAAAAACAATAAGATGTATATAACCCAAGAAAAATTAAAACCTAGATCCACACAGAAATGTTCATAGGAGCAGTATTCATAGTAGCCAAATGGTGGAAATATTCCAATGTCCGCCAACAAAGGGATAAATAAAATGTGGTATACAGTGAACCCTCGCCACTTCGCGCTTCGACTTCCGCGGCTTCACTCTATCGCGGTTTTTGCGTAACAGCACCCACTGCCTACACCAGCTCCTTCAGAGGAAAATGACGGCGACCCACCTGTAGAGTACATCCCTTAAGTCATTTCATAGGCTATTGATTACAGTATTTGTAAGAACTATGTATAATAATACTGTATGTGAAATATGTAATACTGTAAACTAGATGCCATAAATAATATAATAAATAATAAATGATAATTGTAACGTCCAAAATATTTTACTGTATTTTCCCTTTTTCGTTTAATAAATTGGGTAATACGAGTGTAATGGTGACTAAAGGGTGTTTTTTCATGTCCTCTATGCTCTAACTACGAAAATATTTGATTTACAAATAAGGAATCCTACTTCGCGGAATTTCATTTATCACGGTAGGGTCTAGAACCGATTAACCGCGATAAACGAGGGTTCACTGTATATCCATATTATGGGATGCTGTTCAGCCATAAAAATAATGAAATATTGATGCATGCTACAATATGATTGAACTTTGAAATCACTGCTAAATGAGATACTCCAGCCACAAAGACCACATACTATTGCAATTCCACTCATAGGGCAGTCCATAACAGAGAAACCTATAGAAACAGAAAGCAGATAAGTGATAACTTAGTACTTGGAATGAAGAAGGTGCAAAGGGATAGGGCACTAATAGCTAAAAAGTATGGGGTTTCTTGTTCTAAAATTGATGGTGTCGATGGTTGCACATATCTATGAATATACTCAAAGTCAGTTAACTCTATCTATACCTTAAGCGAGTGAATCGTATGATTGTGCTGCTTCGGGAAGTGTGGCCTTCTCCCACGTCAGGCCCTACCTGCTCACTCTACAGGCAGCCTTCCATCCTTCCTCGTACTGGGAGCCTTATTGCACTTACGGCGATCACATAAAACTGAGATCAAACTCACTTTGTGAAGGGTCAGAAGTAATACTTTTTCATAGGCATAACTTCTCTTTTCTAATGATATGGGACATACATTTAAAAAGTCATTTTATTGGGGGCTCATATAACTCTTACCACAATCCATACATCCATCTATTTGTACATTTGTTTCCATCATCATTTTCAAAACATTTTCTTTCTACTTGAGCCCTTGGTATCCCCTCCTCATTTTTCCCCTCCCTCCCCAAACCCCCTTCCTCACAAACCCTTGATAATTTATAAATTATTATTATTTTGTCATGTCTTACACTGTCCGACATCTCCCTACACCCACTTTTCTGTTGTCCATTCCCTTGGGTGGGGGAGAGGGGAGATGGGACATACATTTTAATGCAAAAGCAAAGAAACTTAACTTGCACTGAAAAATAGTTAAAGAAAAAATGGGTATTTGTGAGCAATTCACCTTCACGTTAGGCAGATAAATCAATCCACTGAATGAAGTAAGATTGTTGTTTTGTAGATTCACATTCCGCACACTTCTGAATTGATCCACTGGAACCAAGTCCACAGTTCTGAATTCAGAAAAAAAATAAAAGAACTGTTATTTGAAAAGAATGGAAAATTATTGGAAAAGATAAGTCCCTCCAGATATAACCTCAAAAACATGTTTCAAACATGTCATCTGACAAATGCTATGAAAAATAATTGCCATGATGTAAAATGTATGTGTCAGATGGCAGGCTCACCGCTCGGTTCTGCAGCATGCATGTCAGAAAGGCTCATCCAGCAGCAATGTAGTCCTCGTGGTGGAGTAGTTATGCACTGGGCTTTGATCCACAAGGTAGATAGTTCACTCTTTGGAAGAAAGATGGGCTTTCTACTCCCCTAAATAGTTACAGACTTGGAAACTCGTGGGGCAGTTTTACCGTGTCCTACAGGGTCGTTATGAGTCAGCAGCTACTCGATGGCAGTGAATTTTAGAGTCTTTATGTCAGAAAGGGTGGGCACAGAATTCTGATTGCTTTTTTAAAAATCACATCAATCACCACAGAAACAGAGCACTCGCAATAAAGAAACATAAAATGAAGATCTTTCATTTATTTATAAATTCATCTATGTATTCATGAAATGGTAATGAAATTGACATGGTTCATCATAAATGCTTCAGGTTATTAACGGCAGAGGCTATATGTGAAATAAGTTAGTTCTGAAGTGCCAGACTGGGGAGAGATGTGAGAAAGAAAAGCAAGGAAGAATTTTGAAAAGAGTGTTTTGTTTTAGAAAAACTCTTTATAAGGATATTTTGCCAAACGGAATGCACGATTCCTACTTCCTAGCTTCACAGTGGTTCCACCTTTGAGCAACAGAGAGAACCGATAACCAAGTCTCCTTTCCCTGTGAAGGGATAGCTAGTTACTTACATAAACCCTGTACCCAAAGCTGCAGTCATGCCATGCTTTTATCCACAAATACACTATTCCTTCCAGGTTTCCTAAGTGTCTCTCAAGTGCAGGCTCATTGCTTGAGAAGCCCACAACAAAAACCACAGGCACTGTCTGCCCTCAGGAAGCCTACAGTCTTGTGGGTGTGAGGAAATTAAAAGAGCAAAGGAAAATTGCAACCATAGTGTTAGAAACCTTACTTGGGAAGTCAGTGATGACTTGACAGAAGGGAAATTTTGAAAAGAGACTTAAGGGATTTGTAGACATTTGCCTAAAAATTAGGAGGAAAGGCCTCCCAAGCAGTAACAAACTACCCAAGTAGAGGGAGAAGCATGAGTCAGCATTTTGTGACTGGGACTAAGAAACTAGAAGCATTTCAGAATTTCTGAAGTGTAAAGTGTTACAGAGCGCTAAGGGTGGGGTTTGCTCTGGTGATTGTTTGCATTCCGAGTCAGTTCTGATTCAGAGCAAACCTAGAAGCACTGCCCGGTCCTTTGCCATCCTCACCTTTGCTGTGTTTGAGCCTATTGTTGGCAGTCACTGTGCTGTTCCATCTAGCTCAGAGTCGTCTCTTTTTTGACACTCTGCTGTGGTAAGCATGAGGTCCTTTCACAGGTATTGATTTATCTTGATAATATGTTGAAAGTATGTGAGACAGTCTCAGCACTGTGCTTCTAAGGAGCATTCTGGGTGTACTTCTAAGATTTGTTTGTTCTCCTGGCAGTCCATGCCATATCCAGTATTCTTTGTCAAAGAATTCCAATGCATGCATTCTCCTTATTCGGTCTCTAGCTTTCACATGGATATGAAGCGATTGAAAACATCATGGTTTGGGTCAGGTGTACCTGAGTCCTCAAAGAGGCATCTTTGTTCCTTAACACTTTAAGTAGTGCAGCAGATTCGCCCAATGAAAAGCACCATTTATTTCATGACTATAGTTTCCATGAGCAATGACTGTGGACTCAAGCAAAATGAAGTCCTTAACAGGTTCAAACTTTTCTGCATTTAGCATGATGCTGTCTATTGATCCAGTAGTGAGGATTTGGATTTTCTTTACACTGAGTTGCAATCCACAGTGAAGGCTGATGTCTTTGGTCTTCGTCATTAAATGCCTCAAATCTTCCTGGTTTTCAGCAAGCAAGTTTGTGTCATCTGCATATCAAAGGTTGTTCATGAGACTTCTTCAGTTCCAGTTCTTTTTCATATAGTCCAGCTTCTTTGCTCAGCATATAAATTGAATAAGTAGGGTGAAAGGATACAACCTTGATTCACACCTTTCCCAACTTTAAAACATGCAGTACCCCCTTGTTCTGTTTGAATGACTACCCCTCACGCTATGTGTTTGTAGGGTTTACAGATGATGAAAGGTAATTAAACACATAAAGAAAATGCCTATGTTATTCTATAGACAATGAAAAGTCAGTGAACAATTTTGAGAAAGGAAATGATCTGAAGAAACGCATCTTTGAAAGTGATATAATTGATGTGGTTATGGAGAAAAGGCTTATGTAAAACAATAGGCTGAAAGGTCATTAAGAAAGTCCTTATAGCTACTCCCTGACCTAGGCTGATGTCAGTGATCATTGAGAAAAGGGGGAAATGGGAGACTTAAGATATGGACTCTGTACAATTTAGTGATTAATTGAAAATGTGGGCAAAGGAAATAAAATCTGACTCCTAGATTTTGACTTGGGCAGCAGGTAGATGTTATCTCCAGCTCCGGTAGTGGGGCCCACAGAAGAATGAGCAGTGGTGGGGGATGCTGCTGGGGAATAACAAGAGTATTGTGATACTTTATGATGAACTTGGTTTAAACTACGCTAACGTTCAGGGGGAAACTATCTAGATAGCAAGTGGATATTGAAGTGAAAGGCAAGTTTCAAAGATTGTAAATCTGAGTATCATCATACTCAATGGCAAAAGATAAATCACTCAATGAAGAATCAACAATAAGAAGAAAGGAAAGAGAAGGAGAGAGGATTATAAAAGAGAAGAGAATGCAAGATAGAGAAGATAGAAATGAGGATAGAAGTTATGATTCAAAAAGGAATCAGAACTTTATAGAAAAACCAGGATGAGAAATTAAAGGGGGAATAGGAGATAATGCGCATAAGGAGCTGCTAGGTGACACAACCAGTTAATGTGCTGGCTGCTATACGAAAGGTGCAGATTGTAGCCCTCACTGAGCTGGACTGTGAAAGAATGGTCTGGCCATCCCTTTCCAACAACAGAAGTCACTGAAAACCTTATGAGACACAGGTCTACTCTGACACGCACGGTATCACATGAGTCCTTATCAAGTTGATGGCAATTGGTTTAATGAGTGCATTAAATAGGGGGAAATAGGGGGTCAGCATTAACAGCGTCAGAGAGGTCAAGTTAGTTAAGAATTTAAAACAGAAGGTAAACAAGCCGCCATCTAGCTCAGAAGCAACAAAGCCCACATGGGAGAAGCACACCAGCCTATGTGATCAGGAGGTGTTGAAGGGATCAGGTATCAGGCATCAAAAAGCAAAAATATCAAATCATTGTGAATGACGGGGAGTGCAGATTGGGGACTCAAGACCCATCTGTAGGCAACTGCACATCCCCTTACAGAAGGGTCTCGGGGAGGAGATGAGCCAGTCAGGGTACAGGGTAGCAACGATGAAACATACAACCTTCTTCTAGTTCCTAAATGCTTCCTCTACCCCACCCCCCACTATCATGATCCCAATTCTACCTTACAAATCTGGCTAGACCAGGGGATGTACACTGGTATAGATAGGAACTGGAAACAGGGAATCCAGGACAGATGATCCCTTCAGGACCAGTGCTAAGAGTGGCAATACAAGGAGGGTGGTGGGAGGGTGGGGTGGAAAGGGGGAACTGGTTACAAGGAACTACATACAATCTCCTCCTTGGGGGACGGACAACAGAAAAGTAGGTGAAGGGAGACGTTGGACTGTGTAAGATATAACAAAATAATAATAATTTTTAAATTATCAAGGATTCATGAGGGAGAGGGGAGCGGGGAGGGAGGGGAAAAAATGAGGAGCCGATACCAAGGGCTCAAGTAGAAAGCAAATGTTTTGAGGATAATGATGGCAACATATGTACAAATGTGCTTGACACAATGGATGTATGTATAGATTGTGATGAGTTGTATGAGCCCCCAATAAAATGATTAAATAATAAAAAAAAGAATTTAAAACCAGCCCACTGAATTTATCAACCAGGAGGGCAGCAATGACGTTCCTGAAAATGGTGTCAGTGTACTGGTGGAAATGGCAGGCAGCATGTATTATATTAGAGTGATGTGAGAAAGCAAACCAATTAAGTACAGTCTAATTTTAATAGCTTGAGTGCAAAACTACAAAACAAAAAAAAAAAGCAGGGACCAAGAAAAGAGATCAACATTTGTAATCATGGTTCACAGAATTAAAACTGTTACTCCATCTCAAAGGGTCATAAAATTACCATATGTGTTTGAAGCATGATAGGTGATTTTATGAATATTACTGAATAATACAGCTAGACCAATAAACAGCATCATTTTAAGTGAAGAAAATATTGAAACCCTCAAGGTTTTGGATCCACAATCAACACCTAAAGAAGCAGCAGTCAAGAAAATAGTGCTTTTAAAAAACCCAAAACTAAAGATATCACTTTGAGGACTAAGGTGCGCCTGACTCAAGCCATGAGACTTTCAGTTGCCTCGTATGTGTGCAAAAGTTGAACAATGCCTAAGGAGCTGGTCCCTTTGAATTAAGATGGAAAAGAAGTATGGATATGAAGGCAGGTAAAAAAGTATCATGACAAAATATAAAGGTATTATTTCTTGACATATCCTCCATCCAGACGTACATACTTCTGATGACAATATTTCCATGTCCCCAATCCTTCTCTCAAGAATTCTGGCTCTTTGATTTACATCAAGTTAAAAGACCATTTCTAGTGTTCAAATTGTGTTCCTTTGAAGTGTTCTTTGAATTTGGGGGACAAAGAGAAGACCCAAGCGGTGAGACCTGGGCTGGCTGGCTGGCGTGAGGCTGCGCAGTCCGCTCCTCAGAGAGCCCCCGTGCTACTCAAAGACCAAGGAGGCGCCGTGTCAGGATGGAGAGAAGTGTCTCCGTGCAGCTCCTCCGGCTTTTCCCATCAATGCGGTTTCCATTTTTCTTCACGTGTCTTCCTAATAACGCCCCGTGAAAGTCCTGTATCCTTTGAGAAAACTGTACCCAGGTGACTCCGCTTCTGGAATAAGACAGCAGACCCCACAGCAGTAGCCAGAACTGTCCAAGCTGACCTCTCTGCCTTGAATTGAACTGGCCCAGCAGATTGCCTCAAAAGCCACTGTTTTGAATGGCCCTTGCTTGCCTATTGATTGGACTTTGTAAATCGAAGCTCATTTCTGGTTATGATTCACTCCATAGAATTGGCTTCATTAGTTTTGATCTTGCTTAAAAAACGTATGGAAAGACCCGCTCTTTGACATAGGTAATCTTTGCATAATGCTATTGTCATTCATTCATCTGAAAGGTTGTTGATTTTCTCCCAAAATTCAACATGCCACATGATGTGCAATCCCAGTAGCTATCACAATAAGGACAATTTTACAGTCTTCTTTTACCAGTTCCTGGACTTCAACCACATTTATTGATCGAAAGGTTGACTCTCTTGGTTCATCTTTGAGGTCTTCCTGATTAATCATCCTTAAAATGCATGACCCATCTAAAAACTGTTGGCTTATGTTGGTAGCTTTCCCACAAACTTTTGTTACATTTTAATGATTTGGGAAGATGTTCACTTGAGTTTCTTTATTAAAACATTTATGTTAGCCCAGACTTCAAAATTGTTTGCTCTTTTCCTTTCCATGGCACAAAAAAGCATTCTTCTTCTTTTTTCGGAAGGCATCCTAACAAGACTCAGACAGGTGTATTAGTGAAAGGACATGTCTGCAGCCATCCAATGATTGCAAAGAAGTTTAAACACATTTTGTTTGGACCAAACTGTTGCATGTAAGAACTGGAACTCTACTAGCAATCCTGTTTGACTTCATTTTGTTTTGGTAGAACTACAGTCAGAATGTTCCTTAGAAGTAAGGATGGTGATTTTTTGTCTCATGAACCTCGAACATCAGGAAAAACCAGTCCCAAGAGAAGATCATCAAGCTCAAGAAAGTAGTGTGTCAGCAAGAAGGGGGGAAATTCTTAGGTGGTTTTGACACAATGGCTGCAACAATGAATGCAGATATAGCAAGGATTGTGAAGATGGTGCAGGATCAGGACGTGCTTTTCCATTGTGCATAGGGTTGTATGAGTCGGAATTGACTCAGTGACTCCTCACGACAACAGCTATTTGGATAAAGCTTAGAAGAATGAGAATAATTTCATATCTAGCTATCCTATCGAAAACATATAATAAAAATACTATACCTGGCTCATTGTGCAGTGGGGACGGGGCCAGCCCGACCGCTCTAAGCAGAGGCCTCTGAGTGGGGTGAATGCCTGCAGACCGTGCACCAGCCTAGAGTCAATGACCTTGAGCAGGTCGTCTCCTCCCCGAGCCTCAGTTTCCTCAGTGGCAGGGCAGAGTTGACAACACTTGGCTTTAAAAGTTTGTTGGGAGGTGTCTCTGAGGCCGTAGCTGGATGGAGACTACAACAAGATGACTGACCAGGACTCAGGGGGCATTAGCCCCTTCCTCGGGCACTGGAGTAGTGGTCACCTCTCTCTTCATGACGCTCCTGGACGTGGTGAAGGTGCATCTGCAGTCCCAGCGCCCCTCGATGGCCACCGAACTGATGCCGTCCTCTAGACTCTGGAGCGTCTCCTACACGAAGTTGCCCTCCTCTCTCCAAGCCACAGGGACGGGCCTCCTGTACTGCAATGGTGTCCTGCAGCCCCTGTACCTGTGCCCACACGGCACACGTTGTGCCAGCGGCTTTCATGAGCCCACCCGATTCACCAGCACCATGGATGCCTTTGTGAAGATTGTGCGGCATGAGGGCACCAGGACCCTGTGGAGTGGCCGACCAGCCACCCTGGTGATGACTGTGCCGGCCACTGCCATCTACTTCACCTCCTATGACCAACTCAAGACCTTCCTGTGTGACCGAGCCTTGACCTCTGACCTCTATGCCCCCATGGTGGCTGGCACTCTGGCCTGCTTGGGCACTGTGACTGTGGTCAGCTCCTTGGAGCTGGTGAGGATGAAGCTACAGGCTCAGCATGTGTCCTATCAGGAGCTGGGCACCTCTGTTCAGGCCGCAGTGGTGAGGGGCGGCTGGCGCTCCCTGTGGCTGGGCTGGGGGCCCACTGCCCTTCAGGACGTGCCCTTCTCAGCCCTGTATTGGTTCAACTACAAGCTGCTGAAGAGCTGGCTGAGTGGGCCCAGGCCAAAGGACCAGCCATCCGTGGGCATCAGCTTTGTGGCTGGCGGAATCTCAGGGATGGTGGCAGCCTTCCTGACTCTGCCCTTCGATGTAGTGAAGACCCAGCGCCAGGCTGCGCTGGGCACAGTGGAGGCTCTGAGAGTGAGGCCACCACGGGTCCGCTCCACCTGGGTGCTGCTGAGGAGGATCCAGGCCGAGTCCGGCACCAAGGGGTTCTTTGCAGGCTTCCTGGCCCGGATCATCAAGGCCGCCCCTTCCTGTGCCATTATGATCAGCACTTAGGAGTTCAGCAAAAGCTTCTTCCAGAAGCTCAATCAGCAGCAGCTGTCAGGCCCTTGAAAGGGGCTCAGGGCCTCCCATCTCCTCAGGTGGGCTGTGGGCTGAAGGAGACTGAGCCAAGTGCCTTTTCCTCAGCACCGAGGAGCAAGAGCTGTGGCCTCTCCCCACTGGACCACCCTCAGCCTCTCCCCAGACCGGGCCTTCTTCCTGCTGCACCCCACACCCCAGACTCAAGGATCCTCACTTTCTTAACCCCCCCAAGTTCAAGACCAAATTTTCTACTTGCCCCCCACCTCCCTGCCCCTGTATGTTTGCTGTAACTGGGCCTGCCTCAGTCTCCCCTACCTCTATTAATTCCTTACATCTGAAGATGAAAAACAAAACAAAAAATATTATACCTGATAGATGATGAAGTCCAGTTTAGTTCATGCATTTGGGTGAAGTCTGAATTTCCCTGTCTTTCTGCAATCATGTCAGAAGTAAGTCTGCCACCAAACAAATCTCTCGCACTCTCAATCTCCGGTGGCTCCTGTACCAGGAGAGTTAGAAAGAGGTGGTCTGTCTTTCAGATAACGGCTAAATCACATCCTTTCTCTGGTTCCGAGACGGAATGAAGTAAACTCACCTTTCTCTATTCTTTTCACTAAGCAGAGCTCAAAGCCCTAGATAGCATATATAAAAGAAATGTACGACTGAAAGGTGCAGAAAAGAAGGCAGGTCAGCTAGGACACTTGGGATTTTAAAAATGATATAGCAATGAGTTCTCTGGTTTTGCCTTTATTTGTTTTTACCTCATATATGCTGGCCTAGCAACTGGAGAAGCTGGCAATCTAGATGTGCAAGCAAGAGCAGACAAAAACCAACCAAACAAAATACACCACAACAAATATTTGCTTGCTCTAAACAAAGCTCTCATTAAATGTTTCGATAATAGAGGCCCTATTTATTCCACATAAGACACAGCAACCCCAATTCCACCAGCAAAAGCAGAATGGGAGCCTGCCTGTCCCCCCTTGCCAAGTTATGATGAGGTGCCTCTCCAACATTCCTCTGTTGAGTGGGGAACCTCTCATCACCTCCCACCCCCCAGTCAAATACTCCCTGCCGTCCCCTGGTAGACTGGACTTCTACCTGGTGGTAGAGGGTTATCGGTGGAGCAGTGATGAGGCATTCCTGACCTTTCCAGCAAGGATTAGGCAGAGGAGGTCCATGGAAGCATCAACTCCTATCGCAGCCCAACAGTAAGGAGGCACAGCCCCCCAAGGTGTCAACAGAAGCTGAATGGAAAACGTCTGCCAGCAACTAAGTAGTGTCCCACTTCCCCACTGGTGCGGAGTCCTAGGAGGCTTGCTAAACTAGAAGTTTCAGGTCTGCTGTCCAAAATGCAATAAAAAATAACTCATACCAAGAACCAGGAAAATCTCAACTTGAATGAAAAAAGTCTATAAACTAATGTTATTACCCAAATGACTCAGATGTTAGAATCGCACCCATTAACACTGCAGATCCTTTACAATTATATTGCTCTTCTACCTCACTTTGTATCCACTTTTTGCAGCTTACTTTACTATTATGTAGAAGTATTAAAGTTTCATTTAGATTTCCATTTCCTTACTTTACCTATTTTCTTTCCCTAGACCAGTGGTTCTCAACCTGTGGGTCACGACCCCTTTGGAGGTCAAACGACCCTTTCACAGGGGTCACCCGATTAATAATAACAGTAGCAAAATTACAGTTAAGAAGTAGCAACAAAAATAATTTTTTGGTTGGGGGGGTCACCACAACATGAAGAACTATATTAAAGAGTCCTGGCATTAGGAAGGATGAGAACCACTGTTCTAGACAATTGTATGCACAATTTTTGTTTTTCCTATCAACACTCTTCAAATTACTTCCAAATCTAGACAAATATGACCTTCCACATCCTTATTTAGTGATTTTATTTTTTAAAGTTTCCCTACAGTGTTAATTAGCATTTAATTAACATATCATACAATTCAGTAGTTCAATTGCATCAAGAAGAACTGTACAATCATCACCACAATCAGTTTTAGAATATTTTCTTCATTCTTGTACTCATCATTATGAGCTCTACCATTCCCCCCACCAACCTCCCCTGCCGTACCACTAAGGAACCACTAATCTAGTTGTTTAGTGATTTTAATTGCCTGTTTGTCATCTCCTGGCAGATGATTCACTGTCAGATAATATGTTTAATGCTAAACATCTAATTCCTTAAATCTCTTCCAGCTATTTCTATGTCTGTCATGATGCATTTTCCCCTTCCCTTTCCCTTTGTCCTTTAAATCCAATTGCTTGTCAAGTTCTGGCAATTCTCCCAATATTTCTCATAATTTTCACTTCTCCTATATCTTCCTGGATCAGACTCTCATATATTAAGCCTCTTCTGGATCTTTCAAGTTCATCACTCAACAGTTCTACCTTCCACCAAACATTTGAAAAAATGCAAACAAATTCTTTGTTACTGCACAAGAAACCTGATCTTACCTCCATTGACTAATCACAGGTTCATAATTTCTTTTAAAAGCATCGTTGCTTTTAGAAGCACATTTAAAATTCCCATTTCTAGCAACAACGTGTTGCTGGTACCATATGTTTTCTCTAAGACACTAGAAACGTTCTCAAGGGGTCTCCTCACTTCCTCCTGAGCTCTCAGCAAAATCGTCTTTCCTGTCCATTATTCTGCCGACAGTCTCTTCAAGGCAATTAGGCTGGTTCTATCCCTCAAACCCACGGTCCTCGGTTGATTTCAGTTCATAGTCACCTATCATAGGGTTTCGCAGACTGTAAATCTTAGGGGAGCAGCCAGCTTTTCTCCCTCAAAGCAACTGCTGGGCTTGAGTTGGTGGTTTTCAGTCCAATGCCTAACCCACCGTGCCACAGGGTCCTTCCAAACTACCCCCACCCCCCCACCCCCAAATCAGGCACCTTAAAACGTTTCTAGTCTCTGTCCATTACCCAATTCCAAAACGACTGCCCCTTTGTCTCTGTAAAAGCAGAACCCTACTTTGTCATTGCCAAATTCCAACTACGTTATCGAGTGTTGCTATAACACAAAGGTCACAGGTGAATGGCTTTAACTAAGAACGATGTATTTTCTTACGATTTCAGAGGCTAGACGTCCGAATGCAGGGTGCCAGAGCTTTCTTCCTGTCATCTGTGGAGGAAGGTCCTTGTCGCTTTTAAGCTTCTGCTCCAGGGCCATCTTAGGCATTACTTTTAGATTGAGTCCCCATGTTCGGTGTTTAGTTTTCTTTACAAGTAACAGTAATGTTCACATACCATTTGTCAGTTCAAAAATCTTTTAAAACTATAAATAATTTTTGTAAGAAATAGGCAGCTATATTTAGACCCAACAGGATCATAGGGTTGCAGAGAAAAATTCCTTCTATCCCATAAAATTGTGTTCTACCTTTCAGGAATTACCACAGTGGGTACCAATGTAAGCAGCATCCTTCCTCTGCTACCTCAAGTTAGAAAATTAAGAAGTAGCCAGATAAGAAAATTTTAAAGTATAGATCTAAAATTGCTGTTGAGACTTATATTTTAATAAACGTAGTAAAAGTGGGCATTGTGTTGTTGATTTTAGGTGCCACTGAGTTGGCACCAGCTCACAGCAACTGTATGCGTCACAGAACAACCACAACTGTTGTTATGTTTGAGTCCACTGTTGCAGCTACTATGTCAATCAACCGCCTCCTTGAAATCTCCCTCTTTTTGTTGAGCTACTTTACCAAGTATGATGTCGTTTTCCATGGACTGATCTCTCATGATATCATGTTCAAAGTATGTAAGACAAAGTCTCACCGTCGTTGCTTCTAAGGAGCACTCTGGCTGTGCTTCTTCAAAGACAGATTTGTTTGTTTTTGACAGTCCATGGTCCTTTCAGTATTCTTCACCATAATTCAAAGGCATAGATTTTTCTTCAGGCTTCCTTACTCACTGTCCAATTTTACGTGCTTATGAGGTGATTGAAAATACCATGACTTGATGCAGGTACATCTTAGTCCTTAAAGTGACATCCCCGGTCTTCAGTATTATAAGGAGATCTCGTGCGGCAGATTTAGCCATGGCAATGATTCCTTTGATTTCTTTTTTTTTTTTTTTTTTTTAGTGTTTTCTAAATTTTATTTTTTGGCTTTCTTTTTCAAGAATACTTTTTTTTTTTTTAACATTTTATTAGGGGCTCATACAACTCTTATCCCTCCTTTGATTTCTTGACTATTGTTTCATCCAAGCAAGATCAAATCCTTGACAACTTCATGTATTTTGACGTTACCTATTGGTCCAGCTGTGAGGATTTGGGTTTCTTTACTGTAATCTATTTTGAAGGCTGCAATCTTTGATCTTCATTAGCAAGTGCTTCAGGTCCTCCTCACTTCACCAAGCAAGATTGTGTGATCTGAGTGTCGCAGGTTGTTAGCAAGCCTTCCTTCAGCACTGATGCCTGGTTCTTCTTCATACAGTTCAATTTCTCTGATGATTTGCTCAGCTTATAGGTTGAGTAAGTATGGCGAGGAATACAACTCTGCCATATACCTTACCTGATTTCAAACCATATAATATTCCCTTGTTCTTTTTACATGATTGCCTGTTGATTCATGTACAGATTCCTTATGAGCACAATTAAGTTTTCTGGAAATCCCTTTCTTCTCAATGCTGTCCGTAGTTTGTTATGGTCCACACAGGCAAATACATTTGCAGAGCCACTAAGACACAGGTAAACATCTTTCTGGTATTCTCTGCTTTCAGCCAAGATCCACCTGATCCTCTTCTGAATCTGGCTTGAATTTCTGGTAGGTCCCTGTTCATGTACTGATGCAACTGTTGAAAAACCTTCAGAAAATTTACTTGCATGTGATATTAATGATATTCTTGGATAATTTCTGCCTTCTCTTCAATCATCTTTCTTTGGAATGGGTACATATCCATTCCAAAGAAATATATATATTTATTCCAATGAGTTGGCCAGGTAACTGTCTTCCAAATTTCCTGGCAGAGACAAGTTGAATACTTACACTGTTTTACCAGCATGTTGAAACATTTCAATTGGTATTCCATCAATTCCTGGAGCCTTACTGCTTTGTGCTAATCCTTACAGTGCATTTTGGATTTCTTCCCTCAGTGCCATTGGTTCTTGACCAGATGCTACTTCTTGAAATGTTTGAACGTCAACCAATTCTTTTTAGTACAGTGATTTTTGTGTATTCCTTCCATCTTCTTTTGATGTTTCTGGCAGTGTTCAGTATTTTGCCCATAGAATCTTCCAATATTACAACTCCAGTCTTGACATTTTTCTTAGATTCTTTCAGCTTAATGAATGCTGAATGTACCTCCTTTTTGGTTTTCTAACTCTAGGTTTTTGTGTTTTCATTATAATATTTTATTTTGTCTTCTGGAGCTGCTCTTTGAAATTTTCCATGTGGATCTTTTACTGAATCGTTCCTTCCATGTGTTTTAGCTATGCTATGGTCAAAAGCAGTTTCAGAGTCTCTTCTGATTTCCACCTGGATTGATTCTTCTCTGTCATTTTAATGACCTTTTGCTTTCTTCATGTATGACATTCTTGATGTCATCCACAGCTCTTCGGGTCTTCTGTCATTAGTGTTCAAAGCATCAAATCTGTTCTTGAGGGGGAATATATGCAAGGTCATACTTTTGGCTCTATGGACTCATCTTAATTTCCTTCAAGTTAAATTTGAACTTACATGAACAACTATAAATAGCTAGTATACATCAAACCCTAATTATTTTGTCTGTTACACAGGCAGTACCTAGCCTTATTTTGGATTGCTTATTTATCACTTATTACATTAGTGATAAAATAATGCTCAAGCCTATAGTAGCTATGGATATGTGAATATGCAGTTTAGATCAAATACTATGTGTCAGAAAACAACTTACAATTGAAATTCCATCCAAAGCTTTCAGTTCTGGAAGATGAAATATTACGAATAATCGATAATTTTCTTGATTCCAAACGAAAAGATTTCCATACATGTCTAGAATGACCAGGTTGCATAAGCTCTAAGAATTAAAAATAAATAAATAAATAGCTAATATACATCAGACCCTAATTATTTTTTGTCCTTTTAAGAGTTTAACCCTCTATAAACTTTAATATTTAAATTGGTCATTCCACAGTAGTTTCCATGTCTTTATGTTCACTTACTCAAACGGGTCGCTTAAGTATATTTCAGCATCTATCTACTATGATCAGAATGCCTTTTAGGATACTGGTGCTAAACGTACTCTCTCTCAATGATTGAAGGGAACTCTGTTATGTTTTTAAAAATATGCATTTATAGAATAGCATCCTATTAAACACTCAGATAAAAAATAGGAAAAACTTCCTGTTGAAAAGGTATAAAACTTTCTAAGATTGTAGGATTCACTTTAAGCAAACATGTGATCTCTCATTAGACAGGACACTTGGATGTGCCTTTGTTGCAAAGGAAGGGCACTTGAGTGTGGATGGGAGAGATTAAGACAAAAGGGATAAACTAGACTGCATCATAATGTAGAGAGATTTAGTTGTTGATTACATTGGCTCTGACGTTTTAGAGGAAGTAGTTATTTGGACTAGTACAATAGAGAGTGAACCCCTTTATGGTGCAAGTGTTTAAATGCTCAATTACTAGCACAAAGATTGACAGTTCATGTTCACTCAGAAGTGTCTTGGAAAACAGGTCTGGTGATTGGTGAAGCAGTTCTACTATGCTCAGGTGTGGTAACCACGAGTCAGAATCAACTCCAGGAAACTGAAAAACATAGGGGGGGGAGGGGAAGGAGGCTGAATTTAAAGCATGGCAATAGACGGACACCGAGCAATATGGTATCAGCAAAGGAGGCCTGGTGGCATAGCAGGTTACTTATTGGGCTGCTAACTACAAGGTCAGCCACACCAAAGAAGAGAGATGGGGCTTTCTGCTCCCACACAGGGCAGGCTGGGAGACCCACATGGGAAGCTCTACTCTGTCTTATATGAGTTGGAATCAACTTGAGGGTAGTGCATTTTCATTTGTTTCTTTGTTTTGAATGGGAAAGAAGCTAAAATGAGACTCAGACTGGTAGTTAATGGCCCTAGAACTTTACAAACAATGAAGTCAGATGTTACTTTTGAAGTGAATTCCTGTTCAGTGCTGCCTAACACACCTTTTAAGTTCAAACCTTCTGTGATCCTTGCTCCACACAGCTCCTGAATTGCTTTATGGATTAGAGAGGAAAGCTGCATCAAGATGACTGGAAAGAGTTGGAGGTACCCAAGTGTACCCAAGGAATGATAGATAGTTAAGAACTGCCTTACAAATAGGAGAAGGTTAGAGAATCTTCCTCCACAACCAGGTTGGGGAACTGTTAAAAGTAGTGAGGAAGGTACTGGTTATGAAGAACAGAGCTTGGATTATTTTTTTGTGTGTATTAAAAATATCACCCTAGCAGGTTACTAACTTGGAAATATTGTTACACCTCTCTCTCTCTCTCTCTCTCACTCTCACTTCCTCCTTCTTTATTTTTTCTCTCTATATTTGTAAGTTGAATGTAAGGACATTTTCATAAACGTTGTTACTCTTGATTTTTATTTCCTTTATATTTTCCAAGTTCTATGACAGTGATTATGCATTACTTCTATAGTATAACAAATATATACATTGAACAACATTCCCCATTCCAAATAATTCCCCCAAATAATTACCTTTAAATTGTAGATCTCCTGGTTGAGAGCAATGTAGTTATTGCTTATGTATAATTCAATTAGAGTAAAAGCTTTTTGTAAACCACTTAATGAAGTGATTCTGTTGTTCTCAAGAGAAAGGGAATGCAGATGAAGCAGGTTATCAAATGTATGCTTCTCCAAACCAGTGAGAAGATTATTATTAATGCTGAAGCGGGTTAATTTAGTCAGTTTTGAGATACCTAGGAAAACAAGCAAATTCAAGAAAGACAGACAGCACTGAAGGGTTAATTTAGAAAAAATATATACTCATCATTTTACTACTATTCTTTTTTTTCAAAGTTCAAATGGCTTTAAAGATTCTATAGTGTGAACCATTATTGCAATTTCTTCTTTTTCAAAAGTATATTCACTGTGTATAAAGTCCCATTACACGCATTTAATTTTTAAACAATTTTTTTCTTCCCCAGGTATTAAGAAAAGGGAATATGTAGGAAACATTGACTATCCTTTCAGTTTGCTTTCAAATGATAACAAATTAGAAATTTCACCACCATGACTACACGACTGCTTACTCAATATATCAGAGCTCTCATTGTACATGCGAGTTCACTGACCACGGGTCCTTGGTGGTGCTGTGGGGTAGGCACTGCACTGCTCATCTGAAGGTCAGCAGGATAAACCCACCAGCCCCTCTGAGGGGGAGAGGAGACTGCTCCTGTAAAGAGATAGTCTTGGAAACCCTATGAAGGAACCGACTCTATGGCAGTTGCCAGTCACGGTCCACCCCTTCCCCACCCACTCCACCCAATACGTCTTCAAAATACTCTGGCCCAGACTTTTGAAACTTCCTTAAAGATCTTTCTCTTCAGAAATTCTCTTTTCGATTTTGTTACTTTTCAGCTTGTTATTTAGACATTCATACTCTGAAATTTAAAATTTCCACATGCAATACCTTCTATCTTTGAGATACAGTTTCCATCGAATGTAAGCTCTTCCAAATTAATACAGGAATCCAAGCCTTCCATTTTTGTGAGATTATTGTTACTGAACGATGCCCATTTCAGATTTACCAGTTTCTCTAAATTTGTGATTTCAAAGAGATGTTGTCCATCTAAATTTAGGGCAGTTATCTGTAGAATCATGTATATTATAAGTTACTCCTGAATCTAACCAGCAAATACAAACAATGTCATAAGATAAAAAAAGCTAATGGGACAATTCAAATGTGATAGATTAGTAAGCATCAAAGAAATTCAGTTAGCAATTAAGAATATTGTACAATTCTTAGTTTACAAAATATGAAATTTAACAAGCCTATAATTACAACTCACTCACTCACTCACTGTCATCGAGTCAATGCTGACTCACAGCGACCCAGAGGTATTTGTATGTCAGATCCCTTGCAATGCAGAACTTGTCCCAGTTCCAGAGGGCTGTCAGCAGGAAGCCTTCAGCTCTCAGCCCTCTAGGGATTACCTCTGCTGAAGAGCTGCCTCATCAAACATCATAACTCCTTTCCAAGGTGGCCCACATCCAGTAATGGAGGGATACAGAGACTTGCCATTCTTAGTGCTACTGGGGACACATTTAAAAGGCCATTCTCCTTCTCACACTCTCATGGGGTCAACTAAGGCTTTTATTAGGTCTGCACACAGTTGAATTTCTATCTTCTGTAATGAAAATAGTGCAATGAATAGCTTCCATTTTCAAAGGTCATCTTTTTTTTTTTTTTTGGACAATGTTTTTATTGCTACCAGAGGCTTTTCTCATCGATCATGGCATGGTTGTGACTGCAATACCTTGTCAGACTGCACAGAATGACCAGGATCTAAAAGTCATTAAGAAAAATACATAGACAGACTGGAGAGGAAGGAGAATAACTTTTACAGAGAAAATCCTAGCAACATAAAACTTGGATACTGAATTCAGTTATTGCATGTTACAGATTCAAACCATAGAACTGCCCCAACATCTAGACAGTCTTTTCTACTGATTGTAAATGGGAGGGTGTTGAATTCTGATCAGTTATAAAATCTAACCTCAGTTGTTTACGTACATGTTTCTTTGGTGATCACCTGGATATATTAACTTTATCACAAATAATTTTATACAAATGTCAAAAAAAAAAGCTTTCAACTAATCTAAACATGTCCTAATCACAAACCACTATTAAGTTTCACTTTAAGATAAACAAAAATAAAAGCATCAATTTTATTTCTAGACTCTAGGAATTGAAATGAGATAAACACTAAAAATCAACCTGTTTATTATGTGTTTTTTTTTTTTACCACCTGATTCATATAAAGCAATTTCAAAGTTTTTTCAGAGGGGACGCGGGGTCATCGGCGGGCCCGTTACCACCTCATTCTCCTCAGCGGGGTGCGGTGGCGGGGCACGCGCGGGACGAGGCCAGGCCGCAAAGGTCATCTTTTCTTATCCCAGTTTCTCTCTTTGGCAAGAGGTAGAAGAGCTCCTTAAGCAGCAAGAAGTTGCTGGTGCTCTATAAGCTCTGGCCACTTTCCTTAACTGCTTGCCAGGATTCCCGATTCATTTTACCTTGCCACTCAGACTTGGTCTCTGGCTATGAGCCTTTAAAGTTTGCTTCCATTTTATGGCCTATTGTCAGACCATAGCCTTCAGTTTTGTCATGTACATTACCCTCAATCTCCAATTATAAGGTGACCATATAACAGGCCTTGTTCCTAGAACCTAACTACTCACTAGCTGACCTCTATTTTAATTAGAGGTTTAATTAGAAGACTCAAAGTCTTCCAGGACCTTGAGTATATCCTACTTGAATTTAAAGACCACCTCAAGGACAGATTCAGCATATTAAACACTAATGATTGAAGACCTGGTGTGTTGTGGGTTGACAATAACAAAGTCATATTTGAAGATTTTTTAGAAGGTAGGAAAAAGGAAAAGACCACAGTGGAAGGCAACAAGATTGGAGGAAGGCTTGCCAACAACCTTGCCAACATATGAAGAGACTCTGAAACTTGCTCTTGAATGAAGAGTAGCTGAATTGATTGGAATAAATGATGAAGTAAAAGACCTGCACAGAAAATGTCAAAAGGCGGCTTGAAAAGGCAGAGCAGAGCATTATAATGAAATGAACAAAGATCTGGAACTAGATAACCAAAAAGGAAGAACACACTCAGCATATCTCAAGCTGAAGGAGCCAAAGAAAGAGTTCAGGGCTTGGATTGTAATATTAAAGGATTCTATGAGCAAAATATTGAATGATGCAGAAAGCATCAAAGAATCACGGAAGAAGCAGACAGAGTCATGGGACCAAAAAGATAGTTGAAAGCTATTTCAAGAGGTAGCATATACTCAAGAGACAAAGGTACTGAAGAAAGAAGTCCAAGCTGCACTGAAGACATTAGCAAAAACGAGTCACCAGGAATTGACATAATACCAATTGAAATATCCTAACAAGATGAGGAAGCAGTGAAAGCATTATGTTAAGAAATTGAGAAAACAGCTATCTGACCAACCATGTGACAGTGATCCATATTTGTGGCCATTCCAAAGAAAGATGACCCAATGAATGTGGAAATTATCCAACGATATCATTAATATACCATGGAAGTAAAATTGCTGGACAGAATTCACAAAGTTTTAGCAGTACATCAACAGAGAGCTGCCAGAAATTCAAGTTGAATTCAGTAGCGGATGTGAATGAGGAATATCACTGATGACATCAGCTGGATCATGGCTGAAATCAGAGAAAACTTAAAAAGATGTTTACTTGCATTTTTTTATTATTCAAGGGCATTTGACTATTTGATCATTACAAACTATAAATAATATTATAAAGAATGTGACTTCTATAACACTTTAATTGTGCTCCTATGGGGAACCTATACATAGATCAAGGGCCCATAATTCAAACAGAACAAGGGGACACTGCATGGTTCAAAACCAGGAAAGGTGTGTGTCAGGGTTGTGTCCTTTCATCACAGTTATTCAGTCGGCATACTGAGCAAATAGTATGAGAAACTGTACTATAAGAAGAAGGAGAAGGCAACAAGATTGGAGGAAGGCTTGCCAACAACCTTGCCTACTGAAAGTGAAGAGAACTTGAAGCACTTGCTGATGACGATCAAGGGTTGCAGCCTTCAGTGTGGATTATAACTCAATGTAAAGAAAACAAAAGAGCCTCACAACTGGACCAATAGACAACATCAAGATAAATGGAAAAGTTTGAAGTTATCAAGGATTTCATTTTATTTGGACCCATAATCAATGCTTACAGAAACAGCAGTCAAGAGACCAAATGACATACTGCATTGGGCAAATCTGTTGCACACGATCTATTTAGAGTGTTAAAAAGCAAAGTTGTCACTTTGAGGTGAGCCTGACCCAAGCCACGATATTTTCAATCACCTCATATGAATGTGAAAGCTGGACGATTAATAAGGGAGACCAAAGAAGAATTGATATATTTGAACTATGGTGCCGGTGAAGAATATTAAAAGTACCATGGACTGCAGAAGAACAAACAAAGCTGGAAGGAAGTACAGCCAGAATTCTCCTTAGAAGTTAGGGTGCTGGCACTTCATCTCACATTCTTGGACATGGTATCAGGAGAGACCTGCTGGAAGTCATCATGCTTGGTAAAAGAGAAGTCAGTGGGAAAAGCAGGAGACCCTTAAGGAAGACGGACTGGCACTGGCTGCACCAATGAGCTCCAAAGGAACAGCATTTGTGAGGCTGGTGCAGGACCAGTGTTTAGATCTACTGCCCCCAGGGTCCCGCTGCACTTAACAACAACTTCTGCTTTCTGGCTGTCTAGTCATCGATGCCCTCTCTACAAGACAAGACCAAAGCTGATTACAAACCAACTGAAATGAAGCTCTTAAATTAGGTTCAATAGAATTAGCCTTTACCTTCAAATGCCAGTTTCCATTCAGATGTGAATATGGTCCTGACTTTGAAATCTGGGTCAATGTTTTGGCAAAAGGCCATGTGCTGAGCACCCGAGGCCTCTCCTCTTTTGTACTAGAATGTTGTAAAAGAGATAACTAACAGAAATAAATCAATAAAAACACAATTAATAAAGAAAAAACATACATGTTCATTTATATATAAAGCATTGCATCCAGATGATTTTTTAAATTTCAACATTTCACTTTTTGTTTTAGTGAATGCTGAACCATACAAAATCATGCTATCAGATTTCAAAAAGACTAATGTAATGCCAAACACTCACATACTTACTCACCCATAAACAAAGGTAGAGCTAGATTATCACTAATCCCCTGGAAGCTCCCTGTGCACTTAACCTAATACTTTTCATCTCCTTCCTCTCAGAATTGATCTCTCGCTGAAATTTTGTGTTGATCAGTCCTTTGCTCTTCTTCACAGTCTTAATATCTATGTTTAAGCCCATAGAAAATATATGAGGAGACTTAAAAATTCCATTACCTTTAATTCCATTTCTCTACAAACTTTTAGAAGGCCTCTCATATTATTTAGTCCTGCCACGTTTGGATCTTACATAAATTGAATCATATTTTATTGATGTATAAAACCAAAACCACCCCCCAGAATTCCCTTCAGAGGACAGCACTGAAGCTATAGTTCAGGGAGAGGGACATGTCAGATCAGAGCACACAGGAGCAAACGAAGGGGGAGGAAGAGAGAGTGGAGCACATCCTGGCCCTCCAAGCCCCGAGGAAGATATTCCTGCTCAGAGCAGCCAATATACAGAGAGGACCATAGGGTCAGCCCCTCCATAAGATACAACATCCCTCAGTGACCCATAGCCCTACAGGGGACAACACTGGAGACACAGTGTGGGAATTGTGCCCAATCTGACCCCAGCACTCCAGGGTGAAACACTAAGGACATGCAACAGAACAGCCAGGGGAGCAAAGCAAATAAAGCCCCCAGGGAATACCAAAATTAGACTTTGGGGCCAGGGTGTGGCACCCCATCAGACTCAACTGAAAACACTCCTAAAGGTCAGCAAACAAACTTTGAACTATTTATAGGCTTTTCTTTTTTTGTCATTAGTTTTATTTGTTGTTTTGTTTTCTTTTGTCGCTTTGTTTTGCTCTGTATTGTTTTTGTGCTTATTATTGTCTCTGCATGTCTATCTAGATAAGATAGGTGGGAGAAACAATCTGGAGGAAGTGAGTGTTAAAAAACCCAGGGAGAAGGGAACAACAAGTGATCTTAAATCGATAGTGAGGAGGGTATAGGATGCCTGGTAGGGCTTGTAACTGAGAGGAATTGCTGAAACTCAAATGAAGGTTGAACATGATAGTGGAACTAGAGGAAAGAACTAGGAGGCAAAGGGCATTATAGAGGTCTAAATATAGGCATGTGCATATGTAAATATATTTATATATGATGATAGGGAAATACACCTATGTACATATATTTATAAGTTTAGTATAAAGGTAGCAGATGGACATTGGGAATATTCAAGTACTCCCTCAACACAAGAACACTTTGCTTTAATAACCTGGCATTCCATGATGCTCACCTTCCCTGACATGATCACTGAAGACAAAGTGGGTACATAAGCAAATGTGGTGAAGAAAGCTGATGGTGCCAGGTTATCAAAAGATACAGTGTCTGGAGTCTTAAAGGCTTGAAGATAAACAAGTGGTCATGTGGCTGAGAAGCAACAAAATCCACATGGAAGAAGCACACCAGCCTGTGTGATCATGCGATGTCAATAGCATCAGGTATCAGGCATCAAAGACCCAGAATGAAAAATCATATCATTATGAATGAGGGGGAGTATGGAGTGGAGACCTAAGGCCCATTTGTAGACAACTGGACATCCCCTTATAGATGGGTCACAGGGAAGAGACAAGCCAGTCAGTATATCACCATGGAAACATACAACTTTCCTCTAGTTCTTTAATTCTTTCTCCCCCCACTATCATGACTGGCTTGACCAGAGCATGTACAGGGGTACAGATACGAGCTGGAAACACAGGGAATCCAGGACAGATAAACCCCTCAGACCCAATATTGAGAGTAGTGATACCAGGAGGGGAAGGGGAAGGTGAGGGGAGAAAGGGGGAACCAATCACAATGATCTATATAAAACCCCCTCCCAGGGGGACGGGCAACAGAAAAGTGGGTGAAGGGAGACATCAGTCAGTGTAAGACAGGAAAAAATAATAACAACATTTAAATTGTTAAGAGTTCATGAGGGAGGGAGAGTGGAGGAGGGAGAGGAAAATTTGAGAAGCTTATACCAAGGGCTCAAAAAAGAAAATGTTTTGAAAATGATGATGGCAACAAATGTAAAAATGTGCTAGACACAATGGATGTATGTATCATTGTGATAAGAGTTTGTGACAAGAGTTTCATGAGCCCCCAATAAAATGATTTTTAAAAAATCTAGAACCAAGGTTTGGTTCTAGACCACCATAATGAAATGGAAAAAAACACAAAAAACAAAAACCAAGCTCAACCACTATCAAGTCGATTACAATTCATAGTGACTCTAAGACAGAGTAGCACTGCCCCTGTGGGTTTCTGAGACTATAAATCAGGTGTCCTCAAACTATGGCCCACGGGCCAAATGCAGCCTGCCGAGGAGATTTATCCAACCCGCCGGATGTTTTTGCCCCATTTGTTTTTTTACTTCAAAATAAGATATGTGCAGTGTGCATAGG
>NW_022103915.1:46258429-46268396 GCF_000313985.2 Echinops telfairi
CACAGGGGAAGGAGCTGACCATCAAGAATTTGGCCAAGCCTCCTACCCGGCCAACTGTGTCCTCAGATATTCTTCCCACAATCAGCGGTTGTCAGATATCCAGGGACTGCACCACTACCCCCAACACTGAGGGCCCTTAGTCCCTTGAGTTTCTGCCCCCCAGGGTTGAGAGATGCAAGTCTGAGGGCATTCCTGCCTGCCTGGGCCCATGCCTTTTTCCAGGACAGGTTTGGGATCGGGGGCCATGGTTTAGACCAGGCTCCTCAAACTACAGCCCGCAGGCCACAATTGGCCCACCAAAACCGCCGGGTGTTTTTGCCTCATTTGTTTTTTTACTTCAAAATAAGATATGTGCAGTGTGCATAGGTATTTGTTCATAGTTTTTTTTTTTAAACTATAATCTGGCCCTCCAATGGGTCTGAGGGACAGTGAACTGGCCCCTTGTTTAAAAAGTTTGAAGACCCCTGCTTAAAGCATTATGGGAGTAGAGAGTCTCATCTTCCTCCTGCAGAGATCTCAAACTGCAGGTGGTTAGCAGCACAAGGAAGAACCTACTACACTGCTCGGCCTTCTGGACTGATGTATTCACTTAGCAATTTTCCTGTCAATGGACACAGGGTTGATTGCAGTGTTTTATATTAAACATGTTCCCTGGGAAAGACATGTGGGTTAAAGTATGCGGGGAAATTGCTGAGTGGCTTTGCTAGGTAATGTCAAATTATTTTCCAAAGTGGTTGTACCAGTTGTTATCTTTACATCTTTGCTAAACATGCTAAGAGAGCATATGGAATAAAAACAGAAAAGAGTATGGGAAATATTCTGTTGATGTTATAAACAGTACAAGAAATGCTAAACAATAAAATCCAACCTGAGTAATCTTTGTTCCGGCAATAAATTTCATTGCTGCAGATGATTCTTCTTCAGAAATGGGGATTCCATCTAAATGAGTAAGAGTCTTTAATCTGCCAACAACACTCAGCCTCAATGTGGCTGGCTTGGGAAAAACAGTGAAAAATTCATTCTTATAAAATGGTACCTATAGTATGGCATTCATGGAAGAGAAGTGCTTCTTCATTCCTTTATACATAATTCAAAATGTTGTATCTCATTTATTGTAAACATCCAGAAATAAAGGCTAAAGTTGGTATTTAAAATAACAGCTGAAATTGAATATATTTTAAAATTTATCTGTTACAGTGGAAGTTGGATAATTCTACTCTTGGAAGGAGGGACTCCCACAAGTTGTTGCAAAGTGTGCCTTTGATAGAAAGTGTTGAAAGAACAACTCTCTAGCGACACTGTTTATCTGGGTCAGCAGTAAACTGGTCAGCTCATGTGGGATTCTTCCATAGGAATCCTGCGCTCTTGACAACCACTTTGGCAACAAGGAGATAGCTACCGGTACATGTACATGGTGTTTATCCTGGGAGTCTGTTTTGGCAAAAGAAAAATTATTCTGCAATTATGCTGCACTAAAAAGATGAAGCACACTATAAATATAGTAATATCACATTTTCTTTGTCAAAGAACTTGAATAAAACAGCGTGTTCCAAGTAAGGGGTACAGGGCTAGAGGTTTATCTTTAAATTTCAAACATTTTTCACAGTATTAAGAATGTATGTATGTGTGTTTGTGCATATATAAAACATATACAAATGTTAGAAATTTAAAATACGAGATAAACATAAAACATATGAAAGGTAAACCTTGCTATCACTAGAAAATAAATTACTTTGCTTTCATTAAATACATATAGAAATATTTGTGTTGAAAAAGTACATAGTAATATCATCAATTTAATAGACCCAATCATGATTTAGTCCCTTTTAGAAATACTGAACATAGTCCTATATAATTCTTTTTAACGTAGGAAAAGGAAGATTCTGGAGACCATAAACTTGAGGTTTATTGTAAATACTTGGAAATTGCCTGAATTATATTAATTGAGTAGTGAAATTATTTAGCATTAGCCTATATATTTTATGATGAGAATAAACAGTGATCAATAAAAAATCCATTTTAGAACAGAATCTGTAAGCCATTTATATTTCAGATTTCTTAGGGAGGGTGACTTTTGGATCAACCATAAACTTACTGCCATTGAATTGGTTTAAACTCATCTTAGCCCTATAAGATAGAGCAGATCTGCTCCCTAGGGTTCCTGAGCCTGTAAATCTGAACAGGCAGACTCATCTTTCTCTCCAGCAGTGACTGATGGGATTGAACTGATGATCTTGTGGTTAGCAGGTCAATGCTTAACCCAATATACCACCACAAATCCTTTGGACTTAAAGTAGAGATGAAATAATGCAAACTACAATATTTTACATTTTTACATTTACACATTAGATTATATTAGAAATCAAATTTTGTTTCCCTCTTAATAGTATGCCACTCTCACTATATTATGTTATTCTTAGTTCTTATGCTTGGTAAAGTTCATATATAACACATAATATATATAAACTTTTGGGAGGTTTGTAAGTGGCAATAACATCAAATATTTTTAAAGTCATAGTGCTTTCAAAATATTAGAGAGCATTTACAAAAATATGCCATGAAAGCATAACCTTTTATAATAGTAATAGTTGATTGATTTGATCACTACACTGAATTTCACTTATGAAAGAGGTAAAAATTGTAGGATAACACAGATGGTGTCTCTATTTCTGGAAAATGAGAGTAGAGATCCAGGAGGATTAAGGGAGAGTTGAGTGGGGGGGAATCCATCACAAGGATCAACTATAACCCCCTCCCAGGGGAACGGACAACTGAAAAGTGGGTGAGGGGCGACAGAGGACAATGTAAGATATGAAAAGAATAATCTATAACTTATCAAGTGTTTGTGAGGGTGAGCGGGTGGGGAGGGAGGTTGGAAGAAATGGGGAACAGACATCAGGGGCTCAAGTGGGAAGAGAATGCTTTGAAAATAGTGATGGAGGCATATGTGCACATGTGCTTGACACACTGGATGAATGTATGGATTGTGATAAAAGATGTAAGAGCCCCCAATAAAAGTATTTAATAAAAAGAAAGAAAGAAACAATCTGGTTTTTCAAATATAAATTTATCTACTATATACCTTTTGCCATGGATTATGATGAATATCAAGCGTGAGGAGGCTTGTGGTTTGCTTGCATAACGTATTTATGTCATCACCAGATTTCTTCAGTTGATTCCAGCTCAGATCTAAGTGTTTCAGTTTCATCAGACCTCTAAACCCCTCCAGGGTTATCACGTTATTATGGCTCGCATCCAAATACTCCAAGTTATGCTGAAACACACCAACAAGAGTGATGCTAAAAGACTGGTGATGCATTTTTATACCGTTCTTTTCACCAAGTGTTTCATATGCTTTTTAGGCAATCCTCTCAGAAAACACACACCGTAGTTAAAAATGATAACAACTTAGGTACTAAAAAGCTCATGGTTATCTTATTTTCATTATTTTTTGTTGCATTCTCCCTCACCCTTATATCACAGATACAAAATTTTTTTATATAAAAGAGAAGGTACAGAGAAATTGGCAAGATAATTAATCCTCAACAAACAAGGAACACACTCCTTAATATTTAGTATCCTGGGTTATACCTTTAAAACCATAGCTTTGTGGGAAAAAAGGTTCATCTTCAAGGGTAGAAAGTAAGCTCATTAATTCTATACTATAATTTTCTGTTTCTAAGATGCATGGATTTTAGTAAAAGTAACACATGGTCTTTGTTGGAAATTTGGAAATGTAGTAAATAAAAGGAAAACTAGCCTATATAGTCCTGGTGCTTAGAAAGAACAGCTAAGATTGTGGCATTGGACTGAAGATAATCATTTGGGAATTGTGTATCATAAAAAGATAATTATCTTGTTTCTTTGAAAAAGGGGTGGGATCATCACTTTTGTATCCCCAATATATAAAATCAGACTCCATGAACTCAGTAAATATTCACTTAACGCTATTTTCAGTTTCACAGCAGGGCTCTCTAGTTAATATTTGTGTTAGTTTAAATTTCTCTTAAATTACAGTACCAAAAACCAAATTCACTGCCATCAAGTCAATTCCAATTCATAGCAATCCTATAAGACAGAGTAAAATTGTGCCATTGGGTATATGAAACAAAGTGCTTACAGGAGCCAGACAGCTTTATCTTTCTCTGGCTGGTGGGCTCAGAGATCCAAACTGCTGACCTCGGAGTTAGCAGCTCAGTGCGTTGCCTACTTCATCACCAGGGTTCCTTAAATTACAGTACAGACCAGTTTACTAAGATTTAAACCCACAGCATGTCTTTCAACTTCTCATAGGGATAATTATCCATTTTCTAAATACAAATTATCTGTCTCTAACAGGAAAAATTTAACAACAGCTTTTGCATTGAAAAGTATAAATCTATGAAACGTATTGCATACTTATTTCCCTGATCAACTCTGATTGAACTGTTGGGGCTATTTTCAGAGGGAAAGATTGATTCCTATTCATTTTTCTCAGACATTCTCTTTTCCTAGTTGTTCAATTGGCAGCTGGATATATTTTAATTTACCTAATGTGGGCACCTTGTTTAGTTTTACCAAACTGCTGATAATACAGCTTGCAACCCACCCACGTAATCGGCTCCTACTTTTTACCAGAGGGTTTAAATCTGAGTCTGACTCAAAGGCTAGTGAGAGGATTGTATTATAAGCATGCAAATAAGTAGGGTCCAGACCATGCTGCTACAAATAAACAATGGTTGTCAGCTGCAAGGTCAGTGGTTGGAAGCTGCCAGCAGCTCCATTGGAGAAAGACAAGGCTTTCTACTCTGGGGAAGAGTTACAGTCTTGGAAACTCACAGAGGCAGTTCTGCGTTTTCTTAGAAGGTTGCTATGAGTCAGAATCAATTCAATGGCAATGAGAATGAGAGGTGATAGAGAGGGGATCTATAAACTAAGAAAGATCTCAAAGATAAAATTTTTTTTTAAGACACAGCATCAAAGTACTGTGTTAAGGTGCATATTTGGGTGATGGAACCATGAAATAAATGTAGGCAAAGGGTGACTGTAAAGGATGGTGACTTGGGAGGCAGGGGGCAAAATGAATGGGCTATGGGGAAGGGGCTTCTGCAGTAAGTGGCAAAATTCTATTTCTTGATTTGGGTGCTAGTTACAAGGACATTCACTTTATAATAATTCACTAAAACGTCGTATGTAATTTTCTGTATCTGTTTTATTTTACGAGAAAAATATGCAAACATGTTCATCTGCTCTCTCTGATATCATTATAGTCGATTGTAGGCACACATTTATGTATCAGATACTTGATGCTTGGGAGCTCACTCTCTAGCCACCTTTGCCACGCCTCCGATGTGCAAGTACCACTAGGGCCTAAAATCTACCCAGTGCTCTTATCTGGGGAAATGGACATGGTTAGTAATCCTCCATCAAATAAGTTCTGATGACGCAAACTAATTTTCCATTAAAAGAGAACAACGAAGTCACATTGCAAAATACATGGTGAGTTCAATCACTATCTAAACCTCTTGCATTACGTTGACTCCTTAAATTCATGGCAAAGAAAATTTCTAATGACTATAATAGGCCTTTGAACTGCTAAAAAATTGTCAGGGAAAAATGCCAACCATCTACATCCAGTTCTGCGATCTCTACCAAGCTATTTTCCCTCTTCAGCTGCATACTAAACCCAGCCAATCTGAAATTCTGTGTCCTGAAAAGGGCTTAGGGACATAGAAGCTCAAATCCTAGAAACTTATGGTAGCAGACCAAGTAGCAGACCCCACCACGATGGTAGAAGAAGCAAATGCAAGGGCTTTGGTGTGACTGGAAGGCGGGGAGCAGAGAGAGAGTAGTAACTGAGAGTGATGACATGGTCTAAAAGGAATGAATGGCCTGGGACCCATGGAAATGGGATGCTGGCAGGTTGTGCTTCTGGAACCACATGTGTAGTGCTTTTGTCATCAGCTACAAAGCAAGGGGAATGATGGGGAAGATCTATGTCTAGGTATCCATGTGCACTACTGTACTTGTTCCTGTGCTGTACGAGAAGACACCTATGAATCCAATAAGATGTGTGTGTGTGTGTGCTGTTCAAGTAGAAAGGATACGAAGAAAGAAAAAACAACCTAGTTAATGAACAGATAGGAAGAAACAGCAACAGTAGCTGTCAAGTGGCATAGTAAGAACGGAAGAAGATGGCAAAAAAGAAGAGCAACAAACAAAGGAAGAAAATAATGGAATGACCCTTTCAAAGAACATTTAAAAAGCAACACTTGTAATTTTAGTTTTAAATAGGCAAGTTTACTTTTATTTTAAAGTAATATATGTTCCCCGCCCCCACATAAATATGTATTTTGTCTGCAAAAAGAAAAGAAATCTATTTAAAAGAAAGTAACATTACATGCTCTGTTCCTGATTTGGGCTTGTAAACAGTATACATGTGGCTATAATTACCATAACCATTTACCCATTATATATTAATAATTTTATTTTATCTAAATATCTAAGTTTAAAAGGATATTTCTTACCAAGTGATATACATCATCTAAACAAGTAAATTCATTAAAGCTGATATTAAGTTTTCGAAGACCCGTTAACTTGGAGAGTTCTCTCAGTTTACTCAGGCTGTTTCCATGTAGATTCAGGCTCTAGTAAAATAAAATTTAAATTTAAAAAAAATTAAAGAGAGGTAGAGAGCCGATATCTTTTACCATATTTATGTGTGGATATCTAAAATGTTTGGAACAATTACTTGAGTCAACACAATAAAAAGTAAAAAACTATATTGAACAAGTAAATAAGAAATAAAAATCTAATGCATGATATGAAAAGGCATAAGTAGTTATATTCACATCATTGGATTATTTGGTTAATTTGACTTTCTACTGGGTCTAAATAACTGACATAAAATTCTTTTCAGAAAATTTATTTTGGAAGACTAATTTCTTTTTATGTATATATTAATTTATTAAAAGATCATTAAAAATATCATTTTATTTGGGACTCTCACAGCTCTTATAACAATCCATACATCAATTGCATCAAGTATATTTGTACATATGTTGCCATCATTATTTTCTAACTTTTACTTTCTATTTGAGTCCTTGGTATCAGCTCCCCTTTTTTCCTTCCCTCCCCCCACCTCATAACCCCTTGATAACACCTTATTATTATTTTCGTATCTTTCACGGACTGCTGTCTCTTTCCCCCCCATGTTTTCTGTTGTTCGTCCTTTGGGTGTGGGTGTGCGTAGGGTGATTAAGTGTTGATCATTGCCATCGGTTTCCCCTTTCCCTCTTCTACCTTCCCCCTAACCTCCTGGTATGGCTACTCCCATTCCTGTTCCTGGATTCCATTTGTTGTGAGCTCTTATCTCTTTTTGTTGTTGTTGTTTTAAATCATTTTATTGGGGGCTCATACAACTCTTATCACAATCCATATATACATCAATTGTGTAAAACACATTTGTACATTCATCGCCCTCATCATTCTCAAAACATCTGCTCTCTACCCAAGCCTCTTATCTGTATCTGTGTACATGCTCTGATTTGGCCTGCAATGAAAGGCAGAACTGTGGTCATGATAGTGGGGGATGAGGAAGCCTCAAGGAACCAGAGGAATATTGTGTGTTTCTTTGGTGTTATACTGTGCCCTGGTTGACTCATCCCTTTGTTGTGACCCTTCTGTGCGGGGATGCCCCATTGTCTATAGATGGGTTTTGGGTCTCTGTTCTGAACCCCCTCGTTCTCAACAATATGTTCCTTGTTTGTTTTGGGTCTTCTGATGCCTGTTACCCAATCCTGTCGACACCTCATGATTGCAC
Source organism: Echinops telfairi (assembly GCF_000313985.2). NCBI lineage: Eukaryota > Metazoa > Chordata > Mammalia > Afrosoricida > Tenrecidae > Echinops > Echinops telfairi. Next base: position 46,266,231 of record NW_022103915.1, read on the forward strand.
AGGCTAGTGTGTTTCTTCCGTGTGGGCTTGTTGCTTCTCTGCTAGATGGCCACTTGTTTAACTTCTAGCCTTTAAGACCCTAGATGCTCTATCTTTTGATAGCCAGACACCATCTGCTTTCTTCACCACATTTGCTTATGCACCGGTTTTGTCTTCAGCGACCCTGCCAGGAGGGTGAACACCACAGAATGTGCAGTGGATGGACTTTGAGCTTCTGCTCAAGCCCTGCCTCAACACAAGAAGACTTTTGTCTTAACAACCTAGAAGATTCATTTCTCAGGCTAACCACTGGGCAATGTAGGCACCAAAGAGTCCATGTATACACTAGACATTCACAGAAGAGAGGATGGCAAAGATACACCTTGAATAGGTAAATTCATAAAAGGCCACTGGACCAAGGAAGGAGGATTGAGGGTAATATGATAGTATAGTGGGTACTAAAAGAGGAGATGATGATGTCAGAGAAGGAAGTAGGGAACAGTCTTAACACAATTTCTATATCATAATTTGGTCCAGATTTAACCCTAGGCTATATAAAGTGTATTGCTATTAAACTTTAAATATTTAGGAGAGATTATGATGTCTACATATTCTGCTACCTTTAAACTACAGCACTGTGAATGAGATGATTGTATTTATGTATAAACTACAAAAGAAACAATGGCATAAGAAAATGTATCAGTACCATTGACAACAACCTTTACAAGTGGGATTATCATGGTAAAAGTACATGTCTACATCTCAACCAAATTCATTCGCCACCATTTTATACCCTATTTTGTAGATAAAGACATTTCTGGCAATGTCTATTGCCAGAAAAACAAGTAAATTTCTAATCATTATCAACAAAGCTGAAATGATTAAGAGTGGCTGTTTTTATGCAGACTAGTTGATTCTATAGGTTGTATATGGATGTCACCCATGAGAGAGTCCACAGATACTTTCTACTTGATATCTCCAAAATTGAATCCATCAGCTTTCCTATACTTGTATATTTGCTTGACACTCTAAATTTTCAATCCTGATTAGGAGTTCCATTATCTACCAACTACAGTTGATCACTTCCATTTCCTCATTTTCATATACATTTGATTCTTGAAATGTTTCTCAAACCAACCACTTCATTCCATCACCACTATCAGTGCCATAGTTCAGACGATTACATACCGCCCCTGGAGCACAGCAAAAAAAATTTTTTAAGTTAAATTTCCCAACCACCAGTCTGATGAGTTAAATCCCCCCACAAGCAGAAGTAGGACCTTTAAAAAACGGGAGCTCAGAGCAGCCAATCCACAGAGAAGACCATATGGCTGGCCCCACTATGAGACATTCCTCACTGACCCATAGCCCTATAGGGGACAACACTGGAGATACAGTGTGGGAATTCCGCTCTATCTGATCCCACCAGACCGAGGCAAAACACTAAGGGCGTGCAAAAGAACAGCAAGGGGAACAGAGCAATGAAGTCCCCAGGGAATACCAAAAATAGACTTTGGGGTCAGGGCCTGGCGCCCCAACAGACTCGACTGGAAAACACTCCTAAAGGCCAACAAACAGTCCTTGAACTAACTACAAACTTTTCTTTCTTGTTGTTGTTTTGTTGTCATTGGCTTGTTGGTGTTTTGTTTTATTTTGTTGCTTGGTTTTGCTCTGTCTTGTTTTTGTGCATGTTATTATCTCTGTAGGTCTGTCTAAATAAGATAGGCTGGATGAACAATTGGGAGGAGAAAACAATGGGAACGACAGTTCCAGGGGAACATGGGAGAGGGGGAGGTGGGGGGAAAGGTAGTGGTGTTAACAAACCCAGGGACAAGGGAGCAACAAGTGATCCAAATCCGTGGTGAGGAGGATGTAGGAGGCCTGGTAGGGCGTGACCAAGGGTAATGTAACCGAGAGGAATTACTGAAACCCTAATGAAGGCTGAACATGATAGTGGGACAAGAGGAAAGTAAAAGGAAATAGAGGAAAGAACTAGGAGTCAAAGTGCATTTATAGAGGTCTAAACAAAGGCATGTACATATGTAAATATATTTATATATGAAGATGTGGAAATAGATCTATGTGCATATATGTATAGGTTTAGTATTAAGGTAACAGATGGACATTGGGCCTCCACTCAAATACCCCGTCAGTGCAAGAATACTTTGTTCTATTAAACTGGCATCC
>NW_022103915.1:46269129-46285803 GCF_000313985.2 Echinops telfairi
TGGAGAGGAAATGTTTTAAGAATGATGAGGGCAATGAATGTACAAATGTGCTTTACACAATTGATGTATGTATGGATTGTGATAAGAGTTGTAAGTGCCCTAATAAAATGATTTAAAAAAAGAAACCAGGAGATTGTGTCTTATGTAAGAGAAACTAAACTTTTAAATTTGGCCTCCAAAATGTGGCTGGAAGTTTCCTGTTCTTCCAGCTTCTGGATCTATCTCCCTTTCTCATTCTGGGTACTCCTCACTGAATCTCTCACGGTTCCCTGCAGGCACCTGACTTTTTCAAAACCCTGTGGTCTATTTTGCTCTACTTAGAAGAAGTAACCTGAATTTCTCATTTTTAAAAAACTCTTCTCTTTATTTGAAGTTCTACCAGCAACTGCAAGCTTCCTACATCTGTTTACAGATGTATCTCCTCCACTAAACTGATATCCCTGAGGCAGGAGAAATTATTACTCATCTTGAACCCTTAATACTTACGTCATTATCAGAAATATATTAAATTCTCAGTAAATGCTAAGGGAACAAATCAACACAAATCCCGATTTCTGGGAACTCAATATATTTTTTGGTCTTAAATTCCATTTAATCTTTACCCTCATTTCTAGTCATTCAAATCTTTATCCTTTTTCCTTTGTTCTACCCTCTCCTTCCAATCACTCCTATTCGGAATGTCTCAACAGAGTTCATCTTAGGGGAGCTCACAGAGCTGTGGATTGCCTACTGCAGAGTTTTTATCTCCTTTCTGGGTTTTTTGTTTGTACGTTTATGGGGAGAGAGGCCAGATGCTTTGACTTTAAAAAAAAAACTCATCAGTTATCTTTTCTGAATGACTGCCTCTGTCAGTGATGCTTAGTTAGCTAACTCACTGGTGATGCTGAGGGGTGCAGCGTTTGCCTACTCTTCCTGTGAGATTTTACACTCACAGTGTAAAATTTGAGCGTGCTTTCAAGGAGCTCTCTCTCAATGTGTTTCTCCTCTTTAGAGTTTTGCATTGTTGGTGTTCTTGCTGTGTGATAGAGGGCGGTGGACACCAGGTTTGGAAATAGTCGCATTCTGGGCTTCAGGGTGTCCGTTACGCTTCTTTGAGCTTGGGTATTTCTTTTTTTACTTCTGGAATTAAGATCAAGCTCAAATCACAATTGTAAAGGAAGTGAAGAGTCTTGAAAGTAGCCATCTGTGACCATCAAGCCACCACATGTACTTGCAGTGCTGTCTGTTCGGCTGGACCTGTGCATTTGGAACTTAAGATTCTACGCGTGACTCTGACACCAGTGCTGAGAAGACAGGTGGATGAGAAAGCAGATATATTAATAACAGGTTATGGACTGTAGAAGATGTCTATATACTTACTGTTGCCTTTCTAAAATTCTCATATGGTTATTGTTCTGGGAGTCCTTGAACAATGTGATGAGCACGTTCAGTGTTATGGGACAACCTAAGTCTACGTTCTGTGTCATCAGGAACTTCAAGGACTGTTAACTCAGGGGTTCCATGTTAGCCAAGTAACTGCTTATTCATTAATGTCAGGTTTGACCCTGATGACAGGACCTTGGAAGGTTGGGAAAATAACAGATAAGACTGTCATGCACAAGGTCCTTATAGTTTTTTTACACCTCATTTCTGGAGGGTAGATTGCCGGGGCAAGCTGAGATTTGTCAAGTGGAGCAAAGCAACAATCCTCTTGGACTCAGTGGAAAGAGGGTGACAGTCCTCCTGGGGCATCCAAACAAGTCGCCATCTGCCTGATGTGATTCTACTTGTAGAGGGAATGCTCTGCAGATGCTTTATGACAGTTTCTCAGTGGTTCAAGTTATGACTTTGGCCTGGAAACATGAGTAGAATAGTGGCCACTACTGAATGACTGGCATGCAGGACACTCTGCAATCCTGGGCTGCACTGCCTCGGACAGGTCTGAGGATGAGTCATGACAGCCACCGAGAACTCAATTTTTAAGTACATAATTGTGCTCTATCTGGAGTCCTGGTGGTGCTCTCAGGTAAGCGCTGGATTGCTAATCACATAGTTGTCAGTTCAAACCTGCCAATAGAGACAGAGGAGGGGATCTGCTCCTGGAGAGCTGTGGAAACCCTTTGTAGGGTCATGATGAGTCACTATCAAGTCAGTGGTGATGGGTTTTGGGTGATAAAAGCAAGTAAAGGTATATACTATCTACTCAGGGTTTTTATCTGTATATGATGGCCTAATGGAACTCCACTTACTGAGGAAGACTGATTACAATGTGAGGTATAGACTGGAATTTCTCTTACAGGAATGACACAAAAGAGTGAGTGCAAATGGTGCCTAAACATTCTTGAAATCTTGTGGGAAACAAAGATTTCCCCCAAGTTGTCTCCCCCAAATATATGCCCAACTTTGGGAATGACTATCCACTTGGAGGTCATCAGAAGAAATCAGGGGTTATTCTCCCTAAGGGTTATCAGCCATCTAGAGCAAGCAGACACCATTGTTTATCCCACAACAAGTAGGGCCCACTCCCTTCTGATAAGGATAGTACTTGACTGTTTCCTTGTAGGAGAGCCCTGAGAGGTCAAGTCCACCCAAGGGTGACCAAGGTTAGGCCATCCTGAATGTAGGTTCAGCCCCTCGTCACATGTATACTTCTAGTCTCTCCCATTCCTATGTGCACACCCCTAGCTCATCCCCTTCCTGTCACGCTTATGCCTATTGTGCATCCCCTTCCTGATATGTATACCTATTATACTGCCCCTTCCTGTGACGTGTGGTTACCTGTATGCATGCCGCCCTAAGTAGATATAACCCTTGGTTAGCAATAAACGGGGTCCTCGAGCCTCCTGCCGGTTTCCAGGCGGCTGCCGGGTCTCTGCCCCACCTCGACTGGGCCCACGCTGTGCTTGGACCTGACTGGTAAGATCATGGCCATCCAGGAGGTGAGCACGCTACCATAAAATGTGTCTGACTCCATTATTTGACTCTCTCTTCTCTCTCTCATGCTCTCTGTGATTTTATAATAATCTTTATGTATCTCAACCGTACAATTGTGCTTACTAAACCCGTGATTAGTGGTGGGGGGCTGGCCCCTTTCAACCACAAAATCTCTAGCAATTAAAAGCCCTAGAACATTTCTAGTTATAAACAACATAGCCAAAATTTAAAAACATCTCCATTCGTATGTTAAAAGTGTTGATCACATGAATGAAAAGTGACTTAGGGTCATAAGCAGTGTTTGTGTTTTATCCTGCAAATTAAAGATGGATAATCAAGAGATCTACCTTCAGATGCTAGCTTTTTACTTTTATTTAGTACCTTTAGGGCTACAGAGGTACATTTTTGTGGAAACTCACCCTAACCATTGCACTTACTTAAAAATATTTTTTTCATTACTGACCCATCCCGCAGGTCATCAAACAACGTGGATACCTGAAAAAGGGTCTGGGAATGAAGAGGGGCAAGAGACGCGAGAAATGGAGACAAGACAGTATTCTGATCAAGTCTTGTTTACTGAGCAGAAGGCAGAGGCCTAAATACCCAATGTGGTGGGCGGGTAACATTACATCATATGCTAATAAAGTGTAATGGGTAGTATCCAATAATCACGCAGCCACCAAATATGGAAGAAATGGCAGGCATCAGTCCTCAAACAGGTCCGCATGCAAATGAGGTGCATTTGGATGCCTGGCGGAGGTGTCCAATGAGCATGGCGGCTGCCTGCCACCGAGCACCAATCATCACAAAGGCGAAGCAATTCAAAAAACTCAGGCAGGACAATAGGCCAGGGAACATCCAGGAACGGGAAGTTTAAAGACAGCGGGCGGCACAGGTCATGGACTGAGGAACGTGCAGACTCCCACACATTACTAGGATTTTATTAAATGTTATTACTCAAATAGTAAGTCTTGACGTTATCATGCAGAAAAATATCTCAAGGCTAGCAGCTGAAAAACTCCTGTGATCATGATAGCGCACATTTATGATAATGATGGTGTTATGGTTTATCATGTTATGAAAATGTTCCTCCTCTGTAACAAATGGCTACGGTGAGGACGTGATCTCGGTAACTTGAAGATTGGCGCCCTGGTGCCCTCGTAGAGTGGGCTCTGGGCTGCCAAGTGCAAGAGCAGCATTTGGACAGCACCAGTGGCTCTTGGGGAGAAAAAGGAGCTGTTCTAGCCCCCTAAAGATTTGGCTGTTCTGTAGAGCTGCCATGTGTGGATTGAGATGATATTGTTTCAGCAAGGCAATTTAATGGCATCTTAAAAAGTGAAACTTTTTTCTGAATATTTTCAGAAATCAACTTAAGACCATTGACCTCAAGTTATTCTATTTTAAAAATAGTTTTTCATTCCCTCTGTTTTAAAAAATGACTGGAAACATTTGTCCTTTTAGACAAGGTCTGAAAATTTGACACTGGAGCTGGGTAATTGATTTTCAAGATAACAATCTCGGATTGTCTATCTCAGCTCCCAGGGCACTCTGACGAGGAGAGGAGGCGCTGTTCTGCAGGGTCATGTAAGGATAACCTGTCTTCCCAAAGCACAGCTATTTGTTTTTCTGCAGGTTCACGCCAGCAACCCACTTCATCTGCAAGAACCACTGGTTGTTTGAAAAAAGCCCATTCATTTTTCAAGAAATATCTAATGTGTGCCATGTCCTGTGGTAGAGTCTTGGTACAGCTGATGCTAGTCCAGACAAGGTTGTTGTGATTGTTCGGTGACAAAGCCTTAGAAGATATATGAAAGATTTGGGTTTCATTTTAAAAGCAATGGAAAACCATTTGAGAATTTTCAGTGTGATTTTAAGGGGTGATCTTATGTACATTTTGAAAAGATGACTCTATCGTCCATATGGAATGCACATCAGGAACTCAGATTGGAAGCTGGATGGAGCCTCTGCTTCATAATTCTAGGAGGTAGCCCCACCTTGTGTTCAGCTGTGTAGTAAACAGCATCCATCAGGCACGTTAACAATAAACAGAGTCAGCAGTGCCCTCCAGACTGGTGCAGTGGCAATGGTAAAGCACAGGCAAATCAGTTATGGGGTGAAGATGGTAGAAGGCTAGGTCTGGCACGGATGGTGGTAGCTTGTGTACAGTAACAGCAGCAGATCCAAAGGGACACGTTTGGGTATTAGGTATGGAGACAGGCTTAGTCGCCATAGAATGGTCTCAGAATAAAGTCTAAGTATGCTTTCATAAGTAACTCAAATCCTGTCAGTTAATTTTTAAAAAAATTATTTTATTGGGGGCTCGTACAATTCTCCTCACAATCCATACATACATCCATCGTGTCAAGCACGTATGCACATTTGTTGCCCTCATCATTCTCAAAATATTTGCCTTCTACTTTAGCCCCTAATATCAGTTGCTCATTTTCCCCCTCCCTCCCCACTCCCCCATCCCTCATGAACCCTTCATAATTCATAAATTATTATAGTTTTGTCATAAGTTACCCTGTCCGATGTTTCCCTCCGCCCTCTTCTCTGCTGTCCATCCCCCAAGGAGGAGGCAATACTTAGATTCTTGTAATTGGTTCCCCCTTTCTACCCCACATTCCCTTCACCCTCCAGGCATCGCCCCTCTCACCACTGGTCCTGAAGGAGTCATCTATACTGGATTCCGTGTGTTTCCAGTTGCTATCTGTACCAATGTACATCCTCCGGTCCAGCCAGATTTGTAAGGTAGAATTGGGATCATGATAGTGGGTTGGGGGGAGAAAGCATTAAAGAACTAGAGGAAAGTTATATGTTTCATCGTTGCTGCCCTGTACCCTGATTGGCTCGTCTCCTCCCCACAACCCCTCAGTAAGGGGGTGTTCAGTTGCCCACCGATGGGCTTTGAGTCTCCACTCTGCACTCACCCACCTTTACAATGATATGATTTTTTGTTCTTAGATGCTTGCTACCTGACTGTTGGGACAGGAATTAACAAGTAAAAATGGCTGCTGCAGCTAAGCAGGTGTTCCCCGTGTGTGTCTGTGGCCCACCTGAATTACTTCTTCCTCTAGAGATAGCATGATACCTTGAGGCAATCATGTACATGGAGTAGTGCTGTAGACTTCACGTGACAGAGTCTGATTCCAGGCTTAAAGCCCAGACCCACCCATTTTAATTTCTCATAATACTCACCACAATATGACTGTAAACGTGAGCTCTGGCAATCGAAAGTATTGTTTTTTCATCCAAAGTAGTAAGTTTCGGTCTAGGCTTGATCAAGGGCTCCATTTTCATAACTTCTTCATCCAGTTTCAACTCATAGGATAAAACTGATCCTTCATACTGTTTTTTGCTTTCTTCTAGAATATTGTTGAATGAAGAAAATAAAGATTGAGCCTTGACCTAAAAAAAATGTATCAAAAATGTTGAAAATTCCGTTGCTCTTTATCATTTTGAAAAGGAAATTTGAAAATGTGCAAATTAAATAGGCAATGGGACTATGAAGAATTAAATTCTCTCAGTTACAAGGTAGTATCTATGATGATCAGAGTCCTAATCAAAAATCTATGAGAATAGATTAAGATTCTGGGCTAAGCATGGGTGGGTCCATTACCTCTCACTGAAAATTCTTTGAAATATATATTTCAAAAACTACATTATGTAATAATAGAGAGGATACAAACAAAGGACTAGACATGATGAGAAATAAAGCAGAGGGACTGAACTACAAAGACATGGATGCAGAACGGTAACTTCTGGTCAGAACATATACAGACAATAAACTCTTTGAGGAGCAGATCCAGAGACATCCAACACACAGGAGAGTGCTGAATGATGCTCTAGGAAATTATGAGAGTTTAGTAATTACAGTAAGAAATGTAAGGGTAAATGTAAATGAAAGAGCAAGAGCTATGTGAATAAACAGAATAAGTGGTTTTAGAAGAAACCTGAAGGGAATTTAATCAATAAATGTATAAAAGTTTTAATATATAAATAGCTCATACAACTAAACAACAAAAGACAAACAACCCAATTGGAAGATGGGCCAAGGAATTGAATAAATACTTCTCCAAAGGAATAAAATGCCCTGTGAGCACATGAAGAGATGTCCAGTCTACGGTAATAAACATGATGCAAGAAGCTTTGAGGCAGTTCTGTCTGTCGTATAGAGTCTCTGTGAGCTATCGCTGACGGGATGACTTTGTTTCTTTTGTTTAGGGTGAATATTATTAGAACAATGGAAAATAAGTTTTGGTGAGGATTGGAGAAATTGAAACCTTCATGCACTATGCAAAAGAGCTTGATAGTTCCAGACATGAAAAGAGAACTCCCATATGACCCAGAAATTCCACTCCAAGAGCAAGAAACTGGGAAACAGTGACACAAACAGATCTGTGTACACTGGTGTTCATTGTAGCATTTTTCACAACTTTCAAAAGGTGGAAACAACTCAAGTGTCCAACAACAGATGAATCAATAAGCAAACATACATACAATGAAATCTAATCCAGCCATAAAGGTGAATGAATTACTGATTCATGCTATGATGTGGATGAACGCTTAGCATATGATGCTGAGTGAAAAAAGGAGGACAAAACGACAAATATTGTATGATCCCACTTACATGAAATATCCAGAATAGGCAAAGGGATAGACAGAAAATAAATTGGTAGTTTCTGGGGATTCAGTACAGAGGGGATAGAGTTGCTGCTAATTGTTACTTAATTTATGTTTGAAGTGATGAAAACTTTGCAAATGGTGTGGTAGTATAACATGATGGATGCAATTAATACCATTGAATTGCATATGAAAAACGATTAAATTGGTAAATTTTTTGTTATATAAAATTTTTTTTTTCAATTTAGAGGTTTTAGTATAAATCTGCCTAGGCAGAATTTCATATACAACAATATTTTTTCCAGTTATGGATTTTAAAACAAGCTATAAAGTGCTGGGAAAAAAAGGAGAATGCTTATGTAAGTCTTTCAAAATTAAACAAGTTTTATAATCTACTAGGGAAATATTGAGAGGTTTTAACTTAGAACTTTAATATGTAAGTTACAAGTTAAATGACAAATGAATTTTTGTTATAAATAACAAAATTAAAGGACATGCATCAGAAAATACTTTTAATATATATATCAAATAAAGGACTAATAGCTAGAATTTATGTAAAGGTTTTTCAATTAATATGAAACATAGAGCCCCTAGAAATATAATCAAGTGATATAATTCCCAGCACCATCATAAATCAAAAGTGTTTTGGGGAACTATAATACAGGAGCATATGAGGAGGCTTTAAAACATTTGTGGAAAAAAATGGAATTAAAGAAGAATGGAGTTTTTCCACAAACTTCTTGAAGGTCCCTCATATTAAAGACAATATCCTGGTCTTTGTCCATCAAAGTTGAAAAACAAACAAAAGGTTGATAATATCTAGTGTTCTTAAGAGCACAAAGGACACAGAAAAGTGGGTGAGGGGAGATGTCGGGCAGTGTATGATATGACAAAATAATAATTTATAAATTATCAAGGGTTCATGAGGGAAGGGGGAACAGGGAAGGAGGGGGGAAAATGAGGAGTTGATGCCAAGGAACTTAAGTGGAGAGCAAATGTTTTGAGATTGATGAGGGCAACGCATGTATAAATGTGCTTTACACAATTGATGTATGTTTGGATTGTGATAAGGGTTGTATGGGCCCCCAGTAAAGTGATTTAAAAAAAGAACACAAAGTAACAAAGATCACTACATTCTGTAGGAATTTTGTAAAATGCTCAAGCATTTGTGGAGGGAAACTGGTATAATCTAATGAAATTGAAAATGTACATGCCCTTCTCTTTACAGAAGGAAGAAGCCTCCTCTTTCTCCCATGGAGCAGCTGCTGGTTTCCAACTGCCGACCTTTAGGTCAGCAGCTCAGCATGTAACCTACTAGGCTACCAGGGCTCTGTTAACTCTCCAATACTCCTACCATTTTTTTTCTGCAGAGAAACTTCCATATTTGTATAAGAATATGTCTATAAATGATACTCACTGCAGTGGTTTTTAATGAAGTAAACTAGAAGCAGCCTATATATTTAATCAACTGTGGACTAGTTAAAGTATTACTGGAGTATTTAGCTACCAAAAGAATGAAGTGTAAACCTATGGGTACTGAAATGAAAATGTGTCCCAAACCTATCACAAAGGGCAAAAGCATCACAGAATATTCAGCTTGTGATTCAAATGCGTAAGGTGATATGTGTGCTCTACAGTAAGCAGTGGAAGCTGAAATCAGTACAAGGTGAAAACCTGTCAGAGAAGGAAAACACAAATATTTCTCACTGAACTCATCCAATAAGTGGTACTACTCCATCCTGTCAAAGGAAAAAAACCCTGGAGGCCTGAAAACAAGGCAGACCTGTGGCGCTGCGTTTTTCACAGGAGGATCATATGGAAACCCCACAGAAGGACAAGCAAACCCAGTCGTTCACAATGGACGAACTGATGAAGGGGAGAGGTGCCAGGGTGGAAGGCAGATTTTCAGTTATACAATCTTCAATGAAGCTTCAAGATTCCTGAATCTTTCCTTCTAAGACTCTTACTTGTGTAATACAGATATTTAGGTGTCATAATTTGATTTGGTTTGAAAATTAAGGCCTTTACAGTATATCATTGTGTGTGTATATAAATATATACACACAGAGAGATATACATATATGACAAAACATTATTAGAATTCAAATACTTTTCTGTTCCCATTTAAAGAATTCTGGTTTTTAAAAATGCAGAACAACTCATACCATTGTAAGGAACTCAAATTCAACGATGTATTCCGGCAAAACAAAGTCGTGATCAAAGACAAACCACTTGCACTGCCGAAGGCTGCAGTCACAGTGCTTTTGTTCAATAGAATCTGGAGAGTAAATAAAAACACAAGCAAAACTGACAACAAAATACCTCTTCAAAATGAAGCATAATACATATTTGTACTTGTACTTGATTAATAAACTAACTCACAATTAATAATTTCATGAATGATTAATAAATAATTCAGTTATTGAGGCTTTGGTGTCTGTTCTCGCTCTACCAACAAGACATCTCCGTGCATTCACTTATTCACTGGTCCTCCCTCTACACAGATTAGGAAGATTTGATTTTATTCATGTTCTTTTCTTTTTTCACTTTTTTAGTCAATGTGTAACCATATTGTTTTTTACAAATTAACATGTCAAAACATTCTGTGCTACAAGTTGGGTATTTTTGTCTATTCTTTGAGAACTAGCAATTGAAATATGTATATACATATGCATCTATAATGAATAAAATATAAGCAATAATAAAATTTTGCAAAATATAATATCTGTACTTATACATTCATAAACGTTACTGAAGTAGGAAGCGTAAAAACTAGTTGGAACATCGTTTCATAAAAATGTCTACAACTTTGAAAAGTAGGGTCTAAAATGTAGGCATATGCATTTTGTATTCATGAGGATGAACGCATGCTTCTCTTTATGGCTCACATACTTAGTAAATATTTCCGAGGAATGAACACGGAATTAACCATTGGATAGTTGTCTTGACAGATGTTGTCCACCTCCATAGCCTGAACACTATGACCAAGGAAAACCTTTGTAATGAGGAGGATACCTAGTTGTGGAAAAACAGAAATCATTTTTAATCTTCACTCTTACTCATAATTTCCCCATTCTGTCCCCACGCTTGACTATCTGTTCTGTAAAGACAGAGATCCTAGCTAGCTAGCTACATTGCCCATGAATGGCATAGAACACCCACCTTTGCCCAAAATAGGAACTCAAAAAGCATTTGTTGAAATGATGAAATTGTTACAAAAAGGATTGCACAGTGTCCTGTGGTTGTACTACGCGAAGCTTTGTATAAAAGTCAGAAGGAAAGTGCACTTTGATTTCATGAGGCAGTTAAAAATAAGAAAAGCCTTCCTTTTTTTTTTTTTTTTGTCAGTTGCGTAAATATTCATGTCTTTATCATCAGCACCTAGCACAAGGCACTCAATACATGTCTATAAAATGAATAAGCATGGCTATTTCTTTTCCCTTTTGATTCTTAAAGAACTTTGATAGTCCTCAAATCCTAAGGATTCCTGTAATCACTGATCCCTAAAAAAATACTTCCAGCCACTGCACATGAAACATTTCCATGCTTTTTTCAACACTCATGTTTACTATGTACGGTTTATAAGTTGCACACAATCTGTTGCTGTTGGGTGCTTCTGAGCCCATTCCACCTCGTTGGGACTCTCCACAAGCGAATGAAGCGCTGGCCCCTCCATGGTGGCAGTCACTGTGCCCATCCACTTTGCTGAGGGAACTGCCATCACGTGGATGCTGACTGAGAGTTTCTCTCTAGGACAGACTAGAATGGCCCATTAAATCTTTACAGGAGTAGACAGCCTGTTCTTTCTATTGCACAGCAGCTGGTGGTTTCAAACTGTTGACCTTGTGGTTAAGGAGCTCAGTGCACAGCCCACTACACGCCCAGGGCTCTGCAGGAACATAGCAACCTAGTAATTTTGAAAACCATATTCCAGAAGGATCTTGTAAAATATGAGGGAATCATTGATTTGGGAATATATGAGAAAAAAAGGAAAAGCATATATATTTTCCCAAGTAAGAAACTCTTTCTAGATTTAATAACTTGATCATTATTAACTGAATAAAAGATTCAAAATATACATAGTTTAACTCCAGAGCTAGAGTCTAGAACCTAGTATAACACTACTCTACATGTATGCTAACCAAATTTCTGACAATTTTCAGTACCTTGAATGGCTGAGACCAAAGAATAGGATTCCTTATTGACCTGATCTAGAATACATTGTTTGGTACTATTTATTACTACTTTGTCTCTAGAGCCCTTATGATAATTATACTTTTACATGTGTATGGTTGTTCACTTATGTTTATAAGTACCATGAACAAGGAATTGTGTCCAGCCATATCCCTATCAATTACCAAATGTCTACCACACATTAAACATATATTGTATATGGTGGAACTGAAGAATGAAGGGTGGAAGAGAATGAGGCAAGAAAGGATGTGATAAATTTGTCTTTTTTCCCATGTCTGTAGGTACCAGAGATGTTCTTCCAAAAGTATCTTTTTTTTATTAATCATTTTATTGGGGCTCATACAATTCATCACAATCCATACATACATCAATTGTGTAAAGCACACTTATACATTTGTTGCCCTCATCATTCTCAAAATTCGCTTTCCGCTTGGGTTCCTGGAATTAGCTCCTCATTTTCCTTTTTCAGAAGTATCTTTTAAGGAGGCCTCCAGGCACTGTCAAGTCAGTGGTTCAGACCCACCAACTGCTCCACAGGAGAAAGAGAAAACGATCTGCTCATGTAAAAACAAATCTCAGAAATTCCATAAGGGGTCACTGTAAAGTGGAATTGACTCAATGGCAGTGGGTTTGGGGTTACACACACACACACACACACACACACACACACACACACACACACCTATAAAAGTTGGAAACTGCATAAGGCAGAAACCTGTTCATGAAGGTAAACTCAAATATTTCTACTAAAACAACAAAAGAACAAGCACAGCAAAGTGTTAAAATCGCACCATGGTCCCGCGGGCACCTCCTTCCTTTTTGCCTTTATAAGCTGCGGCTTGTGTGAAAATAGAACTCAGAGAACAGAGAATAACGAACCGCTCAGGAAACAAAATGCACCATGGGAGGGTCAGAAACACAAGGCAGGTCCATCGAGCTCTGGCTCTCCCAGGTGTCACGGCACATATATTCAGGCTATAAAGGAATTACTGATAGCTGTGGATACATTGCACTATCAAAGGTTTATCTTTTATTTAAGGAAACTTATAAAGCAATCCATACACTTCACAATTTGTCTTTAGACAATTTTAAGTTGTAACTGATTTGTGGATACCAATCCATTATATAGCTGTCTTCCCAAACCAGGCTTTCTTATCCCTTGCTTTGCATGGTGTTTTGTACAGTTGTCACATACTTAAGCCAAGTCCTTTTTTACCCCCCTTTTTCCTACAAATTTGAGTAGAGGGTGTGTGTATCCATAGGAGCTCTGGTAGCATCATGTGTTATATGTTGGGCTGCTAACAGCAAAGTTAACAGTTCAAACCCACCAAGCACTCTTGCAGGATAAAGATGAGGCTTTCTGCTCCCATAAAGACATGCAGCCTCTTAAAATGTACTCTATCCTAATAAGGTGACTGTAAGTCAGAACGGACTCGAAGGCAGCAGATGTGGAAACGTGCACACACAAGGTCCTTAGGTGGCACGAAGAGTTTGTGCTAATGACCACAGCTAAGAAAACTCCCTGGGGCAGTTCTCTGCAGCACACAGGGTTATCCCGAGTCACTGTTGATGCTCAGCAACCAACAGCACACACATGTGTACATACATTTATACATACATACATACATGCATCTATTACGTTTATTTTTAGGGTAAACATCCTGAACAAAAACAGACTCTGAAACTATCGTTTCTTAGATGAAATATTTGAGTAATAAATGAACATACCTCTTCCTATTAATGTTAACACATAATAATTAGTAAATATTTGTTGACAGTGTGAAGAGATCAGAATGTCATCTATCACTAGGTTGGCAAATACTAAATAAAATGGCTTGCAGAATATTTCCCGAGTTGATAAAGCCACGTATGAAAACTAACAGGAAAAAGACAAATGACTTTGGAGACTCAGAACTTTAAAGTTCATTACAGCATATTTATACTACCATGTCTGAAGAGCTCAGGATCCAAAGAGCTTTTCTTCTCATCCTTGTATTGTAAAAAATCAACTCTGGGACACTCACACAGACTTAGGCTATTAGTGAGAATCACAGCTTCTTTTTTGAGAGGCAGCTGCAACAACAACAAAATAAAACGTCTGAGAAGTGTTACAAAATTGACAATACTTCACTTTCAATTTCAATACAGAAGGCCTATTTATGTTTATATGTCTAGGCAAAGAAACATGCAGGCCAGACTCAGAAAGACTAGCCTTCAGGTACAACTTCATTTTACAAAGATATATTTATAGATATATAAAACAAAAGTCAAACTCACTGCCATCGAGTCAATGCTGACTCATAGCAACCCCCTGTGGGCTTCCAAGACTCTGTTTACAGGAGTAGAAAGTCCAGTCTTTCTCCCATGGAACTGCCGGTGGTTTCAAACTGCTGACCATGTGGCTCACAGCCCAATGTATAACCACAATACCACCAGGGTTTATGTATGTATATATAATTCAAGTGGTTTTATGAAAAATGATGTAGAACAAATTGGTTTCTGGAAAAACCACTAAAATCAAGACTGACAGCACTCTGTGGTACAGGAGCAACACCTGTTCACATTTTAAATAAGCATTCCATTAGTTATATTGCAAAACAAAAAGAAAACAAGGCATTCCTGAAGCAACGGGCTACTAACATGCTATTATATCAATGACACGTCTTAATTATATCATATTTTGTCTAGTAATCTACATTGTTATCCCAATACAAATCACCTCCTATTATGCTCATGCATTGTGGCTAAATAATATCCATACTGCAGATTTTCTAGAGCTGAAAGCAACTCTAAAAAGCAGACAAACATCTTTAGTAAGAAAACAAGAACAGATGAGAGGTTGGTACGTTCATGATTTGAACTTAGTATGACTCTTCTTTGTTGTGGCAGTTACATAATCTCCTGTCAACTTGCGAAGGACTGGAGTCTAGTTTGTCAGTGAGGTCGTAGCTTGATGACCTCATGTGGAGGTGCTACGGAGATAAATAGCTCACTGGAGTTCAGACACACTCTCACTCTCTGAGACATTCCTGTTGACAAGACACATGGTGCTACCCTGATGGAGCCAGAGCCCTGGTGCTGGGGGAGACGCGTAGAGACCCATGCCAACACTGAGATGTTTCCACCACCACTGGATCCACAAGACTTTCCACTCACTGGCCTGTAATCCTGCTGCACTCGGTGTCACTGCATGTGTTGAGTGAGTCTGAAGAATTTATAGACTGGTAACAGACATATGGGCTAATATCGGATTTATGGACTCAACCTGGACTGGGCTGGGATGTTTTCTTAATGCACAATTGCTCTTTGATATAAAGCTCTCTCTTACACACATGAGTGTCTATGAATTTGTTTCTCTAGTCAACCTGGACTAACAAACTTGTTATCTCTGTCTTGATATGATCACACTTTTAATACTAATAGACAAATGATTTAGAGACACCTCCTTCCTGTAAGTGCTGAACTGCATGTGTTTTTTTCCTTGCTGCAACCTGTCACCCATAAAGTTCCTTAAAAGTTCAGTAGTAAATGTGACCGATATGACCACAAATACCACATCTTAGTTAGTAACAGACTTTCAATGAACATCATGAAATTGAAAGAAGAAAATATTGGAACTATACCCAGTAATTAAAACTATAAACCATAAAAAAATGTGCTAAATAAAATACACCTTTAAATTGAAGTGGTTAGAAAAGGATTTGTAGAAATAATGGGTCATAACTAGGCCTTAAAGATTAGCTTTAATTCAAATAATCAAAAGGAATTAGATGGAACGTATTTTAATGAGAATAACAAAGATATAAAAATAGATGTGAAAAAAAAATAGATGTGACAGTCATTCATCCATCTTCTTAAGAGTCCATCCATTCATTTGTCCATCAGCTTCTATCAAAACCATTCTAAAATAAAGTGTCTATGCACAAAATCTAATAAGGAAATGCTATTAAAGAAATCATTACATTTTATATAATGAATGCACTACAACAAAAACTCTCAACTGAGATCTTGCTATTTAACAGCCACTTAACCAAACTTCACCATGAGCAAGTGTTGCTTTCCAGAACCTTTAGCATGGTGATAATTCAGGAAAAGGGAACTTTTGAAAACACAAATGTATCTTTATCCCATTCGGTTGTGTGGCATGCTTACAAATCATCTGTTCACATTGTCTTCACCTGGTTAGGACAGTCATAATTGTTATAAAATCGTGTGTATTATATAAAGCAATAGAATATGAAAAAGAAGAGTTATTTCTATGAAAACCAAGTGGGAAACTGGGACGACTCAATGAAGGCTAATCAGTAAAAATCTCTGTCCATGTGTCCGATGACATCTGGTTGGTTTTGACTCACAGTGACCCTAGATAGGGTTTTTGAGACTGTAAATCATTATAGGAGCAGAAAGTTTCATTTTTCTCCCCAAGAATGACTGATGGTGGTTGGTAACTCAACATATATCCCACAGCGCCACCTATAGGCCAGGTAGATGTGATTGTTTGCTACAGGGGAAAATTAAACAGGGTGGGCTCATAGGAGTATATGGAATAAGGGACATCATTGCTGATGTCAGATGGATCTTGGCTAAAAGAAGAGAATGCCAAAAATATATTTACTTGTGTTTTATTGACTCTGCTAAGGCATTTGAGCATGTGAATCACTGCACTGTGCTTATGTGGAATCAATACATGGATCAAGAGACAATTGTGCAAACTGAACAAGAGGATAGTTTATTTCAATCTGTATGTTCAGAAAATATTCAGAGAATGCTCCCTACACAATTGCTGAAGAAAAATGTGTGCATAAGCAAATGTGGTGAAGAAAGTTGATGGTGCCCGGCTATCAAAACATATAGTGTCTAGGGTCTTAAAGGCTTGAAGATAAACAAGCGGCCATCTAGCTGAGAAGCATCAAAGCCCACATGGAAGAAGCACACTAGCCTGTG
>NW_022103915.1:46286685-46335448 GCF_000313985.2 Echinops telfairi
GTTTTGAGAATGATGATGGCAACAAATGTACATATGTGCTTGACACAATGGATGGATGTATGGATTGTGGTAAGAATTGTACGAGCCCCCAATAAAATGATTTAAAAAAAGATGAGGAAGAATGCAGCATTGGGACTTCAGGAAGGCTTACTGACAATATGCAGACGACACCACCTTGCTTACTGAAAGTGAGGAGGACTTGAAGCACTTGCTGATGAAGATGGAGGATTTCAGATTCAGTATGAATTATGACTCAATGTAAAGAAAACCAAAATCCTCACAGCTGGATCAGGGGGGTAACATCATGATAAATGAAGAAGAGGTTGACGTTGTCAAGGAGTTTTGTCTTGCTTGAATGCACAATCAATGTTCATGGAAGCAGTAGTCAAGATTAGAGGCATTTCATTGGGTAAATCTGCTACCCAAGGCAGGTACTTTAAATACTTAAAGAAGTATTGAAAGTAAGGATGTTACTTTGAGGACTACAGTGAGCCTGACCCAATTTGTGGTATTTTCCATCGCCTCCGTGCATGTGAACGTTGGACACTGAATAAGGAAGACTAAAGAAAAACTGATGCAAAAAGAAAAATCAATGCATTTGAATTAGGGTGCTGGTGAAGAATATTGAAAAGTACTATGAATTGCCAAAAGAACAAGCAAATCTGTCCTGGAAGAAGTGCAGCTGGGCTGCTCCTTAGAAGTAAGGATGGTGAGACTGTACGATGGTGGTGGTGGACATCATGCTGAGTCAAGTGGTGGCACGGTGAAAAAGAGGAAGCCCTCCAACAAGGCGGATTGACCCAGTGACTGCATCTATGGGTTCAATGAGTCGTGAGGATGGCACAGGGCTGGGCAATGTTTCCTTTTGTTACACATAGGGTCGCTGTGAGTCAGAACTGACTTGGTGGCACATACAAGTGTTTTAGAAGAAAGGTGCTCCGGTGGTCTAGTGGTTACAAGTGGGCTGTAAACCGAAAAGTCAACCGTTTGAAACCACCAGCCACGTGGCGAGAGAAAGATGAGACTTTCTACTCCTGTAAAGAGTTACAGCCTTGGGACAGTTCTATAAGGTTGCTGTGAGTCAGAAGCGACTCTACAGGAGTGAGGGTTTTGAGTTGACTCTTGGAAGAAATGCAGCCAGGATGCTCCTTCGTGGAAAGGATGGTGAGACTGTCTCACTTACTTTGGACACGTTACCAGAAGTGACATCATGCTTAGTAAAATGGAGGGACAGCGAGAAAGAGGAAGGCTCTTGTTGTTGTAAATGAACGGAGACACAGAGGAACGAGAAGCACACGGAAAGAATCTGCAAAACAGCAGAGGGCTACAGCTCGCTCAGGCATGTAGCAAGGAACTGAGCTGTGTCCTCTCTATTTATTTGTGTTCAAGTAATAATGGTAGGAGTTACTAGAAATAGTAAGTGATTATGGAATGACACTTTCTTAGTAGAAGCAGGGAAAGAGTTACTAATGGGCAAAAGGAGAAAAGATGGCTAGTGACCTAAAGTGCCAGGAGGTCAGACTGATGGCACGCGCAGAATGGCAGCTGTGGGTGTCAGCGTTGGAGTCAGGAGATGATCATCTGGGCTGAACACGGAGATTGTGGCGAAGGTCCAAAAGGAAAACATGATACTCTTGATGACTGTGTCTCAGTAATTTGCGCGGTTTCTTCCCCTCCATGGGGCAGCTGGTGGGTTCAAGCTGCCGATTTTGCACTTACTAGTCCAACTTATAACCCATCATGCCACCAAGGCACTTTAAGCCGTGGATAGCCATAAAAATATTTGAAAGCTATATCCTTGAGTCATGTGGGCAAATTTAGTCAAGAATCTATACTCGCCCACCTTCAATAAGCAGGTCGTCTGGCAATGACAGATGAGCCCACAGGTGGTCTGAATCTCAAGTATCTCCCAGTCCAAGTGTCTACTTCTGCACTCAGGTAAACCTTAACAAGGGCCCTGCCAACTTAAGCCAAACATCTCTTCCACATGGCTTGCACACTTCTTCTTTTAAACCAGAACCCATTTCTCAAACAATACAGAGTTGAAGTATTTATCTTGACTTATTCTGTGAACACCCTGGCTTAGACATCTAGTTTATCAGGCATCTACATGCTACACAGTAGTTTGCTACTCAGTTCCCAGCATTTCTAGGATCTGCCAATGGGAGTACCTGATGGGTGTGTAAAGAGGAATAAAAAGGGAGGGATGTTTTTAATCTAGCAGAGACAAAAGATGAAAAGAGAAGAAGACAGAGAACAATCACAGCACCATATCATGGATGACAGAGGGAGTTTCAGAATGAAGAGTGCTCTCAATAGCATCAAATGCTTCAGACACGAGTGGTAAATTTTATTGGATTTTCCTAGGTGAAATCATTTAAGGACATTTTCATACATTATTTTACTCAATCTTAACACCTATTCTGTATAGTTGACAGTATTATCATCTTCTTCCTTTCAGCTTCACGTAGCCTTGCGTGATAACGCCGGGGTTCAAATGCAGTAATATCACTGTTTCTATGTGTCGTCGTGAAAACGAGCTAAGACGCACCACTCCATACCAGTGTGCTGCGGTTGCCTCACCAAGCAGGGTGACCGGAGAGAGGGTGATTGGCAATGCTGGAGTTCAAGACTGACTGAGGTAGCAGGAGCAAGGTGGGCGTAATAAAGAGGAGAGGATAAATAGTGGAAGTGGCAAGAAAGAGACAGAGGGGATGTTAAATAAATGGATTTCTTTTCGAGAGGACCCCACAGAGTTAATAAGATATTGATAACAGACTCAAGAAGTGGATTATTAAAACAAGATGTCAAGGAATACTAAACAGAATAAGGAAGGTAAGGTCATTAGTAGACTTACCTTGAAGAAGGAAGCTGCTATACTTTGTATCATATGATTAAGCTGTTTGTGAAATGCTAACAGTTTGATATGACTATTGATAAATATTTGGCAATCTTGCTTAGCTGGTGGCAAAGCTTTAATCATTGGGAAGACTGCATTACTTTCAAAAAACCACCTTTTTTCACAGTTTTATTGGCATATAATTCATATCATATAATTCAATAGTTCAAGCTTATAAAGAGTTGTACAATCATCACCACGATAGATTGTAGAACATTTTCTCCTTTCTTGTTACTCATTGTGATTAGCTCCCTTTTTCCCTGAAACCTCCCCTGCCACACCTCAGGAAACTGTCAGTCTCTAGCGATTTACCTATCCAGGATTTCATAGACAGAAAGCCGAAAAAATGATCAATAACAAAGTAAAACAGAGGGAAGCCCCACTTGAAAAGAAAGAAAAAATTAAAAACTCGATCACATTTGAAAGGGACCCAGAGGAGAAGATCTGAAAAAGCACTGCACGTTACCTTGCTGGCTTCCTCCTCTTGGAACCCCTCTTCAAGAACGTGCAGTAGATGTTTTCTCTTCATGATGATGTCAGGCTCAAAAATATAAAACAGGCATTCCATCGTCTTTCGGTGGCTCCTGAATAATAAGTGAAATGGAGAACAGTTGAGAACTGATTTCATCAAATCTTACCCACACGGAAGGCCAATCTGGCCTGCTGGTGCTGTTTCCCGTTGACGTCAGCTTTCCCAGCATCAGAGTTCGGTTCTCCCCGCTCTCCTCTAGCAACAAGAGGCCGCCCGCCGTGAAGACACCTTGAGGTCGGACTAGCCCGAGGGATGCAAGAAGAGGAAAAGGTTGCCGACAAGGGTGCATTTTTCATGTTGGAAAGTGTTAAAACAGTGAAGCTTTAGAACAAAAACAAACTAAAACAGCACTTTGTAAAGATTCCCTTATAGAAAGTAACGTCTTACTCTGAATCGTGTATATCTTCACTGTCCAAAAACTTTTGGAATTTCTCTTCGAATTTTAGACGAAGAATACGGTTGTTCACTTTAATGACACGTTTTACTTTCACTCCTGTGATGCCGTACATTCTGAAGTCCCAGGAGCAAAAACGCGACAGCATTAATTCATGGCAGGAGTTGAACCTGGGCGGAAAGATCAAATAGACAGAGAAGACGGCATGGTTTCCTCAGTCTGTGGGAGAACACAGACTTGGGCAGCGTGCAGTTGACAAGTCAGAGCTCATATTTGTGTGTTTTTGTTAAATATGGTCCTCGAACAGCTGTGTTTGGGGTTTGAATGTTGTTGCTATGTACCCACGAGTCCTGTCTGACTCTAGGGACCCCGAGGAAGAGTAAGCACAACTGCCCCATGGAGTTTCCTTGTCTGAAAGCTTTGTGGGAGCAGGTCGTCAGGGCTTCTCCCCTTGATTCAATAGTTGAGATGTAATCAATCAAAGAGGCACTCAAGTGAAACATGAAGCTCGTCATCATGTTAGTATGATAGGTTGATTCTGGCTGAATGATGTGTTGGCTGAGCAACCCGCCCGACCTGAAATATTCTGTTTTTTATGTCAGTGGAACTGCATATCCCTGGCTTTCCTCTTCTTAGTTGCTCCTTTATATATATATTAGAAAGAACCAGTTTAAAGCGATATATATATATCTTTTTCTTCTCACAAACTTATAAATGTTGGAGTGCCCCAGGGGTCAATCTATGGCTCTCCTTTTGCTTCCTTGAATATTCTTCATTATGTGAGTTCATCTAGTACATCATGGTTATAAACACACACACATAATGCTTAAAATATCTCATGAAAAATTACAGTATTTTATTTCTAATGCTGATCACTACTCAATGGTAATATATTTTTTCTTGAAATATTATTTGGATCCAGTTGTGAGGCCCTGGCAAGAGCCCAGTTAGTCTACAATCCATTCAGCTCTCACACTCCATGCCCCTGTGCAGCTATCCTAAGTGCCCCAAGACCCTATATCAAACAACCAGGGGCAAACCCTATAGCCAAGCTTGTAGAATTATTCAAGAGACCTAATCCCCAGGAAGCCTGGGAAAACTAGCTAACAACAACCTGCTAGTCATATGGAATCTATCTCCCCAAATCCCAGCTTGCTGTTTCCCTGTCTCAGTATAACTATCTATCTGTGTGACCCTGCTTAGTAGCCTTCTCTTGTTCGGCATTGTAACTAACAAGCTTATCTCTCATTTATTTAAGTTTTGTGTGGTGTCCCACCAAAAAACCTGCAGTCATACCCAATATCATGTCATTATTAAACACTTACTTAGCTGGATATGACTATTTGATTGCCTATTTTGTCAGTCCACTAGTATATATAATAGGCATCTCAAGTCACTTGTTCAGAAACTGTCCCCAAACCTGCTGCTCCCAAGTGTTCTCCATTTCAGCACAGAGCGCAATCATCCAGCTGTAACTTAAGTTAAAAACCCAAGAATGTCCCTTGCCTCCTCACTCTTCCTAACCAATATGCAATTCTTCAGAAGATCTGTTGGGCTCTACATCGGAAACACTTTGTGAATATAACTATGTTTGATCAATGCCACTGTTGACACCCTAATCTCTATCACTACCATCTCTCAGTTGCACCATTGCAATAGCTTCCTAACTTTAGTTATTAAAAATGAAGGAGCCAGAGTCTGCTGTCATGGAGCTGATATTCCAAGACGGGCAACCAAAAAGGAACAGATACAGGCATAAATAATTTCTAGAGAAGCCTACAGAATAAGGAGTGGAGTGGGCTACTTTAGACAGGCTGTTGGTGAACAGCTTCAGAGAAGAGAAGTGAGCTGAGAACTGGAGAGGAGGAAGAGCCAGGTATGTGAAGAGCGCAGGGTAAGTACAGAAGCATTCAATTGGTAGCTGCTGCCTGTAATGGTCATGCTTACAATAATTCTGCCCGTGTCTTTAAGTGGTAAACATTTAATGAAGAGCTCAGCAAATGAATCAATTTTGGGGGAAAGTAAGTGAACCTCGTATGGGATACATTTACCTTTGATGAGGTGTCTAGGTTCTCACCTACATGATTCGCCAAGGCTTGAACTTGAATGTGAGCTATGACCATGAAGGTGGGCTTCCTGATGGGTAAACTCTGAGACCAGGATCTGGGCTCCTAGTTTAGAATCTCTTCCTTTTTCATTAGCCAAGATTGAACCACTGACACCTGGGACTGCCCTTTTAAAAATTACTCCTCTTTTAAAAGTGAAAAGTGAGCTGTCCAGAGAAACTCAGCTTCCCTCCTATAGAGGGATTATTTGCTGGGATTATACCAGTCCCCCAACTAAAACTAAACCCCTTACAGAGTTGATTCTGAGGCATACTAGCCTCCCCAACACTCCCTGCCATGGAGTCAATGCTGACTCCACATGGGCTTCCGAGACTGTAATTGTTTATGGGAGTAGAAAGCCAAGTCTTTCTCCCCAGTAGCTGCTGCTGGTTTTAAACTGCTGACCATTGGATCAAAGCCCAATATGTAACCACTACACAACTACCATCCACAGAGACTGTATATCTTTATAGGAGCAGAACACCTCATTTTCTCCCTTGTAGCAACTGATGGGTTTGAACCACTGGCTTTGTGGTTAGGAGCCTAATGCCTAACCCACAGTGCCACTGGGTTTCCTTAAATCAGTCATACCAAAATCAAACTGACTACCATTGAGTCGATGCTGACTCAGAGTGGCCCTATAGAACAGGATAGAACTGTCATTTTGAGTTTCCAAGACTGTTAACTCTTTACAGGAGTAGAAAGCTCCATCTTTCTCCCGAGGAGCTGACCTTTAAAAACTGCTTTGAACTGCTGACCTTGGGGTTATCAGCTCAATGCGTAAGTCTCTCCCCCTCAATGTCTTACAACACTGAAACTTTGATAGAAACTAGTGCAGCAGACATTTCAGATAAAGTTTAAGTTATAAAGTGGATATTTTATAACTCGTGGGAGTGGTGTTCCCTAGGAATGAAGGAACCAGTAACAGGCACAGGGAAACTCCAGGGGATGTGGACCTTTCAGAGAGCTTTACTTGGCCCTGGAATTCATTGGACTGAGTTCTACCTTATGCTGTTGTTGCTGAGAACTCCTGAGTTGATTCTGCCTCAGAGACCCGATGCGCAAGAGCAGAGCTCCCCCATCGGCTGCACACTTTACAAAGCAGACCGCACCGTCTTTTTCCTGTGGAGTTGCTAGCCGTTCAGGCAGCAGCCAACTGCTTAATCATTTGCACCACCAGGGCTCCTAAGAACTGGATATAAGAAACCGTATTGCTAGGAAGATGGGGACAGAGTTCGATTTGGGGACACAGGAAGTAAAGTCTTTACTCACTGAGAATCAATCATCTGGGGGTGAGAAAACATTATTCACAGTGTGCTGGAAGAGAGAGAACTAGCTTAAGGCTGGTAGAAATATGCTGGGACTGCCACTGCCATCAATTCTTCACAACTTCCCACAGCCTCGCTGCAAATGTGCTACAGGAGAGCAAGCATCACTGGTCCGAGGTACAGAGAGCTTTTTTTAGTCTAAATTTCAAATAGTGACTGTCTTATAAAATAATCTCTAAATCTGCCCTGGCTTTCCTCTAAGGAGTCCCTTACCTTTAAGGGCATCTTGCAAACCACGAGTCCAACCTCTCTTAAAATAATCAGACCCCTCTCATGAAAAGCTACTGGTAGCTCTCAAGGTTTTTCTATTTACATGCCTTTGTACATATTCCCTTGTGTGGGACAGTCCTCCCAATTCTTTGTATAGTTAACTTCTATCTGCTCTTTAAAAAGCCACCTTTCTTCAAGTGTCCCCCCAAATCCATGAAATTCTCTTTAAATCCCCATCGACGTTAAATGTTCTTGTGCTCCACACTTGCAACTATTCTGGAACCCATTTCTGTTTTGATGACATAGTCTCCCCTACCCGCTTCCAGGCTTGAGAAGGGGAGAGCTGCGTCGTACTTTACTAGTAGCATTAGCAGCTCACATGGCTTCTGGTCTGGACCAGAGGCTTAGTGAATCTGTACTGAGGAACTGAACACACTAGAAATGCTAGTCTATATCTTCATTGCATCTATACATCAATCGGGAGGAAATGTAGTGGGATAAGTGTAAGCAAAACAGTAGTAGGGAATAGGAAGGATACAACTCATTCCATGAAAATTCAAAATCAACAATGAGTATATCTGATGGGCATGATAAAAATATGTCTTGCATTATTAGAGCGGCTCTTGAAGGACAGGTAAGTTTGGACAAGCAGTGACACAATGAGGGTGGGAGATATAAAGAGAGTCTGGGTGAAAGAAGCTGAACAACCAAATGTACCTGCCAAGGATAATCTGAGAGCAGTGTGGAATATTCTGGATTAGCTGACTTTGAAGGGGGTTGAAAGGAGATAGTGCAGCTTTGACACCATAAAGTGGCGGACACTAAATGTTGGCATAAAGGGTTTGGATATAATTTGGAAGGGAACAGGTAGCTTTTCATATTATTTTAACAGAACGCTCTCTGTAGCGAAAACACTCTACTGTACATAAAATGGGAGACCATTTAGGAACCTATGTTTGTTGATTAATGATGACTAAGCGCCTACTGCCTGCAGGTACTGTGCTAGGTATTGCAGTTATAGTCTAGATGAGGGTTCCAAAGGCCTGTGTGGAGGTCAAAATGGACAGGAGGGAGTGAATGCAAGAGGCCTTGTGTGGGAGCACCTTTGTTTTGGCACCTCATTGGACGGGGAGATAATAGGGAGAGGTTGGTATTAGGCTTCAGCATCTGTTGAGTCTCGACAGGGAGGTAAGGTTCTGAAGGAATGGGTGGCTTGTGAGTATGAAGAATGAAACCAAAATATAAATATTAAGCACTAGTTATTTTCACACTATTGTGTATAATATATCAGCAACCTTCGTGACAGATTTTTTTCTTCTCATTTTGCAGCTGAAGTTCAGACAGCTTAAATAGTTGATTCAAGATCATACAGATAAGAGTTTAAACTTAGGTTTTCTGAATCTAACTCCATTACATAACTACGTAATGACTCCACAACCGAGTTCCCTTCGGAATGTGCTGAGCTTGCCTTGCCAGTTGGACATCCAGATAGACATGCTGAACCATCAAAAGTTCAGGACTGAAGTCTAAGAGAGAGATTGTAACTATAAGTTATTTGTTATTGTACAGGAGGAGAAGAGACTGCCGAGGGAGAGAGTACAAAGACAACGTCTAGACATAGAGTTCATCTTTGACCAACTTGGGTTTGAACCTCAACATGTGAGTCCTCTTACACAAGGATTTTTTTTTTAATTATCTTATAATGTTCTTCCTCTCTAAGGGAGCAGTTCCTCTCTCCAGAAAATTGTGTATCAAAATAAAAAGTGATCTCTCAAAGTTTTAGCGTATTTTTAATTGAGTAAATGTAATACTGTAAAGATTGATTGCCATGGGAACCATACAGAGTGCCACTCGTCATGCTGGAAGTGCTCCCAAAATGCAAAGAAGAGTCATAACATTACAAAAAAAAATTGAATTGCTTGATATGTACCGTAGATTGAAATCTGCAATGGCTGTTTATGTCTGCTATTTCAAGATCAAGGATTCCAGCATAAGGGTCACTGTAAGAAATGGAAAGCCTTTGCTGTAGCTATGCCAACCCAAAACAAACAAAATCCCTGTTCTCCTCAAGTCAGTTTCAACCCAGAGTGTGGCAGTTACATAATCCTGTGTCAACTTAAGGGTGTTAAGAGTGAAGGGGTGGAATCTTGACTGTCAATCAGGTTACAGACTGATGATGCCTCCCTTTGGGCATGGTCTTCTCATGAGGATTCTGGGAACTTTCTCTCTCTGCTTTACCTTCCTGTTGAAGAGCCACACTCAGAGAGCTAGAGGAGACGTGTGAAGACCCATACCAGTGCTGAGATGTTTCCACAGCGATTGGATCCACAAGATTTTGCACCCACCAGCCTGTGATCTTTTTCCATTGTGGGTCACTGAATGTGACTGTGACTGTGTGAGGCTGAAGAAGGATTTTTGGATTAGTATTTTATTTATGGGCTAAGATCAGACTTATGGACTGGCTCTGAACTGGACTGGTACATTTTCTTAATATACAATTACTCTTCCATATAAAGCGCTTCCTTATACAGATATGAGTGTCTCTGGATTTGTTTCTCTAGTCAACCCGGCCTAACACACATAGCGACCCTAAGGGCTGAGTTGAACTATTCCTAAGGGTTTCTGAGTCTGTAAATGTTTAAAGAAGCAAGACTGCCTCATCTGTCTCCTATGTAGTGGCTATTGGATTTGAATGGCTGACTTTTTCGCAAGCAGCACATTGCTTAACTGCCTGTGCTACCAGGATATACCAGCAAGAAAATCTTGCTCTTTTTGTGTAATACCATTTGATCTCTTATTGAAAACGCAGCCCATGTGAGTACAGTATATCATACATGCTGCTGCTGTCAGGTGTCATTGAGTCAGTTCCGAATCATAGCGACCTTGCATACAACAGAATAAGACACCGCCAGCCCTGCGCCACCCTCATAATTGTTCTTATGGTTGAGCCCATTGTCGTCGCCACGGTATCAATCCATCTTATCCAGGGTCTTTCTCTTTTTTGAAAGCCCTCTACCAAGCATGATGTCCTTTCTAGGAACTAGTCTCTTCTGACAACATGCCCAAAGTACATGAGACAAAGTCCCACTCTTCTTGCCTCTAGGGAACATTCTGTACTTCTTCCAAAACAGATTTGTTGGTTCTTTTTGCCAACACCCTAATTCAAATGCATCGACTTCTCTTCAGTTTTCCTTATTCAATGTACAAATTTCGCATCCATAAGAAGCGATTGAAAACACCATGGCTTGTGTCAGGCATACCTTAGTCCTCAAAGTAAACTCCTTGCTTTTCAACACTTTAAAGAGGCCCGTGCAGCAGATTTTCCCGAGGCACCGTGTTGTTTGATCTCTTGACTGCTGCTTCCATGAGTATTGATTATGGATCCAAGCAAGGCAAAATCCTGGACAACTTCAATCTTTGCTCCATTTATCATGATGTTACCTATTGGTCCTGTTGTGAGGATTTTGGTTTTCTTTACAAGTTGTAATACATACTAAAGGCTGCAATCCTTGTTCTTCATCAGCAATTGCTTCAAGTCCTCTTCATTTTCAGTAAGTAAGGTTGTGTCTATTGTAGATTGTTAATAGGCCTTCCTCCAATCCTGAAGGAAGCCTGATGGTTTAGTGGTTATATGCTGGGCTTCTAATCATAAGGTCAGTAGTTTGAAACTACCAGGAATTCTGAGGGAGAAAAGTGGGGCTTTTTACTCCCACAAAGAGTTACAGTCTGAGAAACTCACAGGAGCACTTCTGTGCTGTCGTATACGGTCCTTCTGAGTGGGCATTGATGCACATTCTTCTTCACATAATCCAGATTCTGATTATTTTCTCAGCATATAGTTTGAATAAATATGGTGAGAGGATACAGCCCTGACACACAATTTTTCTGATTTTAAACCATGCTGCATTCCCTTGTGCTGTTCCCACAACTGCCTCTTTAACCATGTACAAGTTCCACATAAGCATAATGAAGTGTTCTGTAATTATCATTCTTCTCAAGGCTAGACATAGTTTATGATCCACATAGTCAAATGCCTTGCCATAGTCAACAAAACACAAGTAAGCATCTTTCTGGTATTCTCTGCTTTCAGTCAAGATCCATCTGCTATCAGCAATGATATCCCTTGTTCCATATCCTCTTCTAAATCCAGCCTGGACCCCTGGCAGCTCCCTGTCAATGTACTGGTACAACCATTGCTGCTGATATTCAGCAAAATTTTACTTGCATGTGATATCAACAATAATGTTCGATCATTGGAGCATTCTGTTGGGTCATTGTTCTTTGCAATGGGTACAAATAGGGATCTCTTCCGGTCAGTTGGCCAAATACCTGTCTTTCAATTTTCCTGGCATAGACGAGTGAGTGCTTCCAGTGCTTCATCAGCTTGTTAAAACATTTCAATTGGTATTCCATCCATTCCTGGAGCCTTGTTTGTGGCTAATATTTTCAGTGCAGCTGGAACTTCTTCCTTCAGTAAAATTGGTTCTTGCTCATGCTACCTATTGACATGCTCAATGTTCACTAGTTCTTTCTGGTACAGTGTCTCTGTGTATGTTTTCTATATTCTTTTCCTTCTTCCTGCATTATTCAATATTTTGCCCATAGAATCTTTCAGTGTTGCAACTTAGGGCTCGGATTTTAGAAAATTCTTTCAGTTTAAGATATGCTGAAGATCATTCAATAACAGTTGATGAACTTCAGCAATATTTTACTTGCATGTGATATTAAGGGTATTGTTCTATAATTTGAGCATTCTGTTGGGTCACCTTTTTTTGGAAATGCCATTGGTTTATGTTATTGTATAAGGCTTTGGGTCAATAGCAGTTATATTTTTGGGGAGTCAAAAATTATACATGTTGTTCAAAGATCAATTGTACAAAAAAACAAGAGGTGAAATTACACGGAAGTTATGGTTAACAGTGTCTGATACTGTAGTGGTCACTAAGACTGGAAGGTGGACATGTCCACAATTGTGCCTTAGATCACTGACTGAACTATTCAGCTACATGAATTGATGACTACAAACATTCTTTAATATAAAAATGATGCATTTATCTAGCAAATGTGGAATGCACATATTTTTAAAAGGCTGGAACTAAATCAAACCTGTTAAAACCTTTTAAAACTTCATAATCCTAAAGAAGGGTCTAATAAATACTGTTACTGGACTCACTGACTTAAATAAAGATCTTATCTTGTATAAAACCAAAACTTTCTGCTGATATAGTTCCTTGAAACAATATAGCATGGCTTTTTTAATACACAGGCATATAGTTCAATTAATTGGTGAATATCATCATAGGCTCTGTCTGCATTATAGTCATTACGGATCTGAGGGGTTTCAAATGTTTGTGAAGAAATGCCATTTGCGTTCAATTCCATTCTTCAAACACTTTGGAACCCCCCCTTGTTCTATTAAAGTGATACAGAACCTTCAATTAATAATGATCCATTAATAACCAATCCAGGCCTGTGCTCAGTGTTAGGACTTATGAAGCATAGAAGCTTAGAGTCACTTATAATTAATTCATGGTGTTTTAAAGGTTTTTGTTGTTATTGTTGGTTTGAATTGTAAATGCCCTCTATCTATAACCAGGTCAAATGCTTCTCTAGCTCAAGAGCCATGTCTTTGATGTTCTGGAGTACCCACTTGATGCATGCGGTCTGATGTCTCTGGGTATTTCAATAGGCAAGGCAAGTCTTCAACAATGATGATACACTGGAGTGTCGACAATCCACTTAACTTGGAAGTCTCTATAAAATATAGCTCTGGTAAAGTAGGAAATGGAATAAATGTTTTCTTTCACAATGAAAGTTAAGAAATATTGAATGACATTAGTTGGAAATCCATAGTGCTCTTTCAGCTAAAGAAATAAAGAAAGGTTGCTTTGAGAGAAAACTTTCATATTTAAATCTTGACTCAACCAAAGAACTCGTTTCAATGCTAGACCCATAGCTTGAAAAAAATTAATTAAAAGAAGAGTTAGTGTTGGAATAGCACACTGAGGAATATAGCACATAGCAATTTAAAGTACTTTTGTATTTTAGCAGTTATTTCTTAGCACACATAAGAGATCATAGCTAAGGTGACCAAACGTCTAAAGTATACAGATAATAATAATAAAGTCATTGAAATCTTGCCATCATATATTTGATTTTTCTCCTGACAGTGGATCAAGGTTAGTCTTAATAAAACCAAATAAACAATTAGTAATGATTATCCAAGTCAAAATGAGCTCAACATTTGCTATCAGGCTGACATGGTTATCTAAATGGTACCCCACCCCCTTCACGCCCTTTCACCTCACAATCTGCTTGTTTAGTAAGGGCTTCCTCCGCAACAAGTTAACTTAAACAGTACAAGCAATTCTGTTTCATTTGAGTGAATATAAGTGAAAGCCTGAAAATTATTTGTGAACCCTGCACAGAGACACTTTTCAATGTTTGCACTTGACAAAAATCAAGGGCTTTACTTATTTGCAAAGGAATAGGTTAAATACTTTTTATATCTTTGTCCAAGTATTGTGGTTAAGTAACTGCTGGGAAAATAAATGTATTGATATAAAAGAAATTATTCATTTTCAAAGGTCTCATTCTCTGTTGGGCAATGCATCTTACCCTTTGCCACCAAACTAGTCTGCAGGGCCCTTGCGAAGCTTTTACTCACAGAAGTGAATGAAAAGGCACATCTATTTGAAAGCAGTTGCTTGGGTTAAAGCAAACCACAACAACCACACATATACATTATTTTTCAGAAAGTTAATGCCAATATTTCATTCTACTCCATGAGTGTTTGTTATAGCCGTGGCTGAGTATAATTATGCCCCAAGGTGACATGCCCAGGGCAATCCACCACCCCGCATGCCTCTTGGCACATCTGCACACACCCAGGTTCACAGAGTGGCTCTACAGCAATCTACGGTTATTTTAGGGCTTCTTAACTGTGAGAAAATGAGGTGAGAAATGGGAATGTTACAGCAGTATTTTGGGATCAGTTATTTGGTTGGGCCTCTCAGTGAGGCCACATGACCACCTCCTCGTTTCTAGTAGTGGGCCTTGATTCTGGAGTCTGGACCTAAACACACATAAAAATAAATAGTTGACCCTAAACTGCCCGCCCCCCACCATACCCCTAAATTATATCCTGTCCCCAGCTATGGAAAATTGAGTAAAGAGCAATGCAATACCATTAGAATGGTTTCAATGTTAGTTTAGAGAAATGGTGTTAAAAGAGATATGTTTAGGTAGTAAAATAGGTAACTATCAATGTTCAATGAATAAATATTCTACATAAGAAGTGTTGCAAAACTTAAATATTTTTATAAGCTGATCTCTTAGGTGTTGATTTTTAAGGACTTAATATTTTTTGTAAGCTATAATTAAATTTCAAACACATTTACCAGTCATCAGATTGATTGCCTTCTTCAAAATGAATATTTCCCACAGTCTCCAACTCAATTAACAAACAGGGGATCAATAAACCATAACTTTTCTTCTTTTTCTTTACTTCAATATGATACATTTCTTCAATTCTTTTGAAGGAAAAATATAGTCATTAGTATGGTCTCAAGATCATGACATGAAAATTCACAATAGAATTTTTTTAAATTGGTATTGAAACACAAGACTTTTTCAATGGATAAAGAAAGTTTGGTGTTAATAATTAAGTAAAAGACATTCTTTTGGAGGGTCAATTCAAATAACCTCAAATTTTGCACATCTCAGAAGAAGTGAGGGTTAGAAGATCATCCTGGCTCTACCACTTCAGTCTCTAAGATCTTAGAGCCTTTGTTCTTCAGTTTACTCAATAAAACACCAGTGATGGCTTGTTGTCGCTGTTGGATAGTGTTGGACTGCTAACTGCAAGGCTGGCAATTAACCACCATCACCCACCCCCACCCCCTGACCCCCAACTGCTCCACAGGAGAAAGAGGAAGCTGTCTATTCCAGTAAAGATTTACTGCCTTGCAAACCCTTTACATAAAGTTGCTGTCAGGTCAGAAATGACACAATGGCACTGGATATGAGTTGCAAAGGACTTGAAGGTAGTAGGTTTGCTTTTTTTTAATGCCTCCTTAAAAAACTGTTTGTAGGATTCTGAGTGCAAAATGCATGTAAAGCTCTTAGCAACCAATCTGGGCACAGAGTAGTAACCCAAGAAGTGTTAGCTATTATCCTTGTGTTAGATGGAAAACCATGAGGTGGGTGGTTCAAGTCTACCAACCACTCAACAGGAGAAAGATGAAACCATTTGTTCCCATAAAGATTTGCAGTCATGGAATCCCTATGAAGGGTCACTATGAACCACAATGCATCCAATGGCACTGTTTGTTTTGTTTTTGAATTTTAATGTGTCATTTTATTGGGGTATCTTACAGCTCTTATAACAATCCATACATCAATTTTATCAAGCACATTAGTACATATGTTCAATGGCACTGGTTTTGTTTGTCTGTTTTGTTATATTATTGTTGATCATACTATTATAGGGCCAACCAACTTAGTCCCTTAGTACCCTAATACACTTTTTCAGTATTATTAAGCATCTTTATTTTATATTCCTACATTCAACCTGGGCATTTTTCTGTACAATTCCATACAAGTGTGTATAATATATTATGCCTGGTCTCGGGTTCTGCACCAGTGGCAGCTCTGATGTCGTCCGTTTGTAAGCATTAGAGGGGTGCTGTGACAAGAAGACTCTCAGAGGGAAACTCCTTGTCCAAATTAGACCTGTCTCTGCCAGCTTTGAAGCAATGGTGCCTATATGTAATAGGAAACTGAATTGGAAGGACATTTCATGCTTTAGTTCACTGTTGATCTCATAATTACCATCTACTCCTGAAAACAGGGACCTGAGCTCAACTGATGGGCCTCTTGTTTCAAATCGGAACTAACCCATTCATTAAACATACTCATCCATTTTTTTGGTCCAGAATGCTACCCTTTCATTCAAGGCTTTTAGTTTTAGCAGTATCTTCTGTTGAAAGTTTGGTTCTTCTGTGAATGCTTCACAGGTCTTCGATTGTTCAAGTTCAGATACTTTACTGTTACTAGATCTCTCACTGTGTCCTTTGCCACATCTCTTAAGTTCAGCCAGCTCTTGTTCCAACTGTTGAAAACAAAGGGCCAAGGTGCAAAATGAACATTTAAAAGTTAGAGCAAAGCTTCAATTCAGGCATTGATCTTTTATTAGAATCTGTTATATATATTGAAAAGAAAACCAAACCAAACTCACTGTTGTCTAGTCAATTCTGACTTGCTTAGACATACATCTATAGTTAACTTAAATGAACAAAGTAAAAAATCTATGCTAATAAGTACCCTAAATTTAATAAACAACAACAATAACACCAACAACCAAAAAACCTCTCACTGCCACTGAGTTGATTCTGACTCATAATCACCCTATCAGACAGGGCAGAAATGCCCTTATGGGTTTCTAAGACTGTAGCTGTTTATGAGAGAAGGAAGTCTCATCTTCCTCCTAAGTTTCATTAAAGGATGTCAAACATGGGATTACAGATGGTGCAAGCTCAGTCAGTCAATTTCTCTTGATTAATTGATGTTCTTACATACTTCCAACAGGATAACTCTTTAACTGAAAATGAGAAAATCTCATGAATTTGACTTCTCTTGAATCCAGGAACATAAAATTATAATGAATTCAGTTTGGGGTATAAATGAAATATTTAAATATCAAATAGTGTTGTGACTTTCAACATATCTACTTTTCAATTTTCCAATGACTTTTCAACTATAATGTTCTCTAAAGCATTAACCATAAAATACAGGAAAACAAATTCATATAATTCATTTTGATTCAAGTTTTTATATAGCTCAACATAGCACCGGTCTTGGTTTAATATTTTTTAAATATTTTGCTTCTCATAGATTTTTGCATTCATTTTCATTTTAAAAATACTGCATTAAATATTAGTTGTCTTGATTACTGAAGTTTGAGACTCCCTTAAATTTGGGGCCCATGTTGAATGCCTGACTACTTATCCTAACCCCAGCCCTGTTGGAATTCAAGATAAACAGTAGTACTCCAATCATGGAAGCAGCAGTCAAGATGCATATGAATATATGAACTTATAATTACCTATATTCTTTCTTTATAATGGTCAAATATAAAGTTTATAAGTGAAAAATTAATCATATTTATTCAAATATCTGTTGTCTGTGTGTTGATGATGGAAGTTGCACCTACTTGGTTCCAACTCATAGTGACCAGACCAGACATCAGTAAAACTGCTGCTGGAGCCTGCGCCATACTCATACATGTGTTTGACCCCATTTTGCAGCTACTGTGTCAATTCAGCTCATCACCAGCCTTCCTCCTTTTCACTGCTCATCCACTTGTGCACGATGTCCTTGTCCAGGGACTGGTCTCTCCAGATAACAAAGACTTGCCGTCCTCACTTCTAAAGAGCAGTCTGGCTATACTTCTTCCAAAGCGGTTATTTTTCTGTTCTTTTTGGGATTCATGGTATTTTCACTATTCTCACTAACACCCTAATTTGAATGCATCAACTCTTCTCCAGTATTCCTAATTCCTTGTTCGACTTTCATATGCATATGAGGTAATTAAAAATACCATGGCTTGGGTCAGGCACACCTTAGTTCTCAAAGCAATATCCTTGTTCTTCAAAACTTTAAAGAGGTCTTGTGCAGCATTTTTACCCAATGCAATGTCTTGTTTGAGCTTTTGATTGCTGCTTCCATGAACATTGCTTGTGAATTCCAGCAAGATGAAGTCTTTGATAACTTTACAGTCTTTACTTCGTTGTCTGTGGACCGTAGTGAGGAATTTTGTTTTCTTTATATTAGATTGTAATCCACATTTAAAACTGCAATCCTTGATCTTCAACAGCAAGTGCTTCAAGTCCTCCTCATCTTCAGCAAGCAAGGTTGTGTCATCTGAGCATAGAAGGTGGTTAATAAGCCTTCCACCAATCCTGATGCCACACTCTTCTACATAGAACCCAGCTTTCCTGATGATTTGCTCAGCATACAGATTGAATAAGTATGGTGAGAGGATACAACCCTGATGCACACTTTTAAAAAATTTTAAACCAAGCAGTATTCTCTGTTGTTCAAACTGCTGCCACTTGCTCTACGTAGAGGTTCCACATGAGCAGAATGAAGTGCTCTGGAATTCCCATTCTTCGCAAGGCTATCTGTAGCTGGTAATAAAGCCTTTCAACAGTCAATAAAATATCTAGATATATTTACAGCATTCTCTGATTTCAACTAAGATCCATCTGACATCAGCAATGATAACTTGTTCTACGTTCTCTGAATGTAGCCTGAATTTCTGGTAGCTCCTTGTCAATGTGCTGCTGCAACGATAGTTGAAGGATCTTCAGCAAAATTTAACTTGCATGTCAATGGATAATTTCTACCTTCTCTTAGGTCACCTTTCTTTAGAATGAATACAAATATGGATCTCAACTCACCTATTCAGATGACTAGGTAGCTGTCTTCAAAGTTCTTAGCACAGACGAGTGAGGGCTTCCAGTACACTTCATCAACCTGTTGCAACATATCCATTGATATTTTGTCAATTCCTGGAACCTTTTTGCTATTGCACTATAGCTTGGAATTCTTCCGTCAGGACCATCAATTCTTAACATATGCTACTTCTTGAAATAGTGGAATATTGCTTTTGCTTGGTACAGTGACTTGAGCATTCCTTCCATTTTCTTTTGATGCTTCCCAGGTCATTCACTATTTTGTATACAGAAACTTTCAATATTGCCACTTGAATCTTGAATTTTTCTTCAAGTCTTTCAGCTTAATATATGAGGAAGTACCCCCCCTCCCTAAAATAGCTCTGCTGGGCAGAGCTTTCATAGTATGCATTTGTTCTGCTAGGCGAGCACCCAGCAACTCACTCTGAGTCAGTGCACCCAGTGGCAGCACCTGGGAAGGTTCTCTATGGTCACAGTTAATTTTTTCGTAAAAGCAGTTTTGCTTAAACCTCGTTTTTGTGATGGCCAATTTAAGAGAACAGGGTGCAGCCGTGAAATTTTGTTTCCTGTTTGGGGAAAAATACCACAGAAACTGTTGTGATGTTGAACACAGTTTATAAGGAGAAAAACTCAAGTGTATGAGTGGTTTTCTCATTTCAAAAGAGGTGAAAAGTCGAATGATGATAAACCTCATTCTAGGCATCTATCAACTTCCCAAACGGAAAAATGTCGACTCATAGTGCATTTGGAGTTCATTTTACCAGGTCAGACTGCTAATCAAGCTTTCTATTTGGAGGTTCTGAAAAGATGATGTAACAGTGTGTGACAAAAAAGGCCTGATTTGAGGCAGACAGGGGACTGGTTCTGCCCCCACAACAGTGCACCTGCTCACAGCCATCTCAGCGTGCCAGTTGGCAAAAATATAGCATGCCTCTCTTGCCCCATGCACCTGCCTCACCGACCTCATTCTGTATGACTTCTTTTTGTGTCTGTGAATGAGGGACAGGACAGGACAGCGATTTGACAATATAGAAGAGGTGAAGAAAAACAAATCTGCTGGCAGCCATCCAGACAGATGAGTTTGAAAAACGTTTCCAAGAATGGAATCACAGATTTGACAAATGTACTAAGTGCAGCAGAGAGTACTTTGAAGGTGATAGGGCTGTTTTGTAAAAAAATTTGAATTGGTAACTTTGACAAAAACTTGTTTGGGGGGTAGCCCCTCTTCTGCTGAGTGTGTTTGCCCTTTTGGTCCCTAACTCCAGGTGTTTTCTCCTTTCACTGTGACATTTTGCTTTGTCTTCTCCAGTTGCCTTTTGAAATTTTCTACTCAGCTCTTTTACTTCATTATTTCTTCCTTCTGACTTAACTACTCTAAGTTGAAGATTAACTTTCTTTTTTTTTTAACATTTTTTAGGGGCTCATACAACTGTTATCACAATCCATACACACATCAATTGTGTAAAGCGCATTTATACATCATTCTCAAAACATTTTCTCTCCACTTAAACCCCCGACATTAGGTCCTCATTTTTCCCCTCCCTCCCCACTCCCCTCTCCCGCATGAGCCCTTGATAGTTTATAAATGGGTATTTTGTCATATCTTGCCCTGTCCGACGTCTCCCTTCACCCACTTTTCGGTTGTCTGTCCCCCAGGGAGGAGGTCACATATAGTTCCGAAGATTAACTTTCAGAGTCTCTTCTGATATCTACTTTGATCTTTTCTTTCTTTCCTGTCTTTTACATTTTTAGCAGTTTCACATAACATACAATTCAAAGGTTTAACTATAGTAAAATGAGTTATGCAAGAATCTTAATTTTACATTTTTTTCATTCTTGTACTCCTTATTATTAGCTCCCCATTTCTCCCCAACCTATATTGCCATAACCCTAAGGAACTATTAATCTAGGTACTGTCCCTATATATCTATCTACCCTGGATTCCATGTGAAGAAACTAATACCACCCCCCAAAAAAACCACCTAATAACAACAGAAAAAGTTCAATCCAAAAAAGCAGAAAATAATGAAAACCAGAACACATTTAAAATAGGTCAAGCAGGAAAATAAATGTTAAGGTGCTAAGCTTTAACTGAACTATAGCTGCATTAACCATTCTTTCTTGTCTTTTTAATGACTTTTGCTTGTGTGTGATGTTCTTGATGTCATCCCCCAGCTCCTCGGGTCTTCTGCCATTAGTGTTCAATGCATCAAATCTGTTCTTGACTTTCAAATGGGGTGTACTGAAGATCATGGATTTTAAAATTTTTTCTTCAGGTTTGCCTGAACTTATATATGAACAATTTGTGGTCGGTTCCTTACTCAGCCCCGGCCTTGTTTGTGCTCATCATATTGAGCTTCTCCCTCATCTCTTTCCACGGGTGTATTCAATTCGATTTCTGGGTATTCGATCTAGAGAAGTGCATATGTATACTCAAAATTCTATCTCGCAAAATTCTATCCGCGATCTCCAGCTTCATTTCTACCACCAAGGCCTTATATTCCAGCCACTGTTCCTTTCTCTTTGTTTCCAACTCTCCCATTCCAATCACTAATAATTAGTGGCATTGGTCACCAGCATCAAATTCAAAGGCATCAATTCTTCTTTGTTGTTGTTAGATGCCATCGAGTTGGCTCCAACCCATTGTGATCCCGTGCACAACAGAATGAAACACTGCGTGGCCCTTCACCAGACTCACAACTGGTTCTGTTCTTGAGCCCCTTGTTGCAGCCACAATGCCAGTCCATTTCACTGAGGGCTCTCCTCCTTCACTGCCTCTCTACCCTACCTAATATGATGTCCTTCTCCAAGGACCAGTCTGTCCTGACAATATGTCCAAAGCAGGTAACATGAAGTCTCGCTGTCCTTGTCTCTAAGGAGCACTCTGGCCATATTTCTTCTAAGACCAATCAGTTTGTCCTTTTAGCAGTCCATGGTACTTTCAATATTCTTCTTCAGCATCACAGTTCAAATGCATGGATTCATCTTCGTCATCCTCATTCAATGTCCAACTTTCACATGCATATGAAGCAATTGAAAATATCATGCCTTGGGTCAGGTGCACCATAGAGCTTCTTAGGTTATTATTCATGGTTTAGTTTTGCCTGCATACGAGACAATTAAAATACCTTGGTTTGGGCCAGGTACACCTTATTCATCAAAGTGACAGCCTTGCTATTTACGGTGGCATCTTGGCTCTGTGCTTTAAAGTGGTGCTTTGCAACAGACTTGCTCGGTGTAATACATTATTTGACTTCTTGACTGCTGCTTGCATGGGCAGTGATTGTGGATCCAAGTAAAATGAAATCCTTCACTACCTCTAATCTCCATTCATCGTAATAATGCTTATTAGTTTAATTGTAAGAATTTTGGTTTGCTTTCTGTGGAGGTGTGACCCATGTTGAAAGTTGCGATCCTTGATCTTCACTGGCTTCGAGTCATTTGTGTCATCTGCATGTTTCAGGTTGGAGTTTGCCTCCAACCTGATGTCATACTCCCCTTCATCCAGGCCAGATCTGTAGATTATTTACGTAGTCTACAAACTGAATAAACATGGTGAAAAGATGTAACCCTGGCACAGAACTTTACGGATTTCAAACAATATAGTATTTCCTATTCTCCTAGTAATGCACAAGTTCCAATATAATTATTGTGTCTCATATCTCTAGATTTTACCTAATACCTGTATTTTCACATGAAAATGAGATACAAAATTATTTTCATATAACTACCTATTATTTTATTAAAATACATCATTTAAATTATATTTTTATAAAAAATTTTCAAGTTGCAATGGCAACTAATACTCGCCCATCTTAGAAAAATGCTAGATATATTTCAAGAACCTGATTCATAATGGTTCCCCCTCTTGCTATAGCTTAAGAATAACTTAACTCATAAGTAAACATTTAGGCAATTTCTACTTTCTTATTATTAATAATGCAGTGATAAACATCCTTATGTATAAAACTTTATCAAAATCTTTTTAAAAAGAGTGCTAGAAATAGATTTATTAGCTCAAAGGCCATGAACATTCTTAGGCTCCTGATGTGCATGGCAGGCACCCTTCCATCAGTGGTGCTGTGCTGCCCCTGTCTTCAGCAGACCAAACACTAGCATATGCTAAGCTTTGACAGTTGTATGGATAAAATAATTTCTGATCACTTTAATTAACATTTGGAAGTAAGTAATGAGTAAAGATTGGATTCTCCTGTCAAATGTCTATTGGTAATTTTAAAGTTTCTTCTGGGTGAAATGCAGTTCATGTAACTTGATCGACTTTTCTATTTGGGTATTTAGACTTTCTCTTGTTTTAGAAGAGTTACTTATAGGCCGAAGGTTCCTTTGGTCGTCATGTTTGCTGAAAGCAATCTTTTTTCGGTTGGCCTTTATTTATTAATTTAATTAGTTATTTTTTACTGCACCAGAGTTTAATTACTTATTTGTTAATTGACTTATCATAGTTAAATCTAACTTTTGTTTTTTTGTGATTTCTAGTAATTGCTTAATCTGACCACTGAGATCAGTTAAATATGCATCTACATAGTTTTCAGTTTTTTCATTTTATGCTTTCATATAAGTAGCATTTACTTTTGATATGATGTAAAGATTCTATTTCCCGTCCCCCAAATAGTTTGACAGTTTTTCTAGTACTATTTGTTGAATAATCTATTATGTTCCCATACTTCACCTTTATAAAGTTATTTATTTATTATAAGTTCTTACATACACAAATGTCTGTTTTGTCTAAATAATCCTTAGTTTTTCAGGTTCTACCTTTAGTAAAGGAAACCCAGTTCTAAACCAGCAAGCACACAAAACATAGCCTGCTAAGGCATAGCTAGAGTTAAAGTTTCCACCTGTGAGTCAAGGGATATTTTAGCACTTCAAGCAAGAAAATGAATTTTGAGCACAACCTGCTGGTGTCTAATAAAAATGCAGCTGGAATGAGTCCTTACAGATCCTTCTAGCTCTCTGACAGTGTACATAACTTTAAAACATTTTATAAGTGAGTTAGCCCATGCTTTCTGTGGAAGTGAGCAGCCAAATTCATAAACCCCCATGCCACCAAAGCTCCTGAAGCCCACATTCTTTGAACTGCTATTTCTCAACACAGAATGCAGTTTAAAGTTAACCTCCTACAATGGAAACATTATTTTGGGAGCACCTATGACATGAAATACAGTATTGATTTGAAAGCATATATATTTTAAGTAGCATTATCTTTATATAGAAAGATATATAAATATATTATATATAAATATATCCACATTTTAAGATATATTTTATATTTCTATATGTATATATAAAGATAATGTTACTTTAGCTGGCATTTTTCTTAAATTGTAATCACATAAGTTTCATGACACTAAAGCTTACATTTTTCCTAGTGAATCTGAATAATTTTATTCGTTCTTCTGGCAACTTTTGTAATTTGCATTTTCGGTCATTCAGTTTTTCAAGCTCTTCATTAAGATGTCTCTGCACAGTCTTTATGCGCATATTGTAATACATTAATTTTTTCATTGTTGTGGCCTAAAAGTGAGAAAATTATTAAAATTTAGCTGAAAAAATAGAATTATTTGTTATTAGTGGTAATTTTAAAATTTATATTAGCAATACTAATATGACTGTGCCATGTCTTATATTACAAAGAGAAAGTTTTAAATGTCCAATTATTAATGGTTAAAGTGATAATAATGGCTACACAGATTCTACATTTAAACTCAATCAGCAAAACATACAATTTTAAAGATGTTCCTTGTGAATAATATTTTAAATGTAAGGCATATACTTATTTCTAGTTTGACAGCATAAAGAGACTATAGAAAATTCAATTTACACAATAGTATCATTTAGCTAATAAGACAGTATTACTAAAGCAAATGTATAGCTACATGGTTCTACTTGCTTAACTTGGGTAAAATCTTTAAATGTTAAAAGGAAAAATAAACTCGTTGCCAGTGAGTTCATTCAGAACCATATGGACCCTGTAGAACAGAGTAGAACTATCTCTTTAGGTTTTAGACGCTTTAAATCTGTACAGGATTAGACAGCTAGTGGGTTTGAACTGCTGATCTTATGATTAGCAGGTCAGTGTGTATAGCCCACTATGCCACCAGGGTTTTCTTCATTTTTAAAAAACATGACAATAAAATATTTCTTAATGATTTCATGCTTCAAATGAACTGGCTTTAAGATGGGGAAAAGTGCTAAGTGGCCAGTGTAATCTAATTTTCTTGAATTCTGTAATACCAAAGGATCACTCAGTTATCAATAGATGTATTATAGTAAATTGGTTAAATCTACCATTTAAACATATTATCAGTTAATTAGTGCTTAACAGGATAAGTCAACAAGAAGTATCTGTGGAGAAAATAAACAAACAAGGTGCACTATAAAAATATGATCTTGTTTTCAGCATTTACCTGAAATAATAAAGCCATTTCTCTTTACCAGGAAATCTGTACCTCGTTTAAGCTGGAAGGCTTGTATATGATTCTGAACACGCATTTTTACAAATGTAGCCTCTAGTTAGAGGTATCTATTTGATATAGAGTGAATAATCAAGATAGCTCATAATTATTTGTCATAAAGGACTAAATAGAAACAAACATATGGCAAGACGAAGAGGCCTAATCTAATTATTTTTCTTCATACTCCGACTGTAAATTATGATGTTCTGGAGCTAAAATTGATAAGTTAATCTGCCAAAAATAAGGAATTCATATGAAAAGAACAAATAAAAAATGTATTAGGATGATATAATGTTTTAGGACTGATAGAAAAGTCTCTAATAAGAGTTTGACGCAAACAAATTCATTAAGAAAAAAATGCAAGGAAATAGCAAATGATGTTTCTTGATTTTTTTT
Organism: Echinops telfairi; assembly: GCF_000313985.2. Classification (NCBI taxonomy): domain Eukaryota; kingdom Metazoa; phylum Chordata; class Mammalia; order Afrosoricida; family Tenrecidae; genus Echinops; species Echinops telfairi. The sequence continues at coordinate 46,312,503 of NW_022103915.1, forward strand.
TGGCATACATTTGCAAAAAACAATAAATAAGAGTTATCAATAATGTCTTTAATTCTCTTTGTTTGAGGTCTTAGAGAAGTGGGGAAGACTGTCCAAGAATTGGTAGGTGTATAGCAAATCAACTTTGAGGCTGATTCTATAATCCATTTGTTTATTTGAACATGCATTTGCATTTTTGAGAATTAAGCATCAATACAAAGTAATTGTCAACATCATTGCAAAGGAATTTGGTAGAAAAGTTATAATAGAAAAGTTTGTTTTAAATTAGAATTTAATTATAACGCTAACTGCACTTACTGAAGAAGTTCAAATAATACAGCCTTCGGAATGGATTACAACTCAATATAAAGAAAACAAAGTTCTCACAACTGGCCCAATGGATATCATCACGATAAATAGAGAAACATTGTCAAAGATTTCATTTTACTTGGATCCACAATCAACACTCATGGAAGCAGCAGTCAAGAAATTGAATGATGTATTGTAGTTGGCAAATCTTTTGCATCAGACCTCTTTAAAGTGTTAAAGAGCATTTTGAGGATCAAGGTGTGCCTGACTCAGCCATGACTTTTTATATCACCTCATATGTGTGTGAAAGCTGGACAGGAAATAAGAAATACAGGAGAAGAATTAATGTGTTTGAATTATGATGTTGGGCTGCCAGAACAAGAAACACATCTGTCTTGGCGGAAATACATCCAGAATGTTTCCTAGAAGCTAGGACGCTGAGATCTTACCTCACTTACTTTGGACAAATGATCAGAAGAGACCAGACCCTGGAGAGTGGCATCATGATTGGCAAGGGAAAAGAGGAAGACCCTCAACAGTGGCTGCAACAATGGGCTCAAACGTAATGATAATTGTGAAATTGACACATGACCAGGGAGTGTTTTGTTCTGCTGTCCATAGGGTCATTATGAGTCAGAGCCAACGATGGTACCCAACACATAATGCTATATTCAAAAATGGAAGGTGACCCCCTCACCCCTCCCTGCTGGAAATGGGTTAGACGTTGCATTTCATAAAACTAACCGAAGTTCTGTCTACTGATGCAGCGCAAGAGATGTTTAAGACAAAAAAAAAAGAAAGAAAGAAAGATGCTCTTTAGGGGGTTTGTTTGTTTCTATTTTTTTAAATATATATCTTTGAGGGAAAACACTGATGAATGGTCAGAGCTCACATTTTCATCAGGCGCCTTTCCTAATAATATGGTTCAACTGTGAATGTAGAAGGGGGAGGGAGGGAGAAAAAGAAAACTCTGGAGTTAGAGGATTTAGAAAAAATAAAAATACAGTTGTTACAAATAAAGAATACAGAGTTCAAAACAACCACAACCCCAACAAACCAAAAGCTCTGAGTGCTCAGAATTGGCAGCACAATAGAAAGAAAAACGCTCTCCGACCTGTATTGCGGCCATCTGAACGCCTCAGAAAACTGTGCCAAAGAGTTTAGAAAACAAGTATACAATAAAAGTAAACACACACCAAACAGCAAACTTCAGGTAACTATTTGGGATTGCAAACAAAGATAAATTTAATATTCAAGCAATCTGATAAAATAACCATTTGGAAACAAAAAAAAAAAAAAGGAAGTTGATCGATTGGCTTTTGGAATGGCCCCAAAGAAACCAAAGTCATAAACAGAAATGGAATGAACTACAATTTCAAAAAGGTTGTTTCTATAGCACTTGGCACTTTAAATGGACTTTTACGCATATTAATTATGCACAAATAATTTATGCATATTAATGCCACACCACAACATTCTGATGAAGAGTAGATAATATTATTGTCATCATCATTTTAATGACTCAGAAACCTGAAGCTCGGAGAGACGGAGAGCCTTAGCCTATGGGATAGGTAGTAGCAAGTGCAGCCAAGCTTAAATCAAAGTCTTCTAATTCCAAACCCATGTGCTTCACTGTGTCTCATATTGAGTGCCTGGCAGTACTCCCGGTGGGTTATAAATTTGCTTATCATTTTCAATTTACATAAACGACTCCAGTCTCTATAGATCATGGGAGGAAATGTTAATCACATTAGAGCATGGCCACAACCTATGGCCAGCGACGAAGAAAGTGTCCTGAAAGATTATGTGCAATTCTATTAAATTAAAAATGCTCTGAATTTAAAACTTCATTTTGACTTGAATCAAAAGTTGAACAGTGTTATATAACCCTATTTGGTGAATCTGACACAGAGGCCACATCTGATCTCCTGTTGCTGCACAAGGGAGATGGAGAATCCATCACCACAACAGCCCAAGCCAACTACCAGGAGGCAAAAGTCAGAAATGCCTCCAACCTCCATCCTTCTTTTATCCTACTTAGAAACCAATTTCTGCTGGCTTCAACAACCGGTTGCAATGACCATATACCCACAATTGAGGGGGTTAATTAAGGAAGTTACCAATTGCCAGGATCTGCAAACAGTAAGGATACAGTCATTGATCCACAGTAGTGCCTTTCCCAGCCAACAGTCAAGTCTCTTTCTCTGGTCCTCAACCTCTCAGCCACATGGTCCCTTGGCTTCAGAAAGTCAGCCTGCTGATGCTCCACCGCATTATCTCATGGTCTCAGGTCTCAGGGGCACAGCCCCTCTGCTCTGTCTGTCTCCACTGCACAGTCCCTCGGCTCTGGCTCCTTCCCCCTGTCCCATAGTCTCCGTGCCTCTTGGTCTCCAGTCTCTGCCTCTGCCACTTGAGGCAAGGCTCCTGAACATGCTCTGCTGGTGGTTCTCCTCCTTGATGGTCCTAGGAATTCTCTCTCTTCCTGCTTCTGAGGTAGTTCTTTTACAGCCAAGAGAATGGCAACCCAAAGTGACCAATAACCTCTATTAGTGTTTCAGACACCTTATTTGCATAGTCCAACCCAGTCGTTTGATGGGAGTTAAGAGACACGAGTAGAGGAGCCATATAAAGAAATCCCACTTAAAGAAATTCCACTTCACAACAGACTTTAGAAGGTAAAGGAAGAATAAAAAAGAATTTTACAGTGGGAAGACTGTAATATAATGACATAATTCAAGGCAAGATGTCAGGAATTATATAACAATTCCTTATTTTGTTCTTAAGCTATACCACCCATAACTGATACACGACTGTTACGGGTGGTATAGTTTAAAATGTCACAACTTGCCTCCCCTAGTTCTCCTTGTAAGTCTCCTTCCCTCTTCAACTCTCACAACCAAGCATCACATTACTCTCTCAGCACCATTTCCTTGGTGACCTACCAAGGTCATAGCTTTATAAGTACCATCTTGTTTTCAATTCCATTTTATATCTCCATTATGGAGCTTTCAGCAGACCCAATAGGTCCTAACTTACTGACTAGCTCCACTTGGATATTCACAAGATTGCTTAAATTCAGACAGTGATTCCTCCTTCTAAATCTAGTGCCATATTCTTCCTTCCCTCATCAAGTAGTAACGCCTACCTTCAGTTCCTCAGGCCAGTAATTCAACATTATTTTCCCTCAACCCTCTACCTAATCTATCAGCAAAGCTAGGTGAATTCCCCCTTCTAACTACTACCAGAATTTGACCACTTCTTACCACTGTCTCTACAACTACCTTGCATCAAGCCATCAACATCACCCATATGAATTACTACAATGATCTCTTAGCTGGTCTCCCTATTTTCACGTTTGTCTCTAATTGCCTATTTCTAAAACTTTGAGTAGAAGGAGTTTTTAAAAACATGTTATCTTGTTCCTCTTTTACAAAAAACTTTCCAGTGGCACCCAGTTACTCCAAGTAAAAATCCAATGGCCTCACAATATTCCAAAGAATCTCACATAATAGTTTCCCTGCCACGTCTCTCCTTATCTCTGATGTCTCTCTTCCAAGAGATGATCATCTCAATATTGGTGGGCGGGGCGGGGGTGGAGGTGGGGGAGAGAAGAGAATCATGCTTGAGAATAAATCCTCATGATAGTATAGAAGATGACTAGACTAAATGAACAGTCATCCCTGTGAAGATAATGGATGAACAAGGAAAGAATGGGAAGACTTCATTGTAGGGGAGTCTACATCCTTGGCACATACTGGATGCTCCAAGACTATTTAGTGGGTGATTAACTGAATGAAAAAATGGGGCAAGGTGGGCATCTCACTAGATTGGAAGGTGTGATAAAAACATAATGCTGAAAGACTATTAATAAACATGATGAAAATCTGTAATTCTTAAATTATAGATGCCTTCGTGGCATGTCAAAGTGGCCCCCTTTTGGAAGCGGTTCACTGTCAGAAGCAGTACAGAAAAGGTTCTTTTCCAGATTTCAGAGTTACTATGATAGTGTGGGAAGATTCACTTATATTTCCAGTCAACTCCAAATCACTGAATTAATAAACAGCAAATAAGGAATTAAAAATGACTTAATTCTTGGCATTCTGTCATCAATCATGGATATTTTCCAACTGTGATATATAATGTCCAAATCAAAGGAAGGTTCTTATTTCATTTTTATTCTTATTTGGATTTCATTAATTTTAACACACATGGAACTAGTCCAAATTGCTTAAACATTCATTATTTTTCCAGGTTTTCATCATTTGTGTTTCATTTAGAACTGAAACATATTTTTTTCTATTCATCTTTCAGTGCTATCATCAAAATGAAAATTCCAGCATCTCTATTGGCACTTGGACATGAACTATGCAGCTGACTGAGACAAAAGTAGATTTGGTGATTAGAACTGACCAGATAATACTACTGTATGTGGGCACATCCAGAAAGAAACAACACATTAATCCACAATGATCTTAAATCAGAACATGCAAATTTAAGTCAGATGCCCAATTAAGGATATACTTACATCTGCCAGCTCCTTGATTTGCTTTGATGACACATCAAATGTATCAAGTCTCTGAAGGTAAGGCAAATGATACAATATGTGTATGGAATAATTGCACAGTAGACAAACTGGATTGGTTTTATACTGAGGATCATTCAGTGATAAATCCTTTAAGTGTGGCAGCCTGGTTAAGTTAGTGAGATCCTAAAACAACAGTGATGACAATGTTCAGTTAATTAACTGTGGCTGTCCAATCCTAAAGGAGGCATTTGAACACTTAAAGTAATCCATTATCAGATGCAGTGCATTCTAATTATGTGTTTAAATGTATTAAAGTGATTTAGAGAGCTAAAGTCCTTTTCTCTAGTGAAAAAAAGAGTTAACTACATAAAGACCACACTCTAAGTGTGTATTTTAAATACAAAAGATTAAAAAAATATGTACAAAACCATATGCTCTTTCCAATTAGAACCCTGGAAGCAGTCGTTTGAAGTCATGTATGTATAAAGAAAAGTGTGCCTTTTTCGCACAACTCCTTTTGTTAACAATTGCCCCAGTGTACCTGCCAAGTTCCTGCCTCCTTCACCCACTACTTACCGCCTAGGGACACTGCTCTCCGTTTTCTTCTACTTGTGGGTCTGATCTCCTTAGGGACAGCTGTGGGTGGTCACCATGGCATCTGCTCTGAAACGTTCTCTCATCCTCTAAGGTTGGGGTAGAAGCTCATCCTTTGAACTCTTAGCCACTGTCTTTAACTTTGTTGCAGAATTCATCACACTCTCTTGACAATTGCTTGTGCATGCCACAAGACTATAAGCCAAGGGGGTGTATGGGCTTTATCCTTTAGTCTACCAAAAACACTGAGAGTGTTTTTTTTAAACGTTTAAAGTGCATTAAAAACAAAATAAAAAAAGACTATCCAACAGAAAGCATATGTGGGTAAAACACAACCCAAACTCACTGCCCCCGAGCCAACCGTGACTCCCAGTGGCCCTCTGGGACAGGGTAGAACTGCCCTATGTAAGTTGCAGAGACTGGAAATCTTTTTGTTTTTTTAATCATTTTATTGGGGGCTCATACCACTCTTATCACAATCCATCCATCCATCCATTGTGTCAAGCACATTTGTACATTTGTTGCTATCATCATTCTCAAAACATTTTGTTTTCTACTTGAACCCTTGGTATCAGCTCATTATTCCCCTCCCTCATGAACCCTTGATAATTTATAAATTATTATTATTTTATCATGTCTTATACTGTCCAACGCCTCCCACTTTTCTGTTGTCCGTCCCCCAGAGAGGAGAAATATATAGATCCTTGTAATTGGTTCCCCCTTTCTACCCCACCTTCTGTGGCCACCCTCCCGGTGGAAATCTTAATGGGAGCAGAAAAGTCTTATCTTTCTCCCAGGGAGAGAGACTATGTGGTTAGCTGCCCAATTCATAACTATTATACCACCAGGGTTAATGATGAGACGCGATTAGAGTGAGGTGTATTTTGAGTGTCCACCTTACTAGAGGCTGTGACTCAAATCATCACCCTTTTGTTTCCCTGGAGGTAGCAGAATATGGTTGTTGTTAAGTGCCATCTAGAAGGTTCCAATGCTTAGTGACCCTCAGTACAACAGAACGAAACACTGCCTGGTCCAGATGTGTTGGTTCTTTTGGTAGTCTATGGTATTTTGAAGATTCTTCACCAGTACTGCAATTGAAATGCATCGATTCTTCTTCTGTCTTCCTGATTTAATGTCCAACTTTCACAAGCATATGAGATCATGGAAAATATCATGGCTTGGGTCAGGTGCCCCTTAGTTCTCAAAGTAACATCCTTGCTTTTCAGCACTTGAAAGAGGCCGTGTGCAACAGATTTACACAATGCAATGCATCATTTGAGCTCCTGACTACTGCTTCCATGAGCATTGAGTGTGGAGCTAAGCAAGACAAAATTCTTGACAACTTCAAGCTGATCTCCACTTATCTTGATGTTACCTATTGGTCCAGTTTTGAGAATTTTATTCTTCTTTACTTTGAATTGTAATCCAAACTGAAGGCTGAAATTCTTGATCTTCATCAGCAAGTGCTTCAAGTCCTCCTCACTTTCAGAAAGCAGATTGTATCAGCCTTGGAAAATATGGCCTTGGTGATAGAAATGAAGCTGAACATCATATGACTGAATTTTGCAAGATCAATGGATAAACACAATGCTCTATGGAGCATTCTGTCATACTTCTTCTAAGGCAGATTGTTGGTACTTTTTAAACCATTATATTGCCATATGTGTTACATATCATACAGTTTAATCAGTCATATTAAGAAGAGTTGTGCCAACACTACTACAATCAAATACAAAAGATTTTCTTATTGTACTTATTAGCTCCCCGTTTCTCCTGAAACCAAAAACACCTAAGGTAAGGTGTTTTTGCAAATGCCATTTTTTCCACAACACAAAATTCACTATATGGGCGGATTTCTCCAGATGGAATACACTGAAATCCACTTGACTACATAGGTGAGAACAGACTCTGGAGGAGGTCAATATTCACTTCTAAAACCAGGCCAGCAGCTGAGTAGGGTCTGCAGCTGGCAAAAACCATGCCTCCGTCAAAGCCATCTCGGTGACCGTCCCTTCCTGCCTGAACATGTGCAGAAGCGAGGAGCCCTGCTTTGACTTTCTTTAAGATATTCTGTGCTCAGGATCCTCTCTCTGGCTTGCCTCTCCCTGACCTCTGGTTCTTCAGACTTGAGTTTCAGCGTGTCACTTGATTTGATTCCATCAGCTGCTACATCTTTGTGGATAAGGAAAAGCTCCAGATGGTTGTCTGAATGTCAGATTTTGGACTTGCCAGCATCCACAACCACACAAGCCATTTCCTGAATGGTTTGTGGGTTCTGTAAGGCATGGCAGAAAACTGCAGAAGCCTGGGACATGAGAGAAACACTACCTGGTCCTGTGCCATTCTCACAATTCTGTCTATGCTTATAGCCCATCATCGCAGCCACTGCGTTAATCCATCTCGTCCAGGGCCTTTTTTTGCTGCCTCTCTACTTTACCAAACATAATGACCTTCTCCAAGGACTGGTCTTTTTTTTTTTTTAATCATTTTATTAGGGGCTCATACAACTCTTATCACAATCCATACATACATCAATTGTGTAAAGCACATTTGTACATTCATTACCCTCATCACTCTCAAAACATTTGCTCTCCACTTAAACTCCTGGCATCAGGTGCTCATTTTCCCCCCTCCCTCCGGGACTGGTCTTTCCTGAAAACATGTCCATAGCACGTGAGGTGAAGTCTTCCTGTCCTTGCCTCTGTGGAGCATTCTGTTGTACTTCTTCCAAAGCAGATTGTTGGTACTTTTTAAACAGTTATATTGCCATATGTGTTACATATCATACAATTTAATCAGTCATATTAAGAAGAGTTGTGCCAACACTACTACAATCAAATAGAAAATATTTTCTTATTGTACTTATTAGCTCCCCATTTCCCCTGAAACCAAAAACACCTAAGCTAAGGTAGAATTGCCTTTGTGGGCTTGGCTTCCAGAACAGTAGCTTTTTAGGGGGATAGAAAGCCTCATCTTGTTCCCACAGAGGTGGTAGCTTCCAACTGCTGACCTTGGAAAGCTCATTACACTGTGTAACGACTATGCCAACAGGGCTGCTTAGGTAATTATTAATCCAGTTACTGTCTCTATAGATTTACCTATATCCTGGATTTCATATATAGAAAATTATACAAAAGACAAACAGCGTTCCAGGATACATTCAATATTCTTCACCAACACCATAGTTTAAATGCATTGATTTTTTAAAAATTTATTAATAAACCTTCCCCCAATTCTGATACAGCATTGTTCTTTGCATAATCCAGTTTCTCTTGATTATTTGCTTAGCATACCAATTGAATAAGTATGGTGAGAGGATATGACCCTGAAGCACGCATTTCCTGATTTTAAACCATGCAGTAGCTCCTTGTTCTAGTTATACAACTGCCTCTTGATCCATGCACAGGTTCTGCATGAGCACAATACAGTGTTCTGGAATTCCCATTCTTCTCAAGGCTGATAGTTTTTTTTTTCACGATCCTTAACCTACTTTATTCACTGAAAATGTAACTTCACAAGCATTTTCTTTTAATTTTAATAGGAGAGGGCTTCAAAAAGTTCCTGGGGAAATGGCACTAAAAGATAATGGAATTTTTCAACAAAATGTTGAAAGTTCCCTTGAATGTGTTTAATAGACAAGTGCTTTACATTCCCAAGTGGTTAGTTTGACTTGATGATCCAGAATATCTTGATCTAGTAGAACTTAGAGGGAGAATGCCGAGTAACTATTTATTTATTTATCTATTTACTACTCATTCATTCATTCATTGGTCTATCACTGGTTAATTAGCTGTGCTAAGGACCCAGCCCAGCCCCTGCTGCTACTCTTTGGGTGGCTCGGATTTCAGTCATGGCTTATGGCCTCGGGTCTAATCAAGTCATCTATGACTACTTGCTAGCCTCGGTATCGGGAAGGGCAATTCATCAGAGGCCTTGAGAATATTGTTTTCTTTCTGGGTATGCCAAGGCTGCACAGCACGAATGCCCTTTGCCCATTTCTCAGGATTGTGTTTGTAGTGAGTAACCTACAAGAATGCAGTAATGTCTTCCCTCGACCTTCTACAATGTGCAGGCTTGCTTCTGCTTGGTATTAAGGAAGTAGCTTCCTCACACTCAGTGCTCCTTGGTTGTGATGCAAACCCACTTCCTGCGCAGCACTCATCTAGGCCCACCATCATGGGACTTGATGGGGGGGAGCCATGTGAGATCCAAGCAAAATAACATCATGCTCATGCTTCTTGCTAGGTCAGGGATAATAACATCCTTTTATCTCTGACTCAAGTCTTGTTTCTTCTACAAGCATCTATGAGACAGCAACAGGTTAGCTTGTTAGCTTGCCAATAGGTTAAGTTCCCAGACCCTTCACAGTTCTTGACACTCAGTAGTTTTTTCTTCCTTTCTCTCTTCATTTAGATCAGAGGTGGGGAACATTTTCCTGCCAACAGCCATTTGGACATTTATAACATCATTCTTGGGCCATACAAAATAAGCAACCTAAAAATTATCCTGCACTATTTGGTCAAACATTTCATTAATTCACCCCTAATATGATGCTGGAACGACTTCTCTTTTTCAGGCCTGGGTAGAGCGGCTAATAGCATCATCATTCTTGAGCTCATTAAGAAATGTGATAGAAGACACATTTTGAACTCTCGTGATCCCTACATTCTATTGGCTGCCAGAGAAAATTCATCAGTCACAATGTCTCTCAGAGCCTTTTTTTTTTTTTTTGCTGTCACTGCCTTAATTCAAATACTCACAAATTATCTGGAGAAATAAGACAGACTGATAGAAATGAGAAAAGATTCAAGCACAGACATAAAGAAAAGTATTATTTAGATGTTAGAAAGGACAAGGAACCAGTGAAGTGAAGAAGTATAGCCAAAAAGATTGGAAGAATGTGAACAGAAAGTGGTGTCCTTGATGTCCTTCACTAAACCATAGCACTGTGGGGGACAATACTAGAGACAATCTGACCCCATCACACTGGGGCGAAACACCAAGGGCATGCAACAGAGCAGCAAGGGGAGTAAAGTGATAAAATAAATCCCCAAGAAATACCAAAAATGTACTTTGGGGACAGAGTGTGGCACCCCATCATCCTTGACTGAAAAACACTCATGAAGGCCAACAGACAGAACTTGAACTAATTCTAGGCCTTTCCATTTTTGTCAGTGGGTTTCTTTTGTTGTTGCTGTTATTGTTGTTTTGTTGGTTTTGACTTCCTTTGTTGTTTTATTTGGATTTGCCAGGTTTTTGCACTTATTAATGTATCTGCATGTCTATCTAGATAAGATAGGCGGGATAAATAATTCAGAAATGAAAAGAATGGAACCAATGGTTCCAGGGGGGATGTGGGAGAAAAGGAAGTGGGAGAAAGGAAAGGGTGAGGGGACTAACCCAGGGACAAGGGAACAACAAGTGAACTAAAATCAATGGAGAGAAGGGTGTAGGATGCCTAGTGGAACTTAATCGAGGGCAATGTAGCAGTGAGGAATTTCTAAACCCGAATGAAGGCCGAACATGATGGAGGGACAAGAGGAAAGTAAAAGGAAATAGAGAAAAGAACCAGGAGACAAAGGAAATTTATAGAGGTCTTAATACAGGCATGCACATATGTAAATATATATATAACAAGAGAGGAATAGAACTATGTACTCATATCTCTATGTTAAGAATTAAGGTTTCAGATGGACATTAGTCCTTGACTCAAGTACTCCCTCAACACAAGAACACTTTGTTCTAACAATCTGGCATTCTGTGATGCTCACCTTCCCAACATGATTGCTGCACAAAAAATGGGTGCATAAGTAAATGTGGTGAAGAAAGCTGAAGGTACCTGGCTATTGAAAGATGTGGTATGTGGAGTCTCAAAGGCTTGAATATAAACAAGAGGCCATCTAGCTAAGAAGCAACAATGCCTACATGGAAGAAGCACACCAGCCTGTGTAATCATGAGGTGTCGATGGGATCAGGTACCAGGCATCTAAGACCCAAAACAAAATTATACCCGATGTGTATGAGGCTGGGGGGAGTAGTAGAGACCTAATGTCCATCTGTAGACAATTGGACATCCCCCTACAGAGGCATCACAGGGAAGAAATGAGCCAGTCAGGAGCAATCTAGTTCTTTGGTGTTTCCTTCCCCCCACTATCATGATCTCAATTCTACCTTGCAAATTGGATTAGACCAGAGCATGCACACTGCTACATATAAGAGTCCGAAACACAGGGAATCCAGGATAAATAATGCCCCCCCCCCTGCCCAGGGCCAACAATGAGAGTTGAGATACCAGGAGGATTAGGGGAGGGTGGTGGGGTGGTGGGGAATCCATCACAAGGATCACCCTATAAACCCTTCTCAAGGGGACAAACAACGGAAAAGTGGGTGAAGGGCAATGGAGGGCGATATAAGATATAAAAAGAATAATCTATAACTTATCAAGGGTTGTGAGGGAGGGCAGGCAGGAGAGGGACGGGGAAGAAATGGGGAGCTGATATCAGGGCCTCAAGTGGGAAGAGAATGCTTGGAAAATGATTATGGCAGCATATGTGCAAATGTGCTTGACACACTGGATGAATGTATGATGAGCCCCCAATAATAGTATTTAATTAAAAAAGAAAGTGGCGTTCTAAAAGCCAAGTAAATAGATATTTGCTTTTAATTTTAAGAAAGTAAGACTATTAAAATTAATCCAGTTAGCTCTAAAACTTTTTAGAGTGCCAGGTGGCCCAAAATAATGAAATCCTTCCTCAAACTGGGGTTATTTATTCAATTTCTTTCATAAGAGGATTCACTTTACAAGTTGAAAAATAAAACTGAATTAGTCCATTTAAACATACCTTGAAAGAACATAACTGGTTACCAGAAAGGTTTAGTCTTTCCAGTAGTTCAATGGGGTCAAGGCATCGACCTTAAATTTAGAAAGCAAGATGAAAAAAAATTAAATTTCTTGTTTTAACTCCTGGTCTTATCCTGTCCTACTTGTGATCTGTATAAGATTAACAGCACAGGTTTAGAAATACTTTGCTAAGACATCATACAGCTTAAAATAGATAAAATATAAGTATATATATTTTTATATTGAGAACAAATGATTGTAGTATTATCTCAGATTCTAAATGCAGCAATACATACCAATGCTACTTATTTGATTTCCAGCAAGGTTGAGATCATTTAACTTCTTCAACATTTGCAAGCCCTAAGGATTAAAAAGACAAATAATTCAGGGGAAGAAATCATTAAAATTTATATTTTCAAATCATCTGATCAATTTAGTACTTTGTAACTGAGTGTGACCCACTTCACAAGCACAGAAGAAAGAGGGTGTACCATGGAATCCTTTCCTGTGTTTTATACTAGAACCCAGAAGTCATTATGGGAGGAGGCAGGAACAGGATGGAAACTAGAGACCAAGAGGAGAGGCAGAAAGAAGGAGAACACACCACACTGTGTGTTGTATAATCTTCAGCAAGTTATATAACGCCTCTCAGTTCGCCTTTTTAAAACCTGAAAAACAGGACGGATAACGTCTACTTCTCAGATTTGTTGTGAGAATAAAGGGAATTCTGTACATTACAAGCTCTTTGTACATTACAAAAATGGTATTCACTTGATAGTTATTTTTAACATGAATAATTGTCATTCATGAATACGTTTCTTAAATACAATATGATTTTGGACATCATGGTTGAAACTCTACAATAATAATTTACCTTGCATATAAATCACTAAGCTTATCTTACCTCAATACTTCTAATTGCATTGTGGTTTAGCCAGAGAACTTCCAATTTGACTAATTTCTCTAAATTTTCTATTTGGGAAATTTTATTATAATATAAATATAGTTTTTCCAAGTTTCTACATCCTTGAAGACCTTGAATTTTCTGTTTTTAAAAGAAAAGAGAGACTGTATTAGCTTACATTTTGTATTAACGTTTGATTTTTTTAAAAAGAAAATGAACTTGGAAACATATTGTTAAAGAAAATGATTTCATATCTTCTTTTTAAAAAAATCACATTTTATTGCAAAATCAATATCCAGCTAAAAAAACTAAAAAATTTAATAGAAAAAGCTTTCCTCTCCCTAAGTCCAACTATCTTAAATTTTGCCTAGTCTTCTCTTAATCAGCTGAAGACCTATTTTTATATGGTTATAATCATTATGAATGTACAATTTTACTTTTTTTAAGATAAATGAAATGTTTTCATCATTTAAAATAGATACTATTTGAACAATATTTAATGATGTTGGTTACTAAAGAATTACTCCATGTGTGATAAATTTGTTTCACAGTTTTACTTACTAATTTTTAACGACACTGTGGGGGTCCTCATGTCTGTGAGATGGCACTTTTTAAGGAGACAGTGTGTGTAGGAAGGCACACACATTAACAAGTATGCTTAGTTTCTTTCAGTATGATGTTTAAAATTTTAGCTACTATAAATACTGCAACAACAAATGATATCATGATTACAGTTGCTAAGGTTTTTTTGCTGGTGAATTAATTCCCTAAGATCTCAGAACAAAGATCTCTGAGTTAAAGGGCATGTACAATTTTGTGGCTGTTGATACATATTGTCATATTGCTTTTCTTTTAAAAAAAAAATCATTTTATTGGGGGCTCGTACAACTCTTATCACAATCCATACATATGTATATCCATTGTGTCAAGCACATTTGTACATTTGTTGCCATCATTTCTCAAAACATTCGCTTTCCACTTGAGCCCCTGATATCAGCTCCTCATTTTCCCCCTCCCTCCCCTGTCCCCCTCTCCCTGAATATTGCTTTTCAAAATCAATGTTCTACTACACTATATAAAAATATAAACTCAAAATGGTTCAATAAGAGCTAAAACTTTAAATGTATTAAGAGAAAATATAACCTTGAATTTAGAAGTGACTTCTTGGGCACGACACCAAAAGCACAATAAACAAAAGGAAAGAATAATAAATTAGACTTCATCAACTTCAAAACTTCTGAGCATTAAAGAAAATGATAAATGGGGTGAAAAGGCAACTCACAGAAAGAGATAAAATATTTGTAAATCATCTATCTGAAAAGTGATCAATATCCAGAATATGTGAAGAATTCCTACAGTCCAATCATTAAAAGCAAGCAACACAATTAAAAAGCATAACAAAAGGACTTGAACAGACATTAGCCCAGAAAAGAGAGCAAGTCGCTCACAAGCACCTGAAATATTCAACATCCTTACTCATTAGGAAAAGGTGAATCAAAACAACAATGAAACATCATTGTCACAACAAGTAGGATGACAATTATAAAATAAAATGTAAAGAAAAAATAGCAAGTGTGGTGAAGCTGTGGAAAATGTTAACTGAACGCCAGCGCATTACTAGCGGGAAGTTACAATTGTGTGGTCACGGTGGAAAACAAATCCGTGGCTCCTCACAGAGTGGAACATAGGGTTATCATGTCCACCAATTCCACTCCAAAGAAGCCAGAGCAGGACGCAAGCAGATATTGGTTCACTAACATTTACTGCCACCATGTGTTCACTAACAGATAAGCAATCTGTGATAGATAGCTATACTTATATATCTTTCTATATAGCTATACACAGAATGGAATATTATTCCGACATAAAAAGGAATGAAATTCTGTAAGGCTACATGGATGAACCATGAAAACATTATGCTAAGTAAAATAAGACAGACACAAAACGACAAATATTGTATGATTCTATTAATATGAGGTACATAAAATAGGCACTGTGTTCTTCACGACTTGAGAAAAATACATTAAAAAGTAAGATATAATTAAATGTGTAAAGATATAGAGTTGGAAAACCAAAAGAGAACAACACAATCAGCATTTCTCATCTGAAAGAACTGAAGAAAAATTCAAACCTTGGGTTGAAATATTGAAGGAGTCTACAGGACAAATATTGAACAGCACAAGAATTATCAAAAAAAAGTGAGATGAATATATAGAGTCACTGTAACAAAGAGAACTGATCGATGTTTTAGCATTTCAGGAGGTAGCATATGATGAAGAGTCAATGGAATTGAAAGAAGAATTCCAAGCATCACTGAAGGTAATGGTATAAAACAAGATTCTGGGACTTGACAGAATACCAGATGAGAAATTCAACAAATAGGTGCAATGTTGGAAGCACTCACGTGTATTTGCCAAGACATCTGAATCACAGCTACCTGGTTAACTGACTGAGAGTCAACCATATCTGTGCATGTTCCAAAGAATGTAGAGATTATTAAACAAAATCATTATTAAATTATTAAACAATATCATTAATATAATATACAAGTAAAATTTTGCTGAAGAAAGTTCAAAACCATTTGCAGCAGTACAGAGTACTACCAGAAACTCAGGAAGAAGATATATATAAGGCATATCATGATTGACCTCAGATGTATCTTGGCTGAAAGCAAAGAAAACCGAAAAGATGTTTGTGTTTTACTGACTATGCAAATACATTTGACTGCATGGATCATAACAAACTATGACTAACACTGGGAAGAACAGAAATTCTACTTCATTGTGCTCATACCGAACATGTACAAGGACCAAGAGATAGTCAGTGAACAGAACAAGAGCATGCTGCATGGTTTAAAATCTTAAAAAGTATGCATTAGGGTTATATATTTTTACCATATTTTTCAATGTGTATGATGAGCAAATAATTTCAGAAGCTGGATTATATAAAGAATAAAGCGTAAAAATTGGAGGAAGATGCTGTACCAACCTATGACAGGCAGATGATATAACTTTGCTTGTTGAAAGTGAAGAGGACTTGAAGCATTTACTGATGAAGATCAAAACCTTCGGGATGGATTACACCTCAACATAAATACTGACATCTTTACAATGAACCCATAAACAAACATCATGACAGACAGAAAGAAGATTGAAGTTGTCAAGGATTTAATGCTACTTGGAATCCACAGTCAACACCAGTGGCAGCAGCAATCAAGGGGGAAAAAGTGATATATTGCATTAAGGAAAAAAACACACCAAATCCACTGTCAGCTAGTTGATTTTGACACTAAAGGACAGGAGAACTGCTTTATAGGTATTTTGTAATTATATGTCTTTATAGGAACAGACAGTCTCTTCTTTTTCTCTCAGAGCAGCAGGTGTACTTGAACCACTGACTTTGTAGGTAGTAGCCCAACATTTAACCAACTGCAACACCAGAAAGCCTTCCCTGAGCAAAAGATCCCTTTCTAGTATTACAAAGGAAAAATATCACTTTCAGGGCTAAAGTGTGTTTGACCCAAGCCATGGCATTTCCAGTCATCTCATATGATGAGACAACTGGACAAAGGGTAAGGAAGACCAAAGAACACCTTATGTGAAGCTTCAAAACATTGTCTGATACTACAGGCCAAATGAATGGAAGCAGAATATTGTCAGATACAGTGCTGGAGGATAGGCATCTCGGGAGGATAGGCACCTCAGGTTGGAAGGTACTCAAAATGTGACTGAGGAGGAGCTGATTTCTTGGAGTAGAGTCACCATGGTGATGTAAGTTGGGTAAAGCTTGTGAGAGTGGAGTCTTCTGGATCTTCATTTGCTGATGGGGTAAGTAGAAACAGTTACAAAGGTAAGAAGAAACAGTTACAAAGATCTGCTAATGATCTGAACTTGGAATGTGCGAAGGGTGAATTTGGGAAAATTGGAAGTGGTCAAAATGAAATGGAACACATAAAGATTGATATCCTAGGTATTAGTGACCTGAAATGGACTGGTATTAGCCATTTTGAATCAGAAAATCATATGATTTATTATCATATGATTTACTATCACAGTCTAGAGGAATGGGGTGGCATTCATTGTCAAAAAAAGACATTGCAAAATCAATCATGAAGTACAGTGTTATCTGTGATTGGAACATATCTATCTGCTTTCAAGGAAATACAATCAATACAATTATTATTCAAATTTATGCACCAACCACAAAAGCTAGTGAAGAATTGAAGAATTCTACCAATGATTTTATTTGGAAATTGACTAAACATGAAATGAAGATGCATTGATAATTATTAGTGATTGAAATGCAAAAGTTGGCAGCTATCAAAAGATATAGCATCTGGGGTCTTAAAGGCTTGAAGGTAAACAAGCGGCCATCTAGCTCAGAAGCAACAAAGCCCACATGGAAGAAACACACCAGCCTGTGTGATCACGAGGTGCTGAAGGGATCAGTTATCAGGCATCAAAGAACAAAAAATCACATCATTGTGTGCTCACCTCCATGATACGATCGCTGAAGACAAATGGGTGCATAAGCAAATGTGACAAAGAAAGCCAGTGGTGCCCGGCTATCAAAAGATATAGAGTCTTGGGTCTTAAAGGCTTGAAGATAAACAAGCAGCCATCTAGCTCAGAAGCAACAAAGCCCACATGGAAGAAGCACATCACCTATGTGATCAGATGGTGTCAAAGGGATCAGGTATCAGGCATCATCAGAACAAAAAATCTTACCATAGTGAATGATGGGGGTAGTGTGGAGTGGAGACCCAAAGCCCACTTGTAGGCCACTGGACATCCCCTTACAGAAAGGTTTCAGGGAGGAGATGAGCTAGTCTGGGTGCGATGTAGCAACGATGAAAAACACAAATTTTCTCTGGTTCATAAATGCTCCCCCCCCCACCAACTATCATGATCCCAATTCTACCTTGCAAGTCTGGCTAGACCAGAGGCTGTACACTGGTACAGATAGGAACTGGAAACACAGGGAATCCAGGATGGATGATCCCTTCAGGACCAGTGGTGTGAGTGGCGATACTGGGAGGGTAGAGAGATGATGGGTTGGAAAGGGGGAACTAATTACAAGGATCTACATGTGACCTCCTCCCTGGGGGAGGGACAACAGAAAATTGGGTGAAGGTAGATGTTGGACAGGGCAAGACATGACAAAATAATAATTTGTAAACTATCAAGGGTTCATGAGGGATGGGGGAGCAGGGAGGGAGGGGGAAAATGAGGACCTGATGCCAGGGGCTTAAGTGGAGAGCAAATGTTTTGAGAATGATGAGGGCAAGAATGTACAAATGTGCTTCACACAATTGATGTGTGTATGGATTGTGATAAGAGTTGTATGAGCCTCTAATAAAATGATTTAAAAAAAAGAAATGCAAAAGTTGTAAACAAAGAGGAAGGAATAGTAGTTGGGAAATATGGATTTGGTTATAGAAATGAAGATGGAGATCACATGATAGAATTTTACAAAATCAATGACTTGTTCATAGCAAATACCTTTTATCAACAACACAAAAGGCTACTATACACCTGGACTTCTCCAGATGGAATACACATAGAAATCAAATTGACTACATCTGTGGGAAGAGACACTGGAGAATTTCAATGTTGGCAGCTAACACGTGGCCAGGGGCTATCTGTGGAACAGACCGTCAATTGTTCATATATTCAGGATAAAGGAGAAGAAAATTAAAACAAGTCCATGAGAACCTGAGTTCTGAGACCTGAGTCTATCTCACCTGAACAACTCAAGAGCATATTTTCTGCATTGAACATTAATGATAGAAGATCTAATGAGCCGTGTGAGGACATCCAGAATATTATTCACGAATAAAGCAAAAGGTCATTAAGAACACAGGAAAGAAAGAAAATATCAAAGTGGATGCCAGAAGAGACTCTGAAACGTGCTTTTAATCACTGAATGGCAAAAGTAAACGGAAGAAATGATGAAGTCAGAGAGTTAAATACAAATTTTCAAAGGGTAGCTTGAGAAGACAAAGCCAAATATTAAAATGAAATGTGCAAAGCCTAGAAATAGAAAAACAAAAATGAAGAACACACTTGGTATATCTTAAACTGAAAGAACTCAAATAAAAATTCAACCCTTGAGTTGCAATCTTGAAAGAATCTATGGGAAAAATATTGAATGATGCAGGAAGCATCAAAAGAAGAGGGATCCCAATTCTACCCAACAAATCCATCTAGAACAGAGGATGTACACTGGTACAGATAGCAACTGGAAACACAGGGAATCCAGGACAGATGATCACTTCAGAACCAGTGGTGAAAGTGGTGATACTGGGAGGGTGGAGGGAAGGAGGGGTAGAAAGGAGGAACCGATTACAAGGATCTACATATAACCTCCTCCCTGGGGGATGGACCGCAGAAAAGTGAGTGAAGGGAGACATTGAACAGTGTAAGATATGACAAAATAATAATAATCTATAAATTATCAAGGGTTCGTGAAGGAGGGGGTGGCAGGGAGAGGAAAATGAGGAGCTCAAGTAGAAAATAAATGTTTTGAGAATGATGATGGCAACAAATGTACAAATGTGCTTGACACAATGAGTGGATGGATGGATTGTGATAAGAGTTGTACGAGCCCCCAATAAAATGATTTTTTTAAAAAGATGGAAAGAATACAGTCACTGTACCAAAAAGAAATAGTCAACATACTAGCACCTCAGGAGATAGCATCGAGCAAAGAACAATGGTGCCAAAGGAAGGCCAAGCTACAATGAAAGTATGAGCCAAACCCGAGGCTCCAGGAATGGACAGAATATCAATTGAAATGTTTCAATAAGCTGATGAAACACTGGAAGCACTCACTCACCTATGCCAGCAAATCTGGAAGACAGCAACTTGGCCAATTGACTGTAAGAGATCCATATTTACCCCCATTCCAAAGAAAGATGACCCAACAGAATGTTCAAACAATAGAACAATATCAGTGATATTACATCCAAGTAAAATGTTGCTGAAGATCACTCAACAACAGTGGTAGCAGCACATTGACAGGGAGTTGTCAGAGGTTCAGGCCTGCTTCAGAAGAGGATGTGGAACAAGGGATCTCCTTGCTCATGTCAATGGATCTTGACTCAAAGCAGAGAATACCAGAAAGATGTTTACTTGTGTTGTATTAACTATACAAAGGCATTAGACTGTGTTTATCATAATAAGCTACGTGTAACCTTGAGAAGGTGGGAATTCCAGAACACTTCATTGTGCTCATGAGGAACTTATACACGGATCAAGAAGTATTTGTGGGGAAAAAAACCAAGGGAATACTGCAGGAAAAGTTTGCATCAGGTTTGTTTCCTCTCACCATACTTATTCAATCTATACACTTAGCAAATAATCAGAGAAGATGGATTTATATGAAGAAAAATGTGGCATCGGGGTTGGAGGAACACTTATCAACAACAAATGACACAACTTTGCTTGCTTAAAGTGAAGAGAATTTGAAGCACTTGCTGATGAAGATCAAAAATTGTGGCCTTCACTATGGATTACAACTCAATGTAAGGAAGACCCAAATCCTCACAACTAGACAAGTAGGTAACATCATGATAACTAGAGAAAAGGTTGAAGTTGTCAAGGATTTTGTCTTTGACCTGCCATTAATGCTCATGGAAGCAGCAGGTCAAGAGATCAAAAGATGTGTTGCATTAGGTAAATCTGCTGCACAAGACCTCTTTGGAATATTGAAAAACAAGGATGTTACTTTGAGGACTAAGCTGCGCCTGACCCAAGCCATGGTATTCTCCATTGCATAATATGCAGGTGAAAGTTGGACACCTAATTAGGAAGACTAGAAGAATAGATGTATTTGAACTGTGGTGCTGGAGACAAGTATTGAAAGTACCATGAACTGCTCAAAGGACAAATCGATCTGTCTTGGAAGACGTACAGCCAGAGTGCTCCTTAGAGGCAAGGATGGAAAGACTTTGTCTTAGATACTTTGGACATATTGTCAGGAGAGCACAGTCCCTGGGGAAGGGCATCAGGTTTGGTAAAGCAGAGGGGCAGCCAAAAAAAAAGAGGAAGGCCCTAGACGAGAAGAATTGACACAGTGGCTGCCACCATGGGCTCCGGAGTAGGAACAATTGTGAGGCTGGGGCAGGACTGTTTCATTCTGCTGTGCACGGGGTCACTATGGGTCAGAGCCGACTCAATGACACCTAACAACAACAACAACAACAACAACAACAACAACAACAACAACAACAATTTCCTCTGAAAATATTAGCTGGAAACAGCGTCAAATATTTTATTTCTTAAACTATATGCAAAAGATGCTGACAAAAAAGGAAAGTAACAACAAAAGTTTATTTAAGAGCCCTCCCATGAGTATATCAGAAGGAATACAAATTATGGCTAAAATTTTGCACCTAAGGCTGGACATAAGGAAGCCGCCACTACTACAAACATAAGATCAATGCAGAGGCCTCAGCTCGGGAAAGAGGCCAGTGCAGAGCTGAAATACAGGAAAAGAAAAATAAAAGCTTATTTAGGACCCCTCCCACAAAAAGGTGTGATCAGAAGGTGCTTCTGGATTAGATTGGAATTGCAGTCCAGTACTTACCTGTGTATACCACCCAGGGACTCCTACCAAGCAATACTGGGTGGGGTTTTTTGATACAAAATAAGATGTTTATGTTTGGGTCCTTCATTTCTATTTTTTTCCTTACATAAATTCATTTCTAGCTTCTGCCCCTTCCTCTGATTTGAACCATGCCAAATAATTCAGGATGCAAATTTTCATATAAGGTCTTACCTCTATGAAGCATTCAGCAATCCAAAGTTCTTTAAGCAGTACGCAAGTCTCTAATCCTGACATTTCTTTTATATCTTGAGCTATAATTGTGAGACTTGTTAGATTACAAAATAATGATAATCCAACGATACGAGGATATCCTGAGAAAAACATTTCCAGTTTTGTAGTTTCTGATCCTTCTTGTTCGAGCATCTCGTAAGATAAACCATTGCATAAACACTGTTTTTTAAGAAGAAGAAATTGAGTTAGTTTCTATTTTAGATCATCTAAAATTGATTTTGCTGGTAAAATTATAAATGGTCAATTACAGTCATGTTATTTTTATGCTGACTAGAAAATTATACTACATACATGACTGTGCTCTCAAAAGTCAGAAGATTGAGCTGATCTCAAGAAGCACAAAAATGTTCCATTTAATATCATCAGAAATGTAGTTGAAAGAAACTTAACTTTGGCTCACCAGTTCTTTAAGTATTTCTTCTTTAGTTAGGTTTTCACTTTCACTCATCTTCCATTAAAAACAATGGTCATAACAATGTATCTGTTAAGAAAAATGAAAAGAAACACTAGAGCCATATCATTCTAAGTAGAAATGGACTTTAAGCTGCACTTAAAATATTAGCCAAAAAAACAAAGCTCCAGGAATTGATGAAATACCAAATGAAATATTTCATCAGGCTGATGAAGGACTGGAAGCACTTACTCATTTATGCCAAGAAATTTGGAAGACAGATACTTTCCCAACTGACTAGAAGAGATCTAGGTTTGTACCAATTCCAAAGAAAGAGGACCCATTAGAATGCTCAAACTATAGAATAATATCACATGCAAGTAAAATTTTGCTGAATATATCCAATATGGTTGCAGCAGTACATTGACAGGGAGCTTCCAGAGGTTCAGGCCAGATATAAAAGATTGAGTGGACAAGTACTCCCTCAATGCAAGAATACTTTCTTCTATTAAATTGGCATTCTATGATGCTCACCTTCCCGACACAACCGCTGAAGACAAAG
>NW_022103915.1:46336372-46340785 GCF_000313985.2 Echinops telfairi
CAAATGTGCTTTACACAATTGATGTATGTATGGATTGTGATAAGAGTTGTATGAGCCCCTAATAAAATGATTAAAAAAAAAAAGAATCAGTACAAAGGTTGGAGGCTGGAGGCACATCTTACCTGTGTTTCATAGGAAAAATAAAAAAAATGAAAATAAAAGATTGAGTGGGAAAAAAAAGATTTAGTGGAATGAAGGATATCATTGCTGAATTCAGATGGATCCTGACTCAAAGCAGAAAATGCCAGAAAGATGTTTATTTGTGCTTTAATGACTCTGCCAAGGCCATAACAAACTGTAGATAAACTTGGGAAGAATGGGAATTCCTTAACACTTCATTGTGCTCCTCCGGAATTTGTACATGGATCAAGAGGCAGCTGTGCAAACAGAACAAAGGAATTCTTCATAGTTTAAAATCACATGCAAGTAAAATTTGGGGGTTGTATCCTTTCGCCATAATTTTTCAATCAGAGAAGATGACAAATGTGAAAAAGAATATAGCATCAAGAGAGAGGACAGCACTGAAGCTACAGCTCAACAAGAGGGACTTGTCTAATCAGAGCACACAGGAACCAATGAGGCAGGAAAGGGAAAAAAAAAGAGTGAAGCACATCCTGGCTCACCAAGCCCTGAAGACAGTGTTTCTGCTCGGAACAGCAATGTACAGAGACGACCACAGGGCCAGCCTCACCACGGGACACAGCATTCCTCATTAACCCATAGCACCAGTGGGACAACACTAGAGACTCACGGAGGGAATTGTGCCCGCCCTGAGCTCACTACACCAAAGCCACCCTCTGGGGGCATGTAGCAGAGCAGCAGGGGGAGCAGAGCAATGAAGTCCCCAGGGATAGATGTGGGGCCAGGGCATGGCACCCCATCAGACTCGACTGGAAAGCACTCATGAAGGACAACAAATAGACCCCGAACTATTTATAGGGTTCTTTGTGTTGTTGTTGTAGTTACTGTTTTACTTTCTATTGTTGCTTCATTGTACTCAGTCTGGTGATGGTACATAGCATGTCTACCTGGAAGGGATTGGCGGCATAAACAAGCCGGAAGAGAGAACCATGGGATGACAGTTCCAGGGGAGACATGAGAGAAGGGGAGAAGGCGGAAAGGAAGTGGGTGTTAACAAACCCAGGGACAAGGGAACAACAAGTGATCCAAAATCAGTGGCAAGGAGGGTGTAAGAGGCCTTGCAGGGCTGGATCAAGGGCAGTGTAACCAAGAGGAATACCTAAAACCCAAATGAAGGCTGAACATGATAGTGGGACAAGAGGAAAGTACAAAGAAATAGAGGAAAGAACTAGGAGGCAAAGGGTAGTTATAGAGATCTAAATACAGGCATATACAGAAGTAAATATATTTATATACGAGGGGGAAATAGATCTATGTACATATATTTATAGGTTTAATATTAAGGAAACAGATGGACAGTGGGCCCCTGCTCAAGTACTCCCTTAACACAAGAACACGTTGTTCTAACAATTCAGCAGTCTGAGATGCTCATCTTCCCGGCACGATCGCTGAAGACAACGGGTGCACAAGCAAATGTGGTGAAGAAAGCTGATGGTGCCCGGTTACCAAAAGATATAGCATCTGAAGTCTTAAAGGCCTGAAGATAAACAAGTGGCCACCTATCTGAGAAACAACAAAACCCACATGGAAGAAGCACACCAGCCTGTCCCGACTCGATTACTGAGGACAAAGGGGGTTGTTCATAAGTAAATGCGGTGAAGAAAGCTGATGGTTTCCAGCTGTCAAAAGATATAGAATCTGGGGTCCTATAGGCTGGAAGATAAACAAGGGGCCATCTAACTGAGAAACAACAAAGCCCACGTGGAAGAAGCATACCAGCCTGTGAGATCACAAGGTGTCGAAGGGATCAGATATCAGGTATCAAAGATTTAAAAAAAAATCATAGCATTGTGAATGAGGGGAAGTGCAGAGTAGAGACCCTGGGCCCATCTGTGGGAAATTGGACATCCCCTTGCAGAATGGCTGGAGGGAGGAGATAAGTCAGTCAGGGTGCAGTGTAGCAATGATGAAACATACAATTTTCCTCTAGTTCTTGAATGCTTCCTCCCCCCCACTATCATGATCCCAATTCTACCTTACAAATCCAGCTAGACCAGAAGAGGTACACTGGTACAGATAGGAACTGGAAACACAGGGAATCCAGGACAGATGAACACCTCAGGACCAGTGGTGAGAGTAGCAATACCAGGAAGGTGGAGGGAAGGTGAGAGAGAAAGGGGGAACAGATTACAAGGATCTACATATAACCTCCTCCCTGGGGGACGGACAGCAGAGAAGTGGGTGAAGGGAGACATTGGATGGTGTAAGATATGACAAAATAATAATAATTTACAAATTATCAAGGGTTCATGGGGGAGGGGGGAACGGGGAGGGAAGGGAAAAATGAGGAGCTGATACCAATGGCTGAAGTAGAAAGCAAACGTTTTGAGAATGAGGATGGCAACATATGTACAAATGTGCTTGACACAATGGATGGATGTATGGGTTGTGATAAGAGTTGTACGAGCCCCCAATAAAATGATTTTTAAAATAAATAAATAAAAATATACAAAAGATTGGAGGAAGTCTTATTAACAAATTGTGATATGCAGGTGCCACAACCTTGCCTGCTTAAAGTGAGGAGGACGTGAAGCATTTGTGGATGAAGATCAAAGATTGTAGCCTTCAGTATGAATTACAGCTCAATGTCAAGAAGACCCAAATCCTCACACTGGACCAATGGGTAGCAGCATCATGAAAAATGGAGAAAAGATTGAAGTTGTCAGCATTTTGTCTTGTTTAGATCCACAATCAATTCTCATGGAAGCAGCAGTCAAGAGATCAAAAGATGCATTGTATTAGATAAGTCTGCTGCACAAGACCTCTTTAGATACTGGAAACCAAGGATGGTTCTTTGAGGACTAAGGTGAGCCTGACTGTGTTAGGTCGGGTTGACTAGAAAAGCAAATTCAGGGACACTCATCTTTGTGTAAGAAAGGGCTTTGGTCTTTTTGACTAAACCCTCTTTTGTGATGTGCTCAATAAACCAGACTTAACTCTGGAAAAAAAAAAAAAAAGAAAGAGCTTTACATCAAGTAGTAATTATACATGGAGAAAACAGCCCAGCTCAGTGCAACTCAAGTCCACAAGTCCCTCTTCAGACTCACACAGCCACATGCAAGGATGCAAAATGCAGGAAGATTACAGGCCAGTGGGAGAAAAGTCTTGTGGCTCCAATGACTGGAAATATCATAGGGCTCTCACAGGTCTCCACGTGGCTGGTCAACACGAAGGTGAAAGCAAAGGGAGTGAGGTTCCCAGGACCTTCCTTATGAGAAGGTCACCCCTACAAGGAGGCACCAACAGTCGATGACCTGATTGACAGGCTAGACTCCACTTTTATATCTTCAATTTGACCTGAAATTATATAACTACCACACTGACTCAAGCCATGGTGTTTTCTACTGCCTCATATGCATGTGAAAGTTGGATATTCAATAAGGAAGACTAAGAATTGATGCGTTTGAATTGTGGTGCTGGGGGAAATATTGAAATTATGATGGACTGCTAAAAGGGCAAATCCATCTGTCTTGGGAGAAGTACAACCAGAGTTTAGGGGCAAGGATGGCTAGGCTTCGTCTCACATAGTTGTCAGGAGAGACCAGTCCCTGGAGTAGGACATCATACTCGATAAAGTGGAAGGGCAGCGAAAAAAGAGGAAAGTTCCTACAAGATGGATTGACACAGTGGCTGCCACAATGGGCTCAGGCCTAAGGAACAATTGTGAGGATGGTGCAAGACTGAGCAATGGTCTGTTCTGTTGTGCACATGGTTGCTGTGTCAGAGCAACTCAATAGCACCTAACAACAACAACAGCCCAAGTGTTGCTTGACATCGTCACACTGTACATCGCCACGACTACTATTCCATCTCAAGTTCTCTATTTGAAAGTTAGTGTTGATTCTGAATTTAATTCTGTCTTCATAAATCCTCCATATCTCTTTGGTTGAAATCAGACAAGTGCAATTTCTCTTCCATACAGATCGGCCTTTGATACTTGAAGAAAGTAGTTACCTCTAGGCTTCCCATTGACCTGACTCCTACTTCATGTCTTCTAACTATCAATAAACGCCCTTCTTTCTCTACTGTGAACAAGCTTCCGTTTGTCCTTCTGACACTATTGTCTCCAAAAATTAACAAAGTTCTTTACGTGGAATTAGAGCGCAATGAGAAAATTCTTCAGGAATTATCAACATAATTGACTTGGTGCTAAGTGTTTATTTTTTTTTGTTTGTTTGTTTGTTTTTTTTAAACATTTTATTAGGGGCTCATACAACTGTTATCCCAATCCATACACACATCAATTGTGTAAAGCGTATTTGTACATCATTT
>NW_022103915.1:46341735-46367332 GCF_000313985.2 Echinops telfairi
AGCGGTTGTGTCGGGAAGGTGAGCATCATAGAATGCCAATTTAATAGAAGAAAGTATTCTTGTGTTGAGGGAGTACTTGAGTGGAGGGTGCTAAGTGTTTATTAAAATGCATTCAGGAATGTTCCCCTTGTTCTAAACTATATGAATGGACTGATGCCTAAATAACTCCAACACAATTTACTCCAACTTTTCATCATTTTTAGTATTTTCATTATTTCTTTCAAGATACAATGATATTTAAAAATACAGAATTTACGGTTTTAGTCTGATAACATAACAAAGCATTTCCAAGTAAAAAAGCAAGATGTAGAATACAGTATATCTGTGAACCTATTTGTTTTTCAATAACCCATTGCCAGCTCCCTACCCCTCACCTGACAACTAAACCCACTCCCATCAAGTGGATTCCAACACATAAGGACCCTATAGAACAGAGTAGAACTGTATAGAACAGAGTAGAACTGTATAGAACAGCGTAAACTGTATAGAACAGAGTAGAACTGTATAGAACAGAGGGTTCCCAAGGCTTTACAGAAGTCAACTACCGTATCTTTCTCCCAAAGTACAGTTGATGGATTCAAACCTCCAACCTTTTAGTTTGCAGCTGAGTACTTTAATCATTGCACCACCAGAGCACCTGAGAAAATTCTAGTTCTCTATGAAGGAGGTTTATTTTTTTCATTAGAGAAAAATGTATATCCGAATAGCGAACCTTACCTCTCATTTCAGTTTATATTTTCTTCTCAGCACCCTTGTTTACAAAAAAAAAAAGTTCTAATTCATTAGTTAATTAACCAAACAAAATTTAATGAAAAACTCCTAAATCTTATCATTTGCATCAATACATATGAAATTTGGCAGGCCTGGACTTCCCTGTTACTTAGGAGACTGCTATGCTTTTCACAGTCACAAGTGGACCTAAGAATCTGGCTGTAGTTCCAATTCAATCAAAACATGAGAGGCCTATTGGCCAGCCTGTAACAGCCCTGCTGCCCTTTGGAAAAGGGCCTTAAGGGTTACAACTCTTCTCGGGTTCCTCCACCAAGGAACCCGGAGTCACCAGGAGCTTCTTAACTCTCATCTTTCAAATTCCAAATCTTGGATCAATCCTCTCACCTCCCTCTTCTATGCTGGAGTGCGACTGGACCTTTCATATGAGCAGCATGGGGTGAAGAGGGCCTCCTACTTCAGCCGGACCATTTCGTTTTTTTGTCAACTTTCTCTCCAGGGAGAGTAGTGGTAAAGATACAGATCTGGGATTGACACCACCTGTCTGTCATCAACTTTCACCCTTCCTCTCAAGTTCACAAGTCTGTCTCTCTGCAGGAGACCTTTTCCAGCTTCTTAGAGAAAGTGATGCCATCAGGTACACATTCTTTCAATTTCCTTTTCCCATACACATTTCTTTCCCTTCCTTATTCTTCTCTTAGAAGTATTTTCTCTTGTCCAAAATGAATCTCTTTCTGTGCTACACTTCGTGTCCTAGACAATTTCAGAGCATTCCTATCAAATTCCCCTTTTTCTCACTTATTCCCTTCTTTCCTTCTTTAGACTCTTTCCTCTGTGTATGCAAGATCTTTCCGATTGGAGTGTAAAAAGTCCCTCCTCCCTTATATTCTTCTATGAATAGATGCTTTTAGGCATCTTCACATACACACTTCTGGCTAGAGTTATTATTAACAGTTCACTACCCCCATTGACTACTCAACCCACTGCACTCTGACTGGGGGCACCTCAGGCCACTAGACCAGGTCAGCCATAACCTCCTAATTGCTAACGTCACAGCTCATGTCCCAGGTCTTGTCTTTCTTTGACCATAACATGGAATTTTCGTTTTTGACTTGTCTCTTTTCCCTTGTGTTTTGTTTGTTTGTTTTCAAACCAACTTTTCAGATCAATTGCTTCCTTCTTGGTGGAAAATTACTAATCTTTATCTTCCTCTTTTGTGCAACAAATCCATCTGCCTTGGTGGAAAGCTCCATCTGAATGCATCACAGGCATCCCGAATTCAGTATGCCCCAAATGAACTGTATTTTCTATAAAAACCTTCTCCTCTTAATGTATGCTTTCGCTTAGTAAACAGCACCACCATTCTAATCATCTGAGTAAGAAACCTGGGACTTATCCTCAACCTTTTACTGTTTTCTTCACATTCACACTTTAAGTCCCTAAGTATCTATTTACCTCTCTTAAATAGTGAGCAAATGTGTTCTTCTTCTCTATCCCAATGACCTCTGCCTTGGCTCAGACACTCCCATGTCACCTTCACTGGATGCTCTGTCTATAATCTCACCTTCCGCCAGTGTGTTCCATGTACTATTGCACTGCTGACAGGCAGCCTCCTGGAAGATACAATCTACTCACACTACGACTTCCCTTGGAAACTGCTCAGAAACGCCATGCTCTGACTCCTGCACACCTCTCAAGCTCAGGGAAAATCCCTTCACCTTCTCAGAACAGCCTGGGCTTTGCGGGGCCACAATCAAATCTCTGAATGGGCTGGAATACTTCTGTACTTTGACAGATGTTGTTTTCCCTCCCTGAAGTGTCTCCCCCCACCAACTTTATGGCATACAACACACATCTCTAAGGATTTCTTTCAAGGTTCTTCCCTGTGAAGACTTTTCCTATCTTTGGTAACAGAGTATTCAATCTCTTCCTGTGACTTCAGTTAGAGTTAGCACCAGTCACCCTGTATTGTGATGTTTGCAGGTCTTTGTGCCACACTAGGCTACCTGCTCATGGAGGGAGGGGTTATGAGCCTATCCCGGTGTCTGGCACATGCTAAGTGTTCAACAACAGTTTTATTGGAATTGTCATGTCATAGGTTCCTATATGACACATCAACAAGAGAGTTGTTGTATACAATCAATCAAAGCATAATCATGATTGCTTCTACCACAAAGGTTGGGTGAGAGTCAGGCTGAGAAATTTCCTTTTGTTGCCATATTGGAGCCTGCAGAGGCCTGCTGGGAAGAGGGCTTCTAAACAGCAGGTATGTCTGGGAGGCTGGGGTCCCAGGCCATTTTTTCTGGCTATAAACGGGCTCTTTTTAAAGTGGACGGTGTTTCCCCCAGAGGTTAAACGGAATGCTATTTAGGTAAGAGATGTGCTGTGCAAAGCAAAGAACAACAGTGATTCCAGGCGCCAAACCAAACGAAACCAGAGCTGTCTGGGGAACGGTAGTTCGTGCCCATGGGATCTGTGGCATGGTTCGGGCCAAATTCCAGAGCAACCTGCCTGCTAAGGCTATTGGACACAGAATCCGTGTGACCCTGTACCCCTCAAGGATTTAAATTTACTGAAAAGTACATAAATAAAATCGTGTGTTATTTACAAGGAAAATCAAAGGTCCTTTCCACACACTGGAAGTTCATAAGCACTGATGGTCTAAATACACGTCCTTCCCGCTCCAGGTGAGCAGTGCTGGGCTAGATTCTCGAGCATCCGGGTGCTTGAGCTGAGGATCATAACCTGTCCCATAAAGATGGCACCGACGCTTGCAAGTCTCAGGCCCTTTCCTCCACCTCGTAAGCGTTGCTCTAGGCACCCTGAGGGCCTCACACCACTGCCTCTCGTGATGATTATTATTCATTTCCAACGCACCATTTCAGGGATCTCTCGGCCTCAATGGGGCTTCACCTCCTCCTCCCCAACTGCACAGGGAGGAAGGAGGGCACAAAGACACCCCCCCCCCAGGGCAGCCGTTCTCAACCTGTGGGTCGTGACCCTTGGGGGGTCGAACGACCCTTTCACAGGGGTCGCCCGATTCATAACCGCAGCAAAATCACAGTTATGAAGTAGCAACGAAGATAATTTTATGGTGGGGTGGGTGGGTCACCCCAACATGAAGAACAGTATTAAACCCTAGGGGCTAGGGTTGGCCTACTGGTGACAGATACTCACCGTATTCCAGAGAAAGGAGGGATTCCGGGGCAATTCGAAACCCGTCAAATCCCACTCAGAACTTCCAATACCGGCTTTGCAGCACCAGACCCTGCAACCTTCTGCAGCCCCGGGGCCCGGTGTGTACACCCTGCCCTCCGCCGTTGCCTAGGAAACCGCTTCCGCCCCCGAGACTGGAGTGGGGTGGGGGTAGAGGGGCGGGGAAACGGCGGCGGGGCGAGTTGGGTCACGTGGCAGCAGCTCCAGCCAATCAGCACTGTCAGGGGTCCACCCGGAAGACCCTTGCGGTGATCCCGGGAAATGGTTAGGAACTTGTCGCTCCCGGTGGACGCCTGGAAAGCTGCGCATCCTTTTCCCGCCCTCACCGGGGTCTCTGTGAGTCGGGATCGACTCGGTGGCCCCGCGGGTGCTTCTTTTGTGGGTCGCTCTCTCTCGCTAGGATCTGCGGGCGGCCGGGCGGCCGTGAGCTAAGGGCCTGGGGACGGTGACCCCGTGCTTTCGTTGTCTCCGCTCCTTCCTGGCCCACCGGCGTGGAAAAGCGTTGAGCCTCGGCGCCTGGTGGTCCGGAGCATCGCCAGATTTGAGCCCCCAAAGAATCGTGGCCCGTTGACCCCGCTCTCCCCCAGTCGGGGGGTGGGGTGGGGGGGAGAGGGAGAGGAGAGAGAAGAGGCAGAGATAGAGAGAGAGAGAGAGAAAACAGGCCAGCTAGGTGCCCTCCAGAGAAGAGACGGACTAGAGAGAGGAGAGAGAGAGAGACAGAGACGGACTATTACTGTTGGCCACCAGGGCCTCCTCATAACAGTTCTCAGGCAAGCTTTGGAGCGTTGTTTCAGGGTTCCAAAATAGTGAGGAAGTGACGTTTACTTACGAAATAGTAAAATTTAAAGGAGAGAAAAGGAGAAACTTGGGGAAAGTGGGCAGAGGGGTAGAGAGATCAATTAACTTAGTTACAAGGCAGCCCAAAGTAACCGCAGCTTCTATTGGATTGCCTGGGTGCGCGCCGCCCAATACGGCAGCCACTGGCCATGTCTGGCGATTGAATCTGTGGAGATACGGTGTCAATTCCATGTTGTATTTCAAAGACGGTATGGAAGGAGGGGAAAAAACCTTTAAGACAGCGTGCTAATCGTTTTTATCTTGGTTACATGGTGGCATGAGAACATCCTTTATACTTTGGGTTAACTAAACATGTAGTAGTACAATAATTCCCCATTTCATTTGACTTTTTAAAAACTAGAAAATTTTAAATTTGGTTTTGGCTCATGCTTCTGTTCCAGGACTGCTCAATGACGTGCAGTTCATGTAACATGGAGTCTGCAGCGCTCTTTGCTGTCGCCAGATGGCCATTTCCTTTAATAGTCCTAAACGGCTTTCTTAAGAAATACTGGAGTGCAGATTTTTAAAATATTTTCATTTATCTAACAATGATTTGCAAAGAGCCCTGACAGCACACTGTATTAAGTATTGGGCTGCTAAGCCACCAGCTACTTCTTGAGAAGATTCACACCCTCAGAAACCCTAAGGAGCAACTAGCCTGGTCCTATGGGGCCAAAGACTCAGAATGGATTGGAAGCAGTGGGTAACAACCTTTAACATATCAATCTGTTTGCAGTGCTTCAATTGATTGTGTTATCAATAACATTAACATTAAACATTGAAAGGTTAAACTCTACCTTTTTCTCAGCCGTTTCAGTTTTCCTCTGTCAATAGTAGATGCTAATTATTTGATTAATTAGCAAGAGATTAGAGATTATCAAAATATATTGCTATAAATCAGTTGTATCTTCCTTATCCAGTAAGAGACACTGGGGAAAAGCTAGCATGCAGTTTCTTTATATTATATGAACATATAATTTTTAAAGTGTTAAATTTTTTTCTTTTTGGTAAAGCTCATGGATTTGACCAGCCATTGAGTCAGTTCCTGGATAGCTGTAGTCTAATAACCACTGGTGACTTGCCAAACTGAAGCCTTTGTCCAGAGTAATTCTTAAAGGAAGAATTACTTGATGTTAACACCTTCTATATGATATTTAGAGTCAAAGATGTTTATAGTAAAAGTCCTAAGAAGGACTGCAAACAGACCATTTTTGTTAATCTTTTCTCACTTTAAAGTTGCTTTATGATCTGGTGTTATGTGTCTATAAAAGAAATAATGGAAATGGAAACCACAAGAGACTAAGCAAATTGAATAAACATTTACACTGAAATAAGACCTCATTTCCATTTATCTCTGTTTATATTCCTAGACAAAGGCCAAACATAGGCATTACAATCAATTATTTATGGGTAAAGCTATCTGGAGTATGAAAATATTTGAGAAGACACATGACTACCGACTATAGCAAACTTACTGCATCACTGGCTGAATAAAACAACTGTTTATTTTAACAGAATAGGTGTGACTTTGCAGATTCAAATAACAAATCTTGAATTGCATAACAATTTGTCAATTACAGTAAAACCTTTTGAATTGGTTGTGAAAGGTATTACTTTAAAAGGCTCTGTCCTTGTTCATATAGAACAGTGGAAACATCTCATCTTTATTCAGCTGTATAATACCTATAATTTCAGAGAATCAAAGGTCTGGCAGTTTCCAATGTTAATTTGATCTTTATATGCTTGCCTGTAGACATTTGATCTTCATGCAAATGAACACTTTCTGTTAATGGTTTTATGAGATTATTTTAAAAATCACTGTCCCAAATTTGAATTTGAAAGATCATACAATCACAAATGTAGCACAATTTGAGGTTTATGTTGGCAGCGGAATAGACAATCATGTGCCACTATTGTCATTAACAGTCTCTTATTATTTATGCCTGACAATAATTAGGTATTAAGACCAATGACAAGTTAGGAATTATTCTGAAGTAAAGTTCTAACTAGAATGCTAGTGGGTCTATCTAAAAGTGTTACCTAGTCATTTTCCATGATTTTTGGATGTTTAATTAATGGACAGACTTTTCCTAAAAGGCACCCAGGATGGAACTGTAAAACGTTCTTCATTCTAGCTCAAACAATTTACCCCCCTTATTTCACCATTGCCGTTATATTTGCATTTGGCTCACAGGCAGCAAATTCAGGGGCAGATTTAAGCAAATATGGTTGTTTCATCTCTTTTCTTATTTTACTTGATTCTTAGCCCCCAATTCCCACTCCAACCAAAGGCACAAATCTATTGCTTTTAAATAAACCTGGAGTGCATAAGCTTTTTGGGGGAAAGGCAGTGTGGTTCTGTGTCTGTTTTCTAGCTTACATACCGATACAGCAGAACAAAATCTACTTGGATTCTGGTTCAACCGGTGCTGTTGCAAAGATGTACCCATGCTTATGCGGAGCTAGTTCATTTTCTCTATTCTGCATAGTATTTCATACCATCTACCACATTTGTTTCTTGTTTCTTCCTCTTGTAACGACTGACTTCAGCAAGCAGGACTGCAACGGACAGCCTTGCCATTGTTCTCTTAAGGATAATTTCTTAGGGATGTATACCAGAAAGAGAATTTTTTTTCTTTTTTCTTTTTTTTTTTTTTGTGCTAAAGGC
The DNA here is from genome assembly GCF_000313985.2 of Echinops telfairi. NCBI lineage: Eukaryota > Metazoa > Chordata > Mammalia > Afrosoricida > Tenrecidae > Echinops > Echinops telfairi. The sequence continues at coordinate 46,349,186 of NW_022103915.1, forward strand.
CATATCTGTTTTTTTAATGAGTTTTACTTTTAGTGTGAAACCTATAATAGTAATACAATTATATCGTTAGTTCCTAAGGATAAACTTAATAGTGTTATCAAGTTGAGCACTTGAAATCATCATACAATAAAAGACTGCTCAATGTATACATGTGCTTGACACAATGGATGGTTGGATGGATTGTGATAAGAGTTGTACGAGCCCCCAACAAAATGATGTAAAGAAAAAAAAGACTTCAAATAAAAGGGGGTGCAAAGGCAGAGTAGGAGAAAGAGGTTTATTTACTGTAAATACTTGTCACTTTGCATTTTTAAAATCCACTTGGATTTCCCCAGGTGGCCCCCTTTCTGTTTGAGAATATTTTCTCATAGTAAATATGAGAAAACAGAACCTTTAAATATGTAGTCTTTGCCTTTCCTATTTGCCTGGCTCGATTCTGAACGAGAAAGCAAACTCACTAGACGTTATTGGCAGCACAAACTCATCATCACCTGCCAATTTTTAAGTTTCATTTTGCAAAACCCACCCTCCACTTAAGGGACTGGCCCATAATAGCAACTCCTTTAAAGCTTTGGTTTTTATCTACAGTGGCAAGATACATGTTTATGTATAGCATGTGAAAATGGTGCCTTATGGCTCAATAATTCTCTCTGCCTATTTGGTTCTTTTTTTTCTTTTCTTTTTAATCATTCCATTAGGGGCTCATACAACTCCCATCACAATCCATACACATATCAACTGTGTAAAGCGCATGTGTACATTCATTGCCCTCATCATTCTCAAAACATTTTCTCTCCACTTAAATCCCCGGCATTAGGTCCTCATTTCCCCCGCCCTCCCCGCTCCCCCCTCCCCCATAAGCCCTTGATAGTTTATAAATTGCTATTTTGTCATATCTTGCCCTGTCCGACGTCTCCCTTCACCCACTTTTCTGCTGTCCGTCCCCCAGGGAGGAGATCACATATAGTTCCTTGTAACAGGTTCCCTCTTTCCTACCCATTCTCCCTCTACCCTCCCTGTTTCGTCACTCACATCACTGGTCCTGTAGGGCTTGTCTGCCCTGGATTCCCTGTATATTCAGTTCCTATCTGTACCAGTGTACCTCCTCTGGTCTAGCCAGACTTGCAAGGTCGAAATTGAGTCATGGTAGTGGGAGCTGGGAGGAAACATTTAGGAACTAGAGGAAAGTTGTATTTTTCATCATTGTTACATCGCACCCTGACTGGCTCATCTCCTCCCCGAGACCCCTGTGCAAGGGGAAAAGAGAATTATTAGGTAAAAGTCAGACACTTAATTTTACTATATATTATCTGATTTCTTTCCAGAGTGGCTGTCCCAGATTAATCTCCTATCAGCTGTGCAAGAGAATTGTTACTCCACCAGGGTTGGCCGAATGCATTATGTTGGCCTCTACCACTGCACTTGCTGCTCTGTGAGGACTGCGGCCATGTTTCTCTCTTTAACAACCACTGCATTCCCAGCAGTTAGCTTAGTGACAGTCACATAGCGAATGCTTAAGGAATATTTACTGACAGTATGAATATCAAGCAATGTGCTGATTGCTCCCATAACTATCTCATATTTTGATCAGTTTGTTGCAGTGGGCCAATAGAATGTTCAAAGAATCCCGTTCTTCCTCCATTTTCTTTCCCATATTAAGATGTTAACAGATCCTTTTTTCTGTTTTCCCTCCTGAAAACATAAGAGAAAATTCCAGCTTCTTCCATTTTAGGCAAAATAAGTACCACATAAAGATTGGGCTTTAAAAGACAATGATGGTTTGTAAATGTCTACCTTCTCCTTCAGGAAGATGGTAGAGCTGGGTGGTGGTGGTGGGGGGGTGGACAAGAGCATCATAAAGTGGCCTGGATAAGCATAGTGTTAGGGCAGATCTTTCTCTGAAGTGACCCAGAGTAGAAAATCTGGGGCAGTCATCCCAATAATGGGCGCACTCATGGACACAATTGTGAGGATGGCAGAGGACTGAGTAGTGCTTTGTTCTCTTGTACATAGGTCGCTATGAGATGGAATCAACTTGATGGCACCTGACAACAATAAAGAATTCAAACTAAGATTCACCGAGAAAGCTTCCTAGCATGGCTTGCAAAGAATAAATACCGCTTACAAGGATTTATAGTCCTTCAGGGCTGAGAATCTCGTAAAGAGAATTCAGTGTAATGCAATACATGTCTAAGACTGACCAACTCATCGCTGTCAGTAAAATTAGAGATACTAAAATTTAGAGCCTTATGATGGATTCCTCCCCACTCCAGGTTCTCTTAGACATCATGGTGAGGTCAGGGCTTCCTGAAAATTGCTATGTCTAAGAACCTTTGACATCCAATAACAACCTAGGATGGGTTTGTCCAGACCCTTCCTATTAGTAATTGTGGTATCAGTAAGAGTCTAGCTCCTTCTTTCATGTGTCTTCCCGACCCCTGTCTCTGTGATGAAGGCTGCAGATGAGGAGAGAATGAATGGACGGGGCACAGGTGGGATTGGAATAGCACAGGACTTCTTACCTCAGAAGGGCTCGGTTGTTACTGGTATTCGTTGCCATCGAGTCGGTTCCTACTGGTAGCACCCTGTGGGCAGCAGAAGGAAACCCTGCTCAGCCCTGTATTGTCCTCATGTCCAAGCCTGTGGTTGCAGCCACCGTGTCAATCCATCTTGCCAAGGGGCTTCCTCCGTATAGCTGCCTCTCTGCTTTACCAAGCATGCTGCCCTTTGCCAGAGACTGCTTTCTTCTGATAACCTGACCCTAGGATGTGTCCAATTCATGTCCAGTATGTGTTCCACATGCATGTCCAGAATGGCTCTAGAAGGTAATACTGTACTCAGGCTTTGGGTGTTTTTAAAGATAACATATTGAGGTGAAAGCCACACAACAAAATTCTCCATATTACCACGAACAATTCAGTGTCATTTGATATAGTCACAGAGTTGTGTAGCCACCACTTCTTCTTGGGTCCTTGGCACGGGAAAGGGTTATGCATATGTTGCAAACTCCTGCAGTCATTGGACTTGTAAGAGCTCTGTTAGGAGAAAGAGCTAAAGTCTCCCCAATACACCTGTGGAAGGACACAAGAATGAAGGAGGGTTGACAAACCATTCAAGGATTATCCAAAGGGAGGTTCATCAGGTCCATGGGATTGTTTTGCTATTAGGTGCCATCCAGTCAGTTCCCACTCATAGCCTGAATGATTGTCCCCACATGCTTTAAATCACAATGTGGGGGCCGGCCCTAAGCAGAACTATGTGGACACCCCCCCTCAGAAGAATGCACTTCAGAGGACATCACTGGGGCTACAGCTTGGGGAGAGGGGCTACGTCTGATTAGAGCACACGGGAGAAAAGGAAAGGGATGGAGAGGGAGGGGAGGACCTCCTGGCCCACCGAACATCCTGCTGGAGCAGACAACTCACGGGGAGGACTGTAGGGTCCGCCCCACCACGAGACATGGCGTCCCTCACTGAACATGGCATCCCTCACTGAACATGGCGTTCCTCGCTGAACATGGCGTCCCTCGCTGAACATGGCGCTGCAGAGCACAGCACTGGAGACATTGCGGGAATAGTGCATGGTCTGGTCCCATCACGCTAGGGTGAGGCACTGAGGGCATGCAACAGAGCAGCAGGGGGAGCAGAGTGATGAAACCCCTGGGAATACCAAAAACAGACTTTGGAGACATAGTGCGGCACCCCATCAGACTCGACTGGAAAACACTCCGTAAAGGCCAACAAACAGGCCTTGAACTATTTATAGGCTTTCCCATTTTTGTCAGTGACTTTCTTTTATTGTTTTGTTGTTCGTTGTTATCGTTTAGTTGGTCTTGACTTCCTTTGTTGTTTTATTTGACTTTGCCTGGTTTTTGCACTTATTAATGTATCTGCACGTCTATCTAGATAAGATAGGCAGGATAAATAATTTGGAGATGTAAAGAACGGGACCAATGGTTCCGGGGAGGGGGGCGGGAATAAGGGGGAAGGGGTGGGAGAAAGAAAAGTGGGGAGAGAGGGAACCAACCCAGGGACAATGGAACAAGTGAACTAAAATCAGTGGAAGGAAGGTTGTAGGATGCCCAGTGGGGCTTAGTCAAGGCCAATGTAGCAGTGAGGAATTACTAAACCCGAATGAAGGTCGAACATGGTGGCGGGACAAGAGGAAAGTAAAAGGAAATAGAGGAAAGACCCAAGAGGCAAAGGGCATTTATAGAGGTCTAAATACATGCATATACATATGTGTGTGTGTGTATATATATATATATATATATATAGAGAGAGAGAGAGAGAGAGAGAGAGAGAGAGAGAGAGAGAGAGAGAGAGAGGAATGGAACTATGCACTTATATCTATATGTTAAGAATTAAGGTTGCAGATGGACATTGGGCCCTGACTTAAGTACTCCCTCAACACAAGACCACTTTGTTGTAACAATCTGGCATTTTGTGATGCTCACCTTCCTGACATGATCACTGAAGACAAAAGTGGGTGCATAAGTAAATGTGATGAAGAAAGCTGGCTATCAAAAGATATGGCATCTGGTGTCTTAAAGGCTTGAAAATAAACAAGCAGCCATCTAGCTGAGAAGCAACAAAGCCCACATGGAAGAAGTACACCAGCCTGTGTGATCATGAGGTGTCAATGGGATCAGGCATCTAAAACCCTGAACAAAATCATACCCAATGTGAATGGGGTTCGGGGACATGGAGTAAAGACCCAATGCACATATGTAGACAATTGGACATCCCATCACAGAGGGATCACAGGGAAGAGATAAGCCAGTCACGGTGCAGTACAGCACCGATGAAGCTCACAACTTTCCTTTAGTTCTTTGGTGCTTCCTTCACCCCACTATCATGACCTCAATTCTGCCTTACAAATCGGATTAGACCAGAGCATGCACACTGCTGCAGATAAGAGCCTGCAACACAGGGAATCAGGATAGATAAACCCCCAATGAGAGTAGCAATACCAGGAGGATTAGGGGAGGGTGAGAGGAGAAAGGGGGAATCAATCACAAGGATCAATCTAGAACTCCCTCCCAGGAGACGAATAATGGAAAAGGGGGTGAGGGGCGATAGAGGATGATGTAAGATATGGAAATAATAATCTATAACTTATCAAGGGTTCATGAGGGAGGAAGGGGGGAGAAATGGGGAGCTGATATCAGGGGCTCAAGTGGGAAGAGAACGCTTTGGAATGATGATGGCGGCCCGCCCACAGGGCCGCGCTCGGTCGTGGAGCTGGAACTGAGCTGGGGGATATTTTATGTTTTCCACGACATCAAGTTGGCAACATATACTCATGGCCAACCCAGTTCTTCTCCAGAAGATGCAACATTCAGAAGACCAATGGTGACGGAAATTATAGGGAACAAATTGAATATCTTAGAAAAGAAAATATAACCTTAAATATACAAGGATCTGTTTTCATGGGAACAACAGCTGGTTTCTCTGGAATAATGGCAAACTTTATTTTCAGGTACTGCTTCAAGGTTCAACATGATGCTTTGAAGACATATTCATCATTGGCCACCCTTCCGTTTTTATCTACTGTAGTTACTTACAAACTCTTTGTAACTGATACTTTGTATTAAGGTAACATCAGCCAGGAGAACTGTGCTGTGAGACGGTCACTGGCGGGGTTATTGGGCAGTGTTTCATTCCAGTGCTTCGGCTTTTTCTAAAACCAGACGTCTGGCAGGCAAGTATCATACGGTCCCGTTGCCACCCAAAGGAAGGCTTTTACTCCTCTGGTTTCCACTTTGCCAAAGGGAGGTGAAAGCAATGGCCATTCCCCTGACCCTGCTAATGCTCACTGGAATCGTGAATGGTCTGCAGCATTATGAAGTATTTGAAAGTATTCAGAACAGGAAGGAGACTCTACATGAAGATTAACAAACCGATGGATGCTAAAATTGGAATGGATTTTTTTTTATGATGAAGACTTAGGCATGGCTGAAAAGGTAAAGTAACTCTGGACAGGCAACTTGTTTCTGTCCCTTCTGCCTGTTTTATATAGCAGGTACTCAATAAAGATTCAGTAATTTAATAAAATTTTAATTTAGTAAAAAAAATGATGGCAGCATAGTGCAAATGTGCTGACGCACTGGATGAATGTATGGATTGTGATAAGAGATGTAAGAGCCCCCAATAAAAGTATTTTAAAAAAATAATTAATTTAAAAAATCACAATGTGTTGGTAACTGGTATTGAAATATTAAAAAGCAGACCAGACCTGTCAAACCTTAAGCATTGGTTGAGGGTGCAATCAGGATGGAGCATCAATTTGATAGGATTCACCAGTGCTGCAGCCAAAGGAAGTTTTCACACAGCTTAAATACAGAGGGTCCAGTAACTTAACAGAACATTGTTTGGTTGACATTTACCAAATTATCCCTTAACAAACAAAGGACAATAGCGAGGCCATTTAACATTATTTTGTTAATCATAAACTTTGAATTGGCTTATTCTGTGGATATTTTAAGAGCCAGCATTCACTGATTTTTGAAAGTTGGTTCAGAATAATCAGTAAACCGAAAAAAAAGTGGAATGTGGCCTGTATCTCTGGCAGAAGTCTCTCCTTATACCAGCTACCTAGTTCTTTGGAGCCCCTTACAACACAGACCCTCATTCAACCTCATTCGTACCCTTCTGTAGTGTTGAGCCATACAATATTGACATAATGAACGTGAGATCCCATTGGCTGATGTTTGTTGACTCAGTGGAGTTAATCTACCACTGGACTACACACACTGGTGATTGATTCCTGTTTTCATCCTTGTGCCCTGAGGAATAGTGGGAGGCAGCAATTTTGTCTAAGTGAATCTCTACACAGACCCACACTTTCCCTCAAGAGATCTATCTCATGGTCTAGTGGGAGTAAAGAATGCCAGTAAGCCCCTTGCCTACAGATCTACAGTCATGTTCTTCCTGTGGCTTTGTCAGCATTAACGTCTCTATCTTCTTTCCTACACAGGTCTAACATTGGGAGGGGAGGAAGGGAGTGCTGTTTGACTTCTAAAACTCCACTGTACAACTTGGATCTAGTGTGTTGTTAGGTGTCATTGAGTCGGTTCTGACCCATAGCAACCCTATGCACAACAGAACAAAACACTGCCCTATCCTGTGCCAGGCTCACGATTGTTCATATGCTTGTACCCATTATTACAGCCACTGTGTCGATCCACTTCATTGAGGCCTTCCTCATTTTCACTGCCTCTCTACTTTCCCAAGCATGATGTCCTTCTCCAGGGACTGGTCTCTCCTGTCATGTCCAAAGTACAGTAACTCTGTGTGTTCTTTCCATCTTCTTTGGACACTTCCTGCATCATTCAATATTTTACCCTAGAATCTTTCACGATTGCAACTTGAGGCTTGCATTTTTTCTTGAGTTCTTTCCGTTTAAGATATGCCGAGTATGTACTTGGCATTCTAACTCTAGGTCTTTGCACATTCGGTTATAATATTTTACTTTGTCTTCTCTAACTGCCCTTTGAAACCTTCTGTTCAGCTCTTTGACTTCATCATTTTGTCCATTTTCCTTAGCTACTTTATGATTAAAAGCAAGTTTCAGAGTCTTTTTTGACATCCACTTTGATCTTTGTTTCTGGTCATTTTAACGACCTTTTTGCTGTCTTCACGAATGATGGTCTTGATGTCTCCCCACAGCTCATCAGGTCTTCTGTCGCTCGTGTTCAACGCATCACACCTGTTCTTGAGGTGTTTTGAAAATTCAGGTGAGATACCCTCAAGGTTGTATTTTAGCTCCCATGGACTTGTTTTAATTTTCTTCACTTTTCATCTGAACTTACATATGAGCAATTGGTGGCTTGTTCTACAGTCAGCTCCTGGCCTGGTTTTGGCTGCTGATATTGAGCTTCTCCATCCTCTCTTCCTCACTTGCTCACTCACTGCTATTGAGTCAATGCTGACTCATAGTGACCCCTGTGCTTCCGAGACTGTAACTGTTTACCAGAGTAGACAGCACAGTCGTTCTGGAGTAGCTGGTGGTTTCCAACTGCCAACCATTTGGATCACAGTCCAGCCCATAACCACTACACCCCCAAGATTCTACATCTCTTCCTAGTTCTGGCTAGCACTGTTGTGCCCACTATGTCAGAATGATCATTATATGAGCCAACCTGTACATCTGCATCTGAGAAAATGCAGCCTCTTAATGAAGAAGAGACAAGAGGAACTCCACCAAGCAGAGCAAGAGAGTGTAATGACCTTTCAGTAGCCCTCCAGTAGCATACAATAAAAGCTAATACCGGTACATATGTATTTCCTATGTATTTCCATCCATATATCCAAAAAAGCCAAACTCACAAATACAGAGTCTATTATGATTCATAGTGACCTTGTATGGTAGGGTAGAACTCTTCCTGTAGGTTTCTGAGGCTGTACATCTTTATAGGAGGAGAAATCCTCATCTTTCTCCCACAGAGCTGCTGGTGGGTTTGAACTAGTGACCTTTCTGTTAGCAGCTTAACATGGGGTTGAATTGCCAGCAGTGCAGCACTTAACAACTACACCGCCAGGGCTCCTTATTCATTTATATGTTCATTTATATGTAGTATAAATATATATACAGAGAATAATTGTATATAAGCTAATGGCTTTATATCAAGGTTATCAGAACTTTAAATAATTGAGTTCCTGAGTTCTCACAACTTTACCCAGGTACTATAATCAGATCATGCAATAGAGAGTCAGCGTGACTCATTAAGAGAGATCAAGCATTTGAATTAGGAGTTCAGAATTTGCTGACTTTGTGACTTTGGGTGTTATTTCATTCCTCTAATGTTCGGTACCCGTGTTTGTGATATGGCAAGAAAAGTAGCTGCACTTGAGTTAAAAAGAGAGAAAGAGAGAGAGAGAGATCAAAGGGCTTACAACTTGAGCTCAACGTTCAGCACAGATTTTGATAGACCCAATTGAAATAAAACCCACTGCCACTAAATCGATTTTAGTGACTTCCAGCAACTTTATAGGGCAGAGTATAACTGTTCCCTAGGGTTTCCAGATCCGTAAATCTTTATGAGAGCATAAGCTTCATCTTTCTCCCACAGAGTACCTGGTGGATTCGAACTAGCAACCTTTCAGTTAGTAACTCTGTGTGTAACTCACACCATCAGGGATGCTTTGATGGGCTCAAACCCCAAAACTAAACTCATTGACATGAAGTTGGTCTGATTCACAGCAATCCTGCAGGACAGGGTAGAATTGCTCCTGTGGGTTTCTGAAACTGTAACTGTTTACAGGAGTAGAACGGCTCATCTTTCTCCAGAAGAGCAGCTGGTGGTTTTGAACTGATTTCACTAAAGCTACCAGGGCCCCTTTGGAGAATGGTGAATTCTATCTGGTAACAGGAGGGGGCAGTAGTGAACTGCACAAATGGGTCGCATCGGTAAAGTTTAGTTGCTGGTGGGTTGAAATTACCTTACTAACAAACAAAACCTCAGACGGACCCAAGCAATATGCAGCAGTGACACCAGAGAAGTGGACCAATTAGAGTAATTACAAAGGAAGAAGACATTCAAGGCAGAGACCAGGGTGAACCCAGGAATCAAAGCCAAAGCACAGGATGTCAGGCCACTGGAGGGGAGAGGGAGATCAAAGTCGGAACTATAGGAACAATTAAGGACTTGGGGAGGGTACTTAAATGCATAATCATATGGAATATAGACGGGCTTTGCTGCTCATTTCATAACCTGATCCTTAATGGTTAGGATGACCTAACGTATGACTAAGTTGCAAGCAAAGGAGCCTGGGTGGTTACCTAAGTGACTTTAAATGTAACTTAAATTTTCCTTGGTGAACTCAGAAAAGGTGAAAAAGTTTAAAGAAAAATAACTTAAATTCACAATGTAGAGATAATTATTGTTATATTATTAAGATCTTCAAGGATTGTCAGGCATGCTTATAGTGTGTTGAAATATGTTCCCCTGGCTTCCAGGGATCTGTATTTACAATCCCCCAGGCCATCTTTCCAGGGCCACGTTAGTGCTTTGACCTCTAGCCTTCTCTCCTACCAAAATCTAAGTTATGTTTAGTAAAGCTGTCTGATTGCTCATTATGAGATGTGTATAAATGCTAATGCTGGGTTACATTTCCTGGGGAGCTGTCATTTTAAAAACCAAAATGCTGAGTTTCTAATACCAATGACAGGCAGTACTTGTCAGGAAAACTTTCCTTAAGTCTCTAAAATTAGGCCGACAAGGCTATTTAAGAATAAAGTAATTTCAGAGTATATAGATGTTTCTGCAAAGTTATTATTTCTCAAAATAAGGTAACCATCCTAGTATCTTTAAAGCAGGAAGCTCCTTGAATTGGTGTTCTAACGTGTTAAACCCATTTCAAAGAAAGCCACAAAGATCAAGACTCCTCTATTCCCTCTAGTTTCTTCAAGTAAAACGAAGCATAGTGTTTCAATCCCTTTACTAGATAGCCTGGACAGATCCCATGCCTCTTATTATCACTAGGACCTTCATTTAGTTGTGTGGGGTTGTCCATATTTATCACTGCCTAACATCTGTAACCAAATAGAGCCATGGCATCCATGGCTCAGAGCTGTACAGCGCATTAACGAATGCACACCGCTCTGTGCGTGGCTCTAGCTGCTCTCTGCCAACCATGGGCAGACATGCATCACGGTGCACGTGCAGCTATCAAGACAGCTTCGTCCTGAACCTGCTTACATCTGTGCTTCTCCCAAATATACTTGACACTTTAGCATAAGTTTACACTTCTGACCAGTTTTATTTCAGGGCCAGGTTCTGCCCTCCTCCTGAAGTTGAATAGACAATTTAAGGGGTGAAAAGCTCCACAGAACGATATATAATTCCTTTTTTTGGTCCAATCTTGTCTCTGACTCCTCAGAAAACACACACACACACACACACACACACACACACACACAATCACACCAAATCTGAGGGATATTGGTATATTGTGTGTGCTTTTTTTTTTAAAGCTTGCCAGAACAGATGAGACTGTGTTACTTAATAAAGACTCCTGGAAGTATGTAGACTCTTGAAATGTGGGACAATAGCTTTTCCCTACGGTAATAAGCCTGAGACCTTTACCTTTGAATTGCCTGGAAGCTCTTCATCAAAGTTATCAGCCACCTACCAATCTGGGATTTCAGGGATTGTAGTTTGAGGGTAGAGAAACCCTGAGCTGTCCAGGGTTCTGACCTCCAGGAGGGACAGCGAAGTCTATCCTTTACTTGGTCTTGATGCTGTCTGACTCTTTTGCCTTACATTCTGAATATTAGTGATCACTAATCTTGATTACATTTGTAGGTTATCTTGAGCTTATTGAACCAGGTCCTTATTATTAAAATCTTATTAGTAGCGTACTATGTGCAAACTGAAAAGTTGACTCTACTATGTCAGTAACTTCAAATTGAAGAACATGAAGCCTTATTTAGACTTTAGTAACATTTGCACCATATAGACCTAGAATAAGTCTCTATTTTTCAGAACTTCAGAACTTGTTTTTCTTATTATCTCTAAGCAATAAAAGTGCAAAAACAAAAAAAGTAAAACATTGAAATATAAATCACAAGAATAATTCAAAGAATATTTTAAATTACACGAGAAAAATGAAAATACCTGGTTAGAAAAGAAAGCACATAACATATGAGACAATTGACAAGATAATGCAAATTACTCACATTGTACACACACTCATCAAGATGAACCAATGTCTGAAAATCGGAGACTTAAAACTATAAAGAAAACTAGAAGAAAAAGTGTAAAATCTCATGACTTTGAATTAGGCAATGAATTCTTAGAACAAAAGAATTCTTAGAAGAAAATTAGGTGAATTTAATAGCAAAATTATGCTGTACAGGACAATATCAAGAATGTGAAAAGAGTTGACAGAATGGGAGGAAATGTTGCTAATTATGCGTATGATAAAAGACCAGTGTCTAAAGCATTTAAAGAACTTTTACAACTCAAAAAATTTCCCAATTAAAAATAGGTAAAGGATCTGAACCTACTTTTCCCCTAAGATGATATCCAAAATGGCCAAGAAGCACATGGAAAGATGTCCTACAGACGAGCCAGTCAGGGTGCAGTGTAGCAACGATGAAACATACAACTTTCCTCTAGTACCTAAATGCTTCCTTTCCTCCCCCACCTCATCATGATCCCAATCCTACCTTACAAATCTGGCTAGACCAGAGGATGTACTGTACACTGGTACAGAGAGGAGCTGGAAACACAGGGAATCCAGGACGGATGATCCTTTCAGGACCAGTGGTGAGAGTGGCAACACCGGGAGGGTGGAGGGAAGGTGGGATGGAATGGGGGAACCGATTACAAGGATCTATATATAACCTTCTCCCTGGGGGATGGACAACAGAAAAATGGGTGAAGGAGAGTGGGTAAGATATGACAATATAATAATTTATAAATTATCAATGATTCATGAGGGAGGGGGGAAAACGAGGAGCTGATGTCAAGGGCTCAAGCAGAAAGAAAATGTTTTGAGAATGATGATGGCAACCAATGTACAAATGTACTTGACGCAATGGATGTACGTATGGATTGTGATAAGAGTTGTACAAGCCTCCAATAAAATGATTTAAAAAAGCAAAAGCAAAAAAATGATGATGAGCCTGGTGCAGGACTGAGTGGTCTTATGTTCTGCTGTGCAGAGGGCCACTAAGGGTTGGAACCTACTTGATGGTACCGAACAAAAACTGAAAGCTGGACAATGAATAAATGAAAACTGCAAAAAGAAATGCATGCATTTGAATGATGGTATTGATGGAAAATCCTAAAAGTACCATCCACTGCCAGAAGAACTAACAAATCCATCTTGGAAGAAGTACAGCCAGAACACTCCTTAGAAGTGAGGACGGTGAGCTAGTTTCGTGGACTTTGGTCGAGGGTCAGAGGAAAAGAGGCGGCCTCTCCCTTACATGGCCTGGCACAGTGGCTGCCAGAAAGGTTTCAAACATAGTAATTGTGAGGGTGGTGCAGAGTTCCCTTCTGTTGTACATAGGGTTGCTCTAAATCAGAGCCCACCTAATAAAACTATTGCTTAACCTTCTCAACACTCTTTCCCTCTTTCCGACTGATCTTGACAAGGGCCCTAGATTCTTGCTAAACACAGCCCTGCAAGCATCCACTACTAATCAGCCAATGAACCTATTTCGCACTTCTGATACAGTTTATTCCATCTTGAAATGTATGTACTTTGAGAACCACCTTTGTAGTGTCTATACTTATATATAGAAAACAAAAATTATATAAAAATAGAGGTTACAAGTAGAATCAGCCCAATAATCACTCAATAGGAGAAAATTCCTCAACCCGTTTTCTTGAGGAGTCCTGGTAGTGCTGAGTTAAACATCGGGCTGCCAATCGTAAGGTCGACAGTTCAAATCCACACATTGCTCAACAGGAGAGAGATGAGGCTGTCTGCTCTTGTAAAGATTTACAGCCTCAGAAACCCTAAGGAACACGCCTACACTGTCCTATGGAGGCCACTGTAAGAATCGACTCAATAGCTATGGATGTATTTTATTTTCATTTCCTGAGGTGGTTTTTATCAGATTTTTGTGTTTACAAATACAGAGTTCCAGACAGAGATTTCATCAGTATAAGCTCTTTCCTGGAAACAATGTGGGATGTATCACCATCAGCCTAACTGACAATATGTCAGCTTTCCAGGCTCCCTCTAACCTCTGCAGAAGGGGTCATCCAGGTTACAGCTGAAGAACCTGCCACATAGATTATGAGGTACCCTTAATGGTGTGGCTACAAAGGACCTTGCCTGTTACTCATTTGGTCTTTTTGTATTTCTCCACATTCCTTTCTTCATGACACAAGGTTTGGCCCTAAGGTTAGAAGCTAGTGTTAGGGAAAAAAATGTTAAAAAAACGGAAAACAATTTCACTAGCATCCTTCTTGTGACATGATGAACAAAACCTCTTTTTCTAAAAAAAAATAATTGAAGACAAAACCCCAACAGTTCTTTTGTCTCAACTGTTCTTTCTAAAAATCCTTTAAAAGTGTCAGCCCTGTTTCTTTGTCTCAAAGCATTTCAGAGCAATTAATAGCTAAGAGAAACTAGGCAAGGCCCAGTATTCCAGTGCTGAGGGAGTGTTATGCACAGAACCCTTCAAATTAGTCAAACCTCGTGTTCTCGATTCCTCCTCAGTGTGCAAATGGAAAACAGAATACTGGCAAATACTGGTTCCTTCAAACCATAGTATAAAGCAAAAAACCATTTCTCCCCAATAGAAAATGATTTCTCTATATCCAAAGATGGAAACCAGTAAGTGAAAACAGTTGAGAAATGGCTAAAGCAGAAACATTGTTCTTATGTTTTTTCAGAAGAGCAAAACAGAACAATTAACTCATCAAAATGAAATTAGAAATTTTCTCCAAATCTAAAAATAATTTACTGCCTATTTCATCCATACATTCTTAATTAGAGTATTAATCAGTATCTGCGATAAATGAAAAAACAATGAGATTGTGTGTCCATGATTATAAAAGCAGAAGGGAGCTTGGAGGCTTGTTTAGGAATTTCAATATTGTAATAATAACTTTCATTAGTGTTTCTTAAAGAAAAAAAAATTCTTAAAATGCTTTTTTTGTTTTCCCATGGAAAGATTTCAAAACCCATAATGAGTCATGATTCCAAATGTTTTGTTATTGCTAGACATGGCATTAAATTAAAAAAGAACTTTATTGAGGTATAGTTCACATACAAGAAGTTGCACACACATTGAACTAGTTGATGAGTTTTGGCATATTCATGTGCTTGATGGATGGTGCAATCGGTTAAGTATTGGGCTGCTAACCCAAAGATCAGTGGTTTGAACCCAGCAGCCACTCCACCACAAGCCATTCTTAGGGGGAAAGATGTGGCAGACTTGTTGCCTGTTGCCTGCTTCTGTAAAAATTTACCACCTTGGAAACTTCTGTAGCAATTCTACTCTGTTTCAATGTTTTGATTTTATATACTTGGGAAACCAGCACTACTATGAAAGTAACACTATGGAAGGTAATTTTTGAAAATATCGATAATGTGACATTTTGGTGAGCATCAACCTTATCTTCAGGACACCTGGCACATGACAGACCATATCTGTTGCCTATTGAGTGAACACGTTTTCCCTAATTGATTGCTATTGAACATCTTTTGAACATCGGTATACTAGCAGGGCAAAGGAATGGACAAAACCTAGTCTCTTTAGTTTCACTATTTTGTTCAAGAACGTTTGGATGGTACTGAAGCTGCACTTGGAAAATACACATTGTTACGTACAAACCCCTCAATGTGCATACAAATGTTTAGTTACAAAAGCCTCTCAATACACTGTACTGCATCTTCTCAGAGGAGCCAAAAAAACCAAAATCAAAACAAAAAAGCAAACCTACTGCCATCGATTGGATTGATTTTAACTAACAATGACCCCACAGGACAAAATAGAACTCCTTCTTGGGGTTTCTGAGGCTGTACATCTTTATGGGGGCAGAAAACCTCATCTTTTTTTTTTCTCTCAGAGCGGCTGGTGGGATGGAACTTCTGAATTTGAGGTTAGCAGCCCAATACCTAGCTCACCAGACCAGTAAGACACCTTCAGAGATGGAGCTTACAGACTTATTCCTTCACTGTGTGCTGGACTGGACCTTATTTTTTTCAAAGCACATGTCTTCATAGATAATTTAAGAACCAAGAAAACACTGGCTTGTTTGAAGCATCATTCCAGGCCAGTCTATTCTGCCATTATCAGAGTAGAATTCTGGGTTTTTTTTCCTAACAGTTTTATTGGCCTATAATTCACATACCATACAATTCACTATTTCAATCACCTAAAGAAGTCCTATAATTATCACCTCAATTCAGTTTTAGAACATTTTCGTCATGCTTGTACTCATCATTATAGCTCCCCATTTCCCCCTAACCTCTCCTGCCATACTCCCAAGGAAACATAAATTCAGTTACTGTCTCTATAGATTTATCTAGCCTGGATTTCATATACAGAAAAACATTAAAAAAACAAACAAAAAATAACAAGAATAACAACATAAAATAAATTTAAAACCACTAGAAAAGAAAGCAGAAAATAAAAAAAAACACACTATAACAAATTTAAGTGGAACATAAGGAACATCAAATGATAGGGTGCTAAAATTTTTAGGGTGTTGCATCTTCAACAATCCACTTTCTAATTAATTCTGCATGTTAGCAAGGCTATTCATATCCCTGGTCCAATCCCTGGTCCACCGTCAGAGAGGATGCACCAGGGGCTTAACCAGGTTCATAATTTAAGCTATGATGACATTCCCGCCTATAAATTTGGATTATGTTATTTACAATTCTTAAATCACACAGGCTGGTGTGCTTCTTCCATGTGGACTTGACACCTCGTTTAGATGGCGGCTTGTTTTAAAACAAGCGTGTAAGGCCCCAGATGCTATTCTTTCTGATAACAGGGCACCATCTAGTTTCTTCACCACCCTTTAAGAATTCATATACAAGAATCCGTATCTTCAGTGATGTCTCCATGAAGTTGAGCATCAAGTAGGGCCATATCATAAAAACCAATTATTCTTCCATTGGAGCTAGAATTCAGTGCAAGCCCAAAATCCATCTATGACTTATCTATGTCTCTGGTTCACCTCAGACACATCATTGTCATTTTATGTTAGAGAACATTATCATTCAACCCCCTGGGACATAATTTCCATTCCTTTCAAGTCAATGCTGACAATGACCCTACAGGTCAGGGTAGAATTGTGTTTTTAGGCGTTTTAAATGGTGGCTTTTTCAGAAGTAGATCACCAATTTTCTTCTCCAGATGCCTCTAGGTAGATGCCATCCCCTACCCTTTTAGCAGAGGAGAGCATATGAGTAACCATTTGCTAATGTTTGTACTTCTTTGTTTGTAAACTGAAAACCCATGGCCATCAAGTTGACCCTGGTGTCATTGTATTGACCCGCTGGACTGCTAACAGCCAGATAAGCAGTTTGAAACCAGCAGCCACTCTGTAGAAGAAAGACGAGACTATCTACTCCCATAAAGAGCTACAGTCTCAGAAACCCACAAGGTTTCTCGTCCTCTAGGTCATTATAAGTAGGCATCGGATGGGCGGCAGGGTTTGAGTTTGAGATGGCTCTTAGACAGACAAGGTATCTAAGACTGTAAATCGGTCTAAATGTGAGGATAATACATTGTAAAGAAAGTCACTCCTTCCTAAGAGTTTCGGTTTATCTGCTAAAGATCTTCCATTGTACCGGCAACACCTGAAAATAAAAACGAGAGGTTTGTTGGACTAACTTCTCAAGTCAGACTGCAGAGGCAGTTTATAGATTGCTTTAGCTTGGCTTAGTAGTAGTTCTGAAAGAAACCATAGCTACTTTTGTGTTCAGCTTGTTTACAACTTACCAGTCGGTTGGTGGTTGAAATCAGCAGAGAAGCGCCTGGGAGAAGGGCCCCTGATCACTTTTCCCTTGCACAATTCTACTCTGCACACAAGGGGTCTCCAAGGGTGGGAGCTTGGTTGGTGGTTGAAATCAGCAGAGAAGCGCCTGGGAGAAAGGCCCCTGATCACTTTTCCCTTGCACAATTCTACCCTGCACACAAGGGGTCTCCATGGGTCGGAGCTTTGTTGTTATTGGGGCGTGAAGGGGTGTTCGTGGTCCATGTACCCTGAGGGCTGATAGAGATACGGTCTTTTTGAGGCTGTAGCTGGCTTATTCTGGTACTTCACTATTTTTTCTGCCTGCTTCTTGCAAACAAGTTTCAGGGCAAAGGATTTGACCTCAGGGTTGCAGGTTCCCTTGCCTCCATCTGCGACGCTCCTCCCCATCGCTCACCCCTCCACCGTTGACACTGGCCATTGAGGAACTGCGACCCTGAGGTTTCCAGTCCCCACCCCCACCCGCCTTCTTAGCCTCGGATCCCAAGACACCAGTCAGGGTTTAAGTTTGTGAGTTGGAAGGGCGATTTGCGCCTTCGAGTGGGAGCTGCTTCTCCCTGCTGGTCCCCTCTGTACCCCCTTCCCAGGAGAGAGGCAGATCCGACCGGACCGTCCCCCTGCCCCCTGCAGGCCCGGGGTTGCTGTGCCCCAGCAGACTCGGACGCAGCAGGCCATTTTCACCTGCGTAA
>NW_022103915.1:46368622-46405807 GCF_000313985.2 Echinops telfairi
GGGCGCAGGCTGCGGGCCCCGGTGGGCCGGTGGAGACCCCGGGCTCGGTCCGCCCGCGCGCTCTGGGGAGGGGCTGTCGGCCGAGGTTGCGCTGTGTTTCTGGGCATGGGGTCGGGAGCAGGGAGTTGTGTTATCCTCCGAAGCTCTGCTGGGATGGGGTGGGAGTGGTGGTGTGGGGGACGTGGCCTCAAAGGTCTGGAGTAGTGTACCCCCAGGGCAAGGGAGAGGGGCGTGATGGGTGTGCTTGCTCTGGGCTCACTTAGGAGAACCCCGCTCTCAAGTGCACCCCTCGATTGAAGGGTTATGTGGATTGCCCTCAGTGGGGCAAAAGGTCTGAGCTCTGAAAAGGAGGTTGGGGGAATGTGGGAAGTGAGCGGGAACATTTCTTCTGAAACGGAGAGGAAAAGTGGTGGGGATCCCATGTGTGGCGGGAAGGGGAAGAAGAAAGGAAAACAAAAGATGGAAAAAGCAGGAAAATCTCTCTCGTGTATGGATTATTATGTCTTACCGTGGGAAAGCATATAAATTTGAGGATCGCTGTCCAGTCTCTGAGACTCAAGCAAATTGCAGATTCTTTCTGGATCTGAATAAACAGAAACCAAAACTTGTAACTGTCATAGACAATAGGCTCAAGGGAGTCGCTTTTGGCATTACTGTTCTCCGTTGAGGGTAGCTCAGAGTTCAAAACCATAGCCCCTGTGACTGAATTACTTCTTTATAAACGTTGCCCAGCTGCTGCTTCTAACTGTCACCGAGGTTAGCTGCGCTACGGCAAGGAATGAGGTGCCTTTTGTTGAGCAAACGGGGAGCCTCTGTTCAGCACTGCGCTGTCCACCCAAATTCCTCACTGCATGTAAACCACCTAGAACAATTCCTTCACACACTCGGCGTTTGCCATCCGAAACATTACTATTTGAATTAAAAAGTTATTAAATTGCTAGGGCCTTTATGGGCGTTTGCCATCCTAAACATTACTATTGGAATTAAAAAGTTATTAAATTGCTAGGGCCTTTCTGGGCAACGAATACACTAGAAAAATCAAACACGATGCTTACTTTGGGTGGAAGGATAATAAGGGAGAAAGGACCACATTTTGCGCATTAATATAGACATTTTAAGTTTATTATTGCTACCAGGAGGAATTTCTCACATAGTTGTTGAATTGTTTAATATCTTAAATTCTAATGTTCTTATTAAGTAGACTAGATGGGCTGCAATGAGAGATGCCAAGGTGCCAGAAGTGCTATCTAAATAAATAATTAGATCCTGGGAAATTGAAATGAAATCTGGGCCGGTTTCTTCATTTGCTCTTTCAGCCGTTCTGTTGCTAAATGACTCTTCAGGTTTATCAGATACAAAACTCAGAGGAAGCCTGTTCAACATACTGCTTTATACTCAAGTCAAACTGAAGGGTGATTTAGACATTGAGGGCAATGCACTATGAACGTTTTGTTTCTTTTTCAAATGAAATATTAAAATGTAAGACATATTGATAATTTCGTGATTTTTTCCCCTGAAAATCAGCAGCAATCTTGCCATCTGGACACAAATTCTGTTATTTATTTTTATACGTTGGCAGTAATTAAAGTTCCCAAAGCAACATCTCCAAAAATATTCCTCAGTAATATCCTGGAATGAATATATTTAAACATTAAAACAAACCGATGAAACTCGATCCTGTAATTTCATGTGTTTTCATTACTTCTGTCCTGTGTGTGTGTGTGGAGTAGAAATATTCTCGTAGAAAGTAGCACATTTTGTAAAGCTACAATATTTTATGTCTACCAATTTAAGCCATATTGTAGGCTGCAGCATGTTGGAACTATTAAACATGAATCAGTGTCATATCTAATAACTTTATGCAAAGGATAAAGGGCAATTATTTTGTCTTTATTCCTTGACCATTATTTTATTTCTGGAAATGATTCAAAAGGAATAGATGATAAGAGGATGGTCCCTTGTTTAAGGAAGGAATTTAAAATAGATTCTTGAACAAAATGAAATGAGAAGTTAACCCCTTGGCTATTCTGTCAACTCATTGACAGCTTTGAACGTCAAGCAAAATGAGAGAACAGAAAGGAGAAAGGTCTGGAGAAACAGGTCCAACGTGATGTGATATCAGTAATCTTGACTTACGGATATTTCTGCGTAAATTACTAGACAATTGCAAAAAAAAGTAAAACAGACTTATTTTCTCAATTTAGTTTACTTTGACCACAAAAAAAGCAAAAACCAATCAAGTCTCTCACTGCCGTCAAGTTGGATCTGACTCTGACCTTCTTAGCACTGTGCAACGGGAGTAGACATCCTAGCTTTCTCTCGAGGTGCGGCTGGTGGTTTCAAACTGCTGACCTCGGGCTCCTCAGTATTTGTAAGTGCTGGCCTGCTAACTGTAAGGTTGCTGGTTCAAACTCACCAGCCATTCCATGGGAGAAAGATGAGGTCTCCTGTTAAAACTTTTAGCCTCAGCAACCCTGTAAGG
This sequence comes from Echinops telfairi, assembly GCF_000313985.2. Taxonomy (NCBI): domain Eukaryota; kingdom Metazoa; phylum Chordata; class Mammalia; order Afrosoricida; family Tenrecidae; genus Echinops; species Echinops telfairi. The sequence continues at coordinate 46,371,105 of NW_022103915.1, forward strand.
GACGCTGTGAGTCGGAATCACCTTGATGGCAATGGAGTTTTAAATTTTATAAATATATGTGTGTGTGTGTGTGTGTGTGTGTGTGCGCGCGCGTGCGTATGATATACCTTCTGTTATATAGATACACATTTTATATATAGCAGAAGAGCTCTAACTGGAAAAGCTTATTCTTTGTCTATCATAGTTTTAATAACTTTCAGGATAATATCCTGTGTTTGTTGTGTTTATTGTGAATCTAGAGACCCATAGCATCACCAGTCATCCTCTCAAGTCCGTTTGGAGTCTCGATCGATGGTGTTCGCATTGGGATGTGTCTGATAGATGTGCAGCGTTGTTAGTTGCTGTCAGGTGGGCTCAACTTTATGCACAACTGAATGAACTGTTGCCCAATCTTGCATCAGCCTCACAGTCCTTGCTTTGAGTGAGTCAGCTATTGTTACCACTACTTTGTCAGTTAATCTCATGGAGAGTTTCCCTCTGCTGGGGTGATCCTCTATGAAGCATTATGTCTGTCTTCAGTGACTAGCCTGCCTGATGATGTGTCCCAAGTAAGGGAGAAGTCTCACCATCCTTGCTTATAAAGAGCATTCTGGCTGTACACGCTAGAGACCAATTAGTTTATTCTGATGATCCACAGTACAGTCAATATTCTTTGCCAACACCACAATTCAAATGTGCCCATTCTTCTGTAGTCTTCTCTTTGTGTTCCCCACTTTCACATACTAAAGAGGCCATTGAAAAGTCTGGTGTACCTCAGTCCTGAAACTGATAGTTTTGCCTTTCAACTCTGAAGAGGTCTTTATGATAGCAGGTTTGCCCAAGGTAGTCAGCTGTTTGGATGGTTGACTGCTCCCTCCTTGGCATTGCTTGTTGATTTAAGTAGAATGCAAGTTTTGACAATTTCAATTTCTTCACCATTTATCATGATGTCGTTTACGGGCTCAGTTATGGGGGCTCGTGTTTTCTTTATAGTCAAGTGTAATCCACACTGCAGACACCGTAATGACCAATTCTCTAAACCCTAGAATCGGAGGTGTATGGACAGACAAGAAAAGAGATGGAAGGAGGAAAGTAAACATTTTCGAGTTAGGGTCATTTCCCGAAATTTCCTTCAGAAGTTGTGTCAGCCCTCCGTTTCCTTTCCCCATTCAAGAAAGCTATCAAACCATAAAGAAAACACTGCCATCGAGTCAGTGAGGCTCTCTAAGGTTTCCAAGGCTACACAGCTTGACACGAGCAGGTCTCCTAATCTGTCTCCTTTGGAGTAGCTGGTGGGTTTGAACCACCAACTTTTTGGTTAGCAGTACAGTACTAGTTAAATTGGAAGAAACACTACACCCTATTTTACAATGTTTAAAAATATGTATAAAATGAATAAAAGAGTTTGGAAACCTAATGTAATTGAATTCTCTGGACATAACTTCTGGATACAATCAATACTATTTTTGGCAATGAATAAGGTTTATGTCTTTTGTCATGTAGGGAATTCAAATTAGGTTAAAGTAAGACTTAGAAACACATACCCTAAAGATACATTCATAAGTGGATTTTTCTTAAGGCTTTCAGCATAATTTTCCTTTCATGAACTCGCTGTTCCAGGAAACACATCCCCCTTATTGCTGCTCAGATGCACTATGGCCTTTCTTGTTTGCATCTCTTCTGTGTGCTCCTGTCGACTTCTAATGCTTGTCGGCTCCCTATTCACTTCTACTGCTTGAAGAAGAGCTGTTGATCGCCTTGCTCGTTGTGCTGCTACCTATCCTGGACAGCATGGGCTATTTAAAGTGGGAAACCATTCTTGTTCAATTCAACTTGGTAAACATATTGAGTGCCTCTTTTCTGTGAGGATCTATATTAAAAGCACTATGTAGTTTCCTAGCCCATGCACATATTTCTATTTTACATTGGTATTTAGTTTGCCGAAGTGTCTTTTGTGTTAGCCTTCATTTTCTTGACTGAAGTGCATTATAATAATCTGATCACATCGGCACGAGGGCATGAGGTGGTTTTCTGAGGTCAATGAGGGATAAATAACTATGAGCACAACTAACTCAGACTGCAGCGCTGGTGGAAAGTTGGAAGGGCAGCAGGACAGAGGGTTGCTATGAACCAGAACTGACTCCATGACACCCAACAGCAGCTAGCTATACGTAACTTCTCCAGGTACGAATTACCTGCTTACCTACCTATTTATTCCATGCTTCTTCACAAAAATCTAGCTGAATATTACTCCAAGAATTTCCAATTTATTAGTTGTGATATTAAAAAATTACTTAATGGTGCTGGAAGCATTTTCATTTAAGTGAGTTTTGAAAAAAGTACTGTGGAATATGGGAAACAGCAAATCACAAGACATTTCTACAGGAAGCAATATATCCCTCCTAGGAATGCTCTTCTCTAAGGTCACTGTAAAGAACATGATTGAAAAATGAAAGACAAACATGCTTTGTTTTTGTAAGTTTTGATTATTTGAACAATACTTGAGGGCAGCAGATTAATGAGGCTGGAGAGCACGATGACCCAGAGAGATCTGCTCGTGGAGCGGGCTGTAGGGGTGTTGTTGTTGCTGTGCTACAGAAGGACAGTCCCCGTCCTCCCCATTAGTACTTGTAACCCCTTGTTGCAGCCCTATGTCAGTCCATCTTATTGAGTCTTCCTCTTTTTAGTTGACCATCTGCTTTGCTAAGCATAATGTCCTTTCCCAGGGACTATAACAATGGAGATGGAAGAGCTTCTCACTTTACATTCACCTGTGTTATTTAAGTCCGATAGTGGTTCTTAAATTGGGCAATCTAAAACATACGGAAAGAGAGACTGGAAATTGACAAAGTAAAGAGACCCAAAGTAAGCCCAACCCATCCCCACCCAAACAAAACCAAACCCACTGCCACGAAGTCAGTTCTCCCGGTGACGTCATAGAGCGGAGTAGAACTGCGAACTACTCCTTAGTGTTTCTGAGACTAAATCTCTGTGGGAACAGACAGCCTCATTGCTCTCTCTCCCATGGGGTGGCTGGTGGGTTTGAACTACCGACCTCTCAGCAGTCCAGTGCTATCTGAATTTGTAAACAGATGATAAAAGTTTATGTTGCTCATTTAATGATGGTGTTTATTCGGATGCAACCACATTCCATTTTCTGGTATTGCACAAGTTTGCTGAGCAGTTTGAAAGCAATTGCCAGGATCTTTTGAGAGTGAGACTAAGGTGAGAGAAATTGGAATGAATAAATGGTTTCCAAAAAGGGGGAAATGGTACACTCCCCAAACTAACAAGTCCAGTTAGTAAACTTGATGTTGATCACTGATAGATGTTCAGAATGCATCTTCTACCAAGTATTTATAAGCCCTTAGAAGAGAATATGTTGAGCATCAGAAATTTATGTTGGTTCTCTTAGAAAGCCCAAACAGCATAGATGTCTTTGATCCACATGCAAAATCACCACCATAGGCACAGCACTCACCATGTGCAGGCATTTTGTGAAGTTTAATCTTGAAAATGGCACAGAGTTTCAAAGAATGGTTTATTGGCTACAGGGAAGATTTTTAATTTTAAGTCGGTTTTAATGTTAATCCAAAAGCAACAGATGAACTTTTTAATTAAAATTGTTTCTTGCTTTAATTTTAAAACTTTCTTTTTGGCATATGTAGTATACCACAGATAGTATAAACTTCAGAAGCAACCAAAAGGATATCCCTAAAGTGAAGTCTTCTTCCTGCCTTGTCTGATAACTAGTTATTGCCTTTCCCCAGAGGCAATCGTGCTTTCTGGTTCTGAAAAAGAATATCCGTTCACTAATGGTTATGCTGTTGTTATGAAGTCCCCGCTCTATGCTAGGCCTTGTTCTAAGTGCTCAGGGTGCAACAGAGGACAAGATTGGTAAAAGACTCTTTCCCATAAAGCTTACTTTTTCAAAAATTATTTTGTGAGTGGAAGGGGAAAAAACAGAGAAGAGACATAGAAAAAATATATATCAAAGGGTGGTAAGCACTATGGAGAAAGTTAAAACAGGAATCAGAAAGGTAGTAGAGGTATAGTCAGAGAAAGCCTCTTTGGTAAGATGACATTAAAGCAGAGTTTTGAGAGAGAAGGCCATGCAGATGTCCATGGGGAAGATCGTTTTAGGCAGAGGGAACAGCCTGTGCAAAGCCCCTGGGCTAAGAGTGTGCCTGGCATGTTCGAAGAAGAGTAGGGAGTCCAGTGAAGCAGAGTGAGTGAGGAAGACTGGTCGAAGAGGAGTTCAGAGAGGTTGAAAAGTGATGGGCCTCTTAGACAGAGGCCTGTCCGCTGTGGAGAGAACTGTGACTATGCTTGTCTGCAGTGCGAGTCACTGGAGGGTTTGCAGTAGCGGAGGGACATATTTAGAGTTTAGTTTTAAGTTAAGTTTAATAGATCAGTCAGTTTGGCCATTGTGTTTAGAATCTGCTGTGTGGGTGTTGACGAGGGGGGTGAAAGATGGAGCAAGAATGACTAACTTAGAAGACTGTTAGAATACTGCAGACAAGATGACGACCTGTGCCCAGGTCATAACGCTGGAGGATGTAAGACGTGGTTATATGCTGAGCGCAGAAATAACAGGATATTCTAAAAGATTGGGCGTGGGATGTGAGAAAGAGGAGTCAAATATGATGTCCTGATTTTGGCCTGAGAAAATATCAGAATGGTGTTGCTATTCACTAATATTGGGAAGATTTTGGCTGGAGCAGGTTTCAGGGGGAAGCCAGGTATTCACTTTTGCAACGGCTGATTTCTAAAGTACCTTTGGATATTCAAGAGAGGTCAGATAAATATTGGAGAGGTGGAAAGTGAGGAAGAGTCTGGGTTGGGTATATAAATTTGGGAGTTGTGGGCGTTCATGGTGAAGAGGTCAGAGAGCCCTGCGACAGTTGAATATTTAGAGATGAGTAAAAATGGCCAATAGTGTGGAAAGAGAACCGACAGAGTGAACTCTGGAAGCCAAGAGAAAGTATGTCCAGAGGGATAGAATTATTAACTGTGCCAAGTGTTGCTCATAAATTAGGCAAGAGGCTGACTGAGTATTGGTCATTGGATTTGACATTGAGGAAGGCATTATGGTTTTGATGGGACTCTGTGTGTGTTGTGTATGTTTAAAGTGTTGTAATGGGTTTTAGAGATAATGGGAGGTAAGAACATTAGAGATAACATCCATAGACAAAACAGTTTTCAGTTTCGTTATAAAGGAAACTGAAAAATGGGAGGTACCTAGAGGGGGACTGAAAGTAAAACACGTTTGCTTTTTTTAAACGATGCAAGTAGTAAAGCATAGTTTTAAAGTTCAGTAGGAAGGGGATGATTGGTAATGCAGGCGAGAGCAGGGACAATGGCTGCCACTCTGTCCCAGAGGACAAATGAAGGGTCAATGTTAGATAGAAATATGACCAGTTAGTGAATATATAACTGGAGCAAAGGCAGAGAAAGGGGTACAGGTACAGAGAATGGGTATGAAGTTATCACCCGACTGCTTGTATTTACCAATGGAATAGGAAACAAGATCCACATGAAGAAAGTAGTGCGCTGTTAGAAGTTTGAGGAGGGGCTCCGATGGTGCTTGACGTAGGCATTGGGCTGTCACTGGCCAGGTTGGTGGCCCACACCTACCGGCCACAGCGTGGGAGAATACGAGGCTGCCTGGTCCTGTAAAGATTCACAGTCTCGGAAACCCACGGTTGCTGTGAATCAGAATCGACTCAGTGGCAATGTGTTTTGTGTAGGAAATAGGAAGATTGGGTTAAAATTGTAAGGTTCATGTGGATGAACTTAAAGTGAGACCAGTCTTCACATATATGTACTGAATTCCCCCCCTCATATTCAACTGCCTGAATGTTGATTTGCAATAGGGGAATAATTGGATTGAGCCATGATTGGCAGTTTTGATTTTGTTTTTTCTTTTTTCCCTTTTGGGCATGATTGGAAGAGAGGTAAGGTGGAGTTGAGTGTTTCTGCAGAGCAGAGAATATCGCAATGGGTCATGGAATCTGTTAGGGAGGACAGGAAGACATGCAGGGGATGAGGCCCAATGTAAAGATGATGGAATAGTGCGTTATAAATGCCGAGGGGGTTGAGGACCAGTTGGTACCAGAGAGAGGGAGACAGAGGGTACACGTTTTGTTTGGAGAGCGTGGTGTTTGAGATGGAGATCATGAGGGGACGAGGGGCATGAAGTTATTGAGGGAAGTGGGAGATTGAAGGAGGGCGAGGAACAGGGCCATTTGGAGGAGGGGAGCACAGGAGAATGGAGAGCCAGGAGTGCCATAATCGCCAACAGGAGACGGACATCACAAGGACTGTGACAGACCTTGCAGAGTGACAGGGAATCAGGTGCTGCTATCTTTAGGAAAGGACACAGTGGCATGAACTTCAAAGCTAGGGCTTTGGAGAGGGGAGGCAAGAACTGAAGCCAGTGAAATGATAAATGTAAAATCCAACTATAAATTCAGAAAGCTCTGTTTAATATGTACAGAATGTAGGAGACAACTTAAAATAGTTCTTGAGGGGGGGATGGGAACTGAGGGTTGTAATTAACTAAATATGAGCTAGTGGTATGGTGAAATCACCGAAATATCTTATGTAATTGTAGGTAGTATTAATAGAAGTCTTACACGTTGTAAGTGGTAATAGTTCCCCTAGGTTCTGTTCCAGGCAGGCCAAATTTGGAGTCTCATACTGAACAGTAAGTACCATATGTTAGGACAGTGGCTCTCAACCTGTGGGTCACGACCCCTTTGGGGGTTGAACAACCCTTTCACAGGGGTCACCCGATATATAACAGTAGCAAAATTACAGTGATGAAGTAGCAACGAAAATAATTTTATCGATGGAGGGTCAGCACCACATGAGGAACTGTGGGAAAGGGTCGCGGCCGTGGAGAACCACTGGTCGGGAGGTATCAGTGGGTTGTCCTATGGTGAGAGAAGGACGGACTGGTTGGCGAGGCTTCTAGAATGTTTAAGAAACGGTTGAGGAAAGCTTGAGAATGTTTATGTAGAAAAAGACGGGAATTAAAGGAGAGCCAAGAGTAAATTGAATTCTGGAACAACCCTTGTGAGGCAACAGAAGAGTTGGCCCAGATGATGTTGCAAGGCAATATTGGGATGGCTGGGGTAACGGGACATTCTGAGAACTAGGACTGTCCAGTAAAAAGGGAGACCATCCCACTTACTGATGTTCAAGCAAAAGTGCTGTTTTCATGGGGGAAACGTCGAAAGGAAATGGATGCTGACATCTTTATACCTTCTGTATTAGTCTAGGTACTTTGGAGAAACAAATCCACAGCAACTCATGTATAAGAGAGTTTTATGTAAAGAAAATGTGCATCACAAAAACATCCCAACCCAATGCTGCCCAAGCCCACAAGTCCAACATTAACCCTTTAACCCAACACCAGTCCACAAAGTCCTCCACCTCACAAAACAGAGGCAATGATGCCGACTGCAGGAGGAAAGCTGAGTCAGTGAACATGTAAGCATCTCAGCACTAGCAGGGGTCTCCACATGGCTGCTCCAGCACCCAGGGCTGCATCGGGATAGGTCCATGCGGCTTCTCCTTGGGGTTGTCTTGTAGGATGTCAATCTTGCAAGCTGAAGCAGGGAGCTGCTAAGGCACTGCATCCTGGTGCGACCATCACAAAACAAGAGACCCGAGAACTAGAAAGGCGAGGCTTCACCACCCATTTATCCCTCCGCCTTTCAACCAGCACCACATGTGATTATCGGCCAGGCTGGCACAATTAACTAACTCACCTTCCTAGAAGAGTACTCTTCAGCTTTTTATTATTGCTGTTTCATGGGCACAGTTCTCAAAAACTAATAGCCTGCTAATGAAACCAGAAGTAGGGTTTATCACAAAAACAGCTCACCTCAACTTGACTATCTAAGATGCATTCTCCACACAACTGTAGCCTTCTTCACATTCTTTTCTGGCTCTCTGTTGTTACAGAACCCCCATCATGTAAGAAATGGATTTAATCTACACAGTTTTATCTAATTTTGGTCTATGAACCTAAACAGGAACTGGAACATGCTTTCTGCAAAGAGCTCTTCTGTTGCTGTCTTTTCCTGAACGACCTTTTGCATCCCCATCCCCCTATTAGGTCTAGCCCCCTAAATAGTCAACACACTCAGACAACACAAACCGAACCAAAAGTGCCATCGAGGCCTTGGTGACCTGTAGCAACAGCCCTGTAGGTCCGAGGAGACTCTAAATTGGCACAAGATCAGAAAGCCTCATCTTTTTCATGCCCAGTGGCTGGTGGTTTCAAACTGCTGACCCGGCCCAGTATATAATACACGATGCCACAGGGCTTCTTTAAGTAATTCTATAATGAGAAAAACATAGGATTCTTTCTGAAGTCCTCTGTCACAAACCAGAAACCCAACCCGCTGCCGTCATGCAGATCTGGACTCACAGTGATCCTCTATAGGTTTTCCAAGGCTGCACGTTTTTTCATCAGAGCACACACCCTTATCTGTCTTTCTCCTGAGGAGCAGCTGGTGGTTTGAACTGCCACCTTCCGGTTAGCAGTTCAGTGCTTACCCAGCCGTGCCACCAGCACCCACTGTACTTTTGTGACAGATTAGATATTGAAAAACCATGATTGTTGGGTTGCCTAATGAATTATATGTTTAGCTGGAACTGTTCTGTATTCTAATTTCCACATCCAATTCCCAAATGGGCTTTCTAATTCCTCTGTTGCATGAAATTATTGTAAAACCAGCTTATAGAGCACATTCTTCTCGAATGTGGAGGCTTTGTTGAATATCTCACATCCTTCAAAATACTACACCTAGGATTTTGTTTTTTGCATAGTAAATTTTCATCCATTGTTTAAAATAGCTTTGGGCAGCAGAAGATTGTGTTGATTCAAGAAATTGGTGATCCAGTTAGCCAGGACTAGAATTGGAATAAAAGCCAATATGACACCCACCTTTGGTATGACTATTTCAGTTGATCCTGTAAAGTCAGGGCTTCTCCAAGTGTGGTCTACCTGCAGCTGGATCACGTGGTTTATCAGCAGATTTCAGCCCCCAGAAATGTGCCTGCCAATGTATACTGAAGTTTTAGAAGCACTGATTTGTTGAGTTTCTACCTTATGCCCAGTATTTTGTTAGGAGCATCAGAACTGAGGAGCATGAACTACATCCACTTTCTCCTTTTTTCCTTGAACGTACCATCTAGCTGGGAGACTTGACTAATTCACACAAAACAAAAGCAAACACCTCACGTAGGATGAAGTCCAGTGCTTGTGTGGGGCACATGCTCTCAGGTGTTGGGGGGATTTCATGATTTTATGAGGCCCAAATACCCAACCAAAAAACTAAACCCATGGCTACTGAGTTGCTTCCAACTACTAGCAATCTTTTAGGAAGAAGTAGAGGCACCCCTTTGAGTTTCCAAGACTTTAAATCTTTCTGGGAGCAGACAGCTTCATCTTTCCACCATGGAGTGACTGTTGGATTTAAACAACTGACTTTGCAGTTAGCCACTCAGTGCTTAACCCACTATTGACTAGGGATCATCCCCAGGGTTCTAGGTCTCTTGAAAGAGGTGGAGTGTGAGATATACCTAAAGGACAGACAGTACAAAAATAAAAGTGAGCGGAAAGACATCCCGGAGGAAAGGAGAGATATGGGTAATAGCATGGAGGCATGCTAGATTGGTTTAACCTGCCTAGCCAGGGGTGGGTGGTGGTGGTGATGATGGTGATTGGGATGAACAGATTAAAGGGTGGACTTAAAAGCCTCTATAGGTCTCCTAAATGCTTATATGTGGAGCAGTAATGCACTGTTGTGCTAAGGAAGATCCTTTAATAAGGATTATAGCTCAATGTAAAGAAAACCCAGATCTTCACAACTAGACCAATCGACTACATCATGATAAACAGAGAGAAGGTCGAAGGTTAAGGTGTGCCTGGTCTAAGTCATGATATTTTCAGTCGCCTCGTAATGCATGTGAGGGCTGGACAGTGAATAAGGGGACAGCTGAAGAGTTGATGCATTCGAATTGTGGTGCTGGTGAAGAATGTTGAAAGTACAGCACGACTGCCTTGGAAGTACAGCCGGAATGCACCGTAGAAGCAAGGAAGGCAAGACTTGGTCTCACGTATTTTGGACCAGTCCCTTGAAAAGGACATCCTGCCTGGGAAAGTGGAGGGGCAGTGAGCCAGAGAACGCTTAGTGAGGTAGATTTACGCAGTGGCTGCAACCGTGCATGGGCGCAAGCATACAACAATTGTGAGGACGGCTCAGGGCTGGGCAGTAGCTTGTTCTGTTGTACACACGGTTGCTAGGACTGGGAACCAACTTGACAACCACAAGGAAGATTAGGATGATCCCCAAATCGGGGAATTTATGCTGAAAGAAGCCTGACTCAAGAATGTTAGCACCAGGGCCTTGAATAATGGACCTGCATAAGGAAGAGGAAGGCACCGGCTTCCTGGGAGCATCCAGTAAGACTTTGTGATTGGCAGGCTGTGGAGGTGAGGAAAGGAATGAGTCAGAGATAACTAAAGTTTTATGCCCTATGACTGAAGTGTATCCATATGGGCCAGCTGGAGGAGGGAGGACAGCCGATGGGATGGGATCTACTCTGATTCTTCTGCTCAGTGGAAAGGTAACAGGCAGAGGAAGCTCTCTCAGGTACATACAGGGTTGGCCTGGAAAAGACGACTTCTCTACCAGAGAGAGAGCACTGCAGAGAACGCCCACTGTTGGCACTTACCAGGGCAGGGTTAGATTAACTGGGCTTGTGGCTGTGTGAAGTCTGATCTTAATAGCTCCGTAGGGTCAGATCTCCATTTAAAAGGAAATAAATAGACTCATGCTTCTAGAAAGAGAGTAGAGGTATTTCCCCCTATCTCATGTGCCGCACTGAAGAAACCCGAACGCCATGTAAAACTAACATAAGAAGACCGAAAGTGGACCGAAGATAGAAGATTGACTAAGGACCTCGGGACCTGAGCAACAACAGATGGTGAGTGCCCTGGGGTTTTGTTTGTTTTTGTTTACCTCGTTATCCTAGACTGCTTATTGAGGTAAACTGGAAAAGCCAAACAAACAAAACAAAGTCTAAAATAAGCCTGGTGTTTACCCAAAGGAATAGGAGAAGACCAGCCTAGCTAGACAGAAACTTTTTATATAATAACAGATTTACTCCAGTCTCATAGGACAGAAGGAACTGTGACCCAACCCCCTCCTCCTACCTACAACCCCACCCTGGCCAGGCTAGGGGCACCCAAGCTCTTTCCCAGCCACAGTGTTGGTGGCGGCCACAAGGGAAGTTTGCCCTTCCCCTTCCACCCAGCGATCACTCACTGGGTAGTGTGGTGTCAGTGGAAGCCTGATGGAAAGCCAGGAATTTCTTTGCTCAGTGAAACGGGCCAACCAGAGACCCTGAACTTCTACCTCCATTTGGGGAAGCCCTACTTCCCTACTGATGTGGTATCATAGGAGAGCGGCTAAAACACGAGATTTACATAAGATCCAGGGTCTCATCACATTAGACCCCACATGTCCAGCTTGCAATAGAAAAGCGCTTGTCATACGAAGGACCAGGAGGAACTCAACTTGGATGACAACGTCGAATCATCAAATGCAAACACTGAGATGACATAAGTGTTAGACTAATCTGGCAGGACTTCAAGATAGCCTTCATAAAAATGCTTCATTGAACTGTGCCAGCCATGCTTGAGACAAATGAAAAAATGGAAAGTCTTAGCAAAGTTGGTTCTTTGAACCAACCGAGTGAAAAAAATTTTAACTGAAGAATCTAGCAGCCTAAGTAAAAATCTCAGTGGATGGGTCAGTAGCAGGGTGCAGGGGACGGCGGAGAAAGAACCAACACCTGTAGACAGAATAACAAAAATCATTAAATAATCGAGAGGAATTAGAAAATAATCAAATGCTCTTACCTAGGAATGTTTATGTGGCTCACCCCCTTTCTCAAATGTCCATTGAATGTTTAACTCCAACAAAGTACAGTGAAAACAGACCAAGAGGGCTATCGCCTCGTGTCTGCTAAGTGCATACCATCAAAGTTTAGATATGGGAATAGCCAAATAATACGGCATTAAGTTTTGAGTTGTTGTTCACGCTCAAAATACTCACTGACCTCTGCTTTTATAATATTTTATTTCTGATGTGATTATACTTAGATAACTAAGTATATGCAAAATAAGCTAACCATTTATTTATTTAGCAAGTACTTATATGGCGATTTCTAAGCTGTTTCTTTACATAACTACCTTTTGAAGTAGCTGTGATGATTTCCTCCACCTTACCAATGAGGACATCGAGGTGGAGAGTGCTTAATGACTTGTGTGTGCTTGCACACAGGTCATAAGTGGCAGCGCCAAGACTGGACCGTGGCGTCTGACTCTCAAGTCCATGCCCTAATTACCACATCCCGTTCTAGACTTTTACTGTCTTATTTGCATTAAAAAAATCTGTGCAGTTAATTTGCGTATAAAATAAGCCAAAAACTTACTTGAACCGAGAGTGAGAGAAAAGCTAGAGGCTGCTGCTAAAACCCAGCCTGACAGAACTTGAGAATTCATCCAGAACCTCAACCCAAAAGAAATAGTTACATTTAAAAAGCAGAAATTTAAGAGATCATTAAAAAATCCAAATGTATCCCCTAAAGGTAACTACTCGAACAGAATGAGGGTGCAGGGATGATGAAACTGGCATGTAATAGAGCAACAAAACAAAACAAAATCCATAGGGTTTTAGTTCAGTGTACGTTTAAGTTCACTCTCAGTCAGCGTGATAAAGTGGCTGCTGTCAAGATGCACTGTTAGTCTGTGCTCACTCCGGGGGCCCCGCACGAGGATGCGAGTGGTGCTCAGCTCTGGCAGAACTGGACCGCATGCAGGACTAGACAGGCTGGGTGCAGTGAGTGCTAGGGTGGATATAGGAGTAGCAACCTCGACTCTTTTAGAAAGAAGTGAGGATTGACTGCCTTCACCAGAGAAGACAGGAAGTCGGGATGACAAAGGGGTTATACAATACACTAGGGCTTGTGAAGTAACATAGCTACTGGGTATGTTTTTTGTGATCCTGGAGGATGGAGCTGTGACCAACCAGAAGTTACAGTGACAAGACTGGTGCTCACTGTTCATCGAAGACATGAAAAATGGAAGAGAGATGTGAAACTCCCCTGGGCTGCCTCATACTCGTGCGTCGCTTGTTACTGCAGGTGTGTTAGCAGAGTTGGGTTGGCCATTTATGTAACAAAGGGGATAGGAAAGAGCGGACCTATTGGGATAGTGATTTTTAATCTTTGCGGGCACATTTTTTTCTTTTTTTTCCCTAATCGTTTTATTAGGGGCTCATACAACTCTTATCACAGTTCATACATACGTCAGTTGTGTAAAGCGCATTTGTACATTCATTGTGCAGGCACATTTTAAGAATTTGATGAAAAATTTGAAATCCCTGCCCTGGAAAATGCACCAAAACACATCATTATCCACACAAATTCTGGGATTTCTCAGAGGCCTTTTATGAATGGAGGAATTAGATGATTTTCCAACTCAGAAATCAAAGATTAGAGATAATTGCAATAGGACATTGTTTACAGGGAGGCAGTAGTCTCATGGTTCAATAAAATGTCACACTTGTTTATTCAACAGACATCTACTGAGCATTTGCATATGTATGTACACATGTAAATGCATACAATGCATGTAGTTGATTAGATGACATTGACAATCATAAAAGTAAATTTGGCAAAATATGGATATAGTTAGATTATAAGAGGCAGTAGTCAAGAGGGAGAGAGAGAAAAGATCTGCATTTCATAAATGCTATTTTGTGAGTTTCAAGAACATACTAAAACCTGACTTTGTGACTGTCAAAGCAAGCAGTACCCTTTAAGCTGGAACTTGGAGTTAACACAACTGGTTTTGGTTCAGGTTCTGATTCCAGTTCCAGTTCTTTCAGTGGCCGGTATATTACCTCAAGCTCTGTAGACGACGAGTAAACTATTATGGGCTCTGGGCTAGTTACACAATTTCATGTCAGCTTGAAATGTAGGGGTGGAGTCTAGCCTATTAATCAGGTCAGCCTGATGGTGTCCCCTTGTGGGTGTGGTCTCCTCATAGGAGGGTCTTGGGAACCTCCCCTCTCTCTGCCTTCACCTTCCTGCTATCGAGTCACCTGGAGAGCTGCCTGAGCCACCAACCACCATTGGATTCGTGGGACTTTGCATCCACTGGCTGGTGATGTCCCTGCATTCTGCATCGTTGCATGTGGCTGCGTGAGTCTGACGAGGGACTTATGGACCGATACTGCACTCATGGACTTGAGTTAGTCTGGGCTGGGATGTTTCCTAATATGCAATTACGTCTTGATATAAATATACTCAAGCTCCTTCGTATACATATATGGGTGTCTCTGGATTTGTGTCTCTAGTCAACCCGGCCTAGCACAGGTCTGTGTGAAATTTAAGTGTCTAGATAAGGGAATTGTCATTTGTCTACTACTGCTTCTGTGTACACTGTGCACACGTAAGTCACTGCTAATGTTAAGTCTGGTAGGTGATATCCTTACACTGCTGTTATCATGCCGATAACATGCTTGAGATGAGGGAGGGAGAGCTGTTAATCATCCCTGTAACTATCCACAGAGGCCACCGAAAGTCAACCCTACATAAATGTGTATATGAATGTTCCTCAGGGTGAGCAATTGATGTTTTCTCAATTTTATGTAAAATATGCATAGTATGTTTTCAGAAATTCTACATGACTTTTTGTATTTGAACATGTCCTCCAAGTAACAGCGGTGTTGCTTCAAAATACAGCATTTGACTTCTCCTCCAACCAGACTGTTGCGGCTAAGTACCATCATACGTTGAAATTTGGGAGTTGTCACCACTTATCATGCTATTAATTTCTCCAGTAAACCATTTATTTTAGGTCATTCGAGGGTAAATTGCAACTCAGCATGTTTGAATAATCAGAATTGAACTTGTGGGAATTGAGTTTTTTTCATCGAAGCCATGGCATTGAGAGGTGTTTTTATTTTACTTGAGGTTTGAGAGAGGACAAATACCTAATATTGTTTCTAAGAACATTTGAAAATCTTTTAAAATCAAGCAGTTGCTGTGTATAATTTTAATGTTTGCTTCTCGGGAGTTTCAGAACTAAGAACTGGTTTCAGTTCTATAGACAGAACGGAGGATTGCTACACTAGAAACATTTTAAAAAATGTACCTTTAAGAAGAGAGATACCATACTATACTTCCTAGAGAAATGGTCCGTGATTGAAAATAATGTGTTGGGAGTTATTCGCTGCCGCTGAGCGGGCTCCGGTATATGGTGACCTCGCGTACAGCAGGACAAAGTGTTGCCTGATCCTACACCATCTTTTCCTCCTTTGTGAAGTTTGCCATCAGTTTGTCAATTTTGTTAATCTTTTCAAAAAACTAACTTCTTGTCTTGTTGATTTTTTCCATTGTTTTTCTGTTTTCTGATCCGTTTATGCTTGCTCTAAGCTTTCTGATTCTTCTTCTGTCGTTGGAGGGTTTATGTTGCTCCTTGTTCTAGTTGTTGGTGGAGGTGTTGAGTCAAGGTGTTGACGTTGGATTTGTCCTCTTTTTTCCTGTGTGTGCTGATGGCTGTAAGCTGCCTCTGGTAACTGTGCCGTGTACCACAGCTTTTGGTCTGATGTGTCGTTGTTCTCATTTGTTTCAAGGAATTTCTTAATTTCATCCCTATTTGACCTGTTACCCCGTCTTAAAGTAGTATGTTGTTCAGTCTCCATGTGATTATCTTTATGCTCCTCTTCTCTCTGTTGTTGATTCCCAGTTTTATAGAATTGTGATCTGAGAAGGTGGTTGCAAGATCTCAATGTTTTTGAATTTGTTGAGGCTTCCCTGGTAGCCTGGTATGTGATCTGTTCCAGAGTATGTGCTGTGCTGTCCCACTGCATGCTCGTTGTGGGACTTGAGTCCAGTGTTGTGGCTATGATGTATTTCGAGTGTCTTCTAGCCTAGAAGAAGCCCAGTAGCATAGTGGGTTATACTTTGGGCTGGTAACCGAAGGTCAGTAGTTTGAAACCATCATCTATTCTGCAGGAGAAAGATGAGGCTTTCTACTCCCACATAGAGTGGCAGTCTCTCTCAGAAGCCCACATGGGCGTTTGTATCCTTTCAACTCTAGGAGTTGAAAACCACTTGGTGGCAGTGAGTTTTGTTTGTTTGTACTTTTTTAACCTCGGGGTCTCATCTTATTATATTGGGCAATATTTTGTTGTGGTCCACATTATTTTCATTGCCTAATTTTTGGCAGCAGATTGCAGACCTTTTCCCCCCATATGTCTCAGTCTGCAAGCTCTGCTGAAACCTGCCTCCTACTGGTGACCTGCCGATATTTTCAATACCAGGAGCATAACTTCCAGCATCATAGTAACCTGCCAGGCATCACAGTACTATGTACAATCTGACAGGTGGTGGATATTAGGAGGAGGGTACAATTTGTAGTGGCTCATCAAGGCCAGTTGTGTTACTTTGTATTAAGTGTAGTTATCTGTTTTGTACTCAGTACTTATTTAACCACTGTGATAACTCTCAGGAACATTGGTTTCTAAAACGACTCTATCAATATATTAAAAACAAAAAAAAAAGTTCTGCCTTTCTGCCAGTCGGGACCCACTGGTCAGCCTTTAACTGTATCACTTAGCACATCATGATTATGTTTCTATTGCAGTCATGCCTTTTGGATACTCAATGATATGATCCTTTGCATAATCACTTTATTATGAATCTTGTGAAGCATTATTTTCAGCTCATAAAAGGAAAAGTTGCTACCAGGTCTAGAGTAAGAGCCCGGATTTTTATCTTATTTTTTATTGAATTGAAGGCGGGGGTTGGAGGGAGAATGGGGGCTGGGAGAAGTCAGTAGTAGATGACTGTGTGTATGTAAAATGGAACTTAATTTAGTAGAAATGAAACGCTCAACATCACAGTCTAGTTTTTAAGATTGCGAACACAATAGTAAATGAAAAATATATATACTCAGGACCATATCTGCTGTACAACTCGCCGTAATGCCTGCCTTGTCGAGTGGTGCTGAGGACTGTGAATTAATATTTGTGAAGTTCTTAGAACAAATTTACCCACTGCCATCCAGTAGATTCCAAGGCGGCGAATACCGAGTTTCCAAAGCTATGTGGTTAGCAGCCCAATACGTACTTCAAAGAACCAGCAGGCTTCCTTTAGGATGGATGAAACAGGGATGTTGTTGATAGAGTGATCCTCCTCTGTAGATGCGGATTCTGAGCTAGGCCAAAGCTGCACTCCAGCTCCAAGCCCCATGCTCTCTCTGCTGCACCACCTTGGCTTTCTGCCTTCTAAATAGAACAGAAGGCTAAACAAAACTCCCTTCCAAGACAGCAAAGCTGGGCTTGGAATCAGCTTTACTCGACTGGGGGGGAAGGAAGAAACAGGAGTGTGAGCTGGAGAGACTGATGGAAGAGATGCAGGAGAAGTGAAGGTGGAGATGAGAGGGGCTGCAGGGTGCAGGGAAATGGGCTCTCGGGAGAATGCTTGCCCTTGGAGACTCACACAAATGAATGGAAGGCCAGGAGAGGCAGCGGGCCCTATCAAAGAGAGTGAAGGGAGAGAGAAGTACACAAAGGGTGGAGGCAAGTGGGGAAAATTGTTATGGGATATACATACAGGAAAGTATATAAAATGGTTTCCTAATTTTTCCAGCATCATTTGTTAGAAAGACTATCTCTTTCCCATTTAGCATGTTTTAGCCCTTTATCAAAAAGCAGGTGTCTGTAGGTGATTGATTTTAGTTCAGGGTTTTTTGTTCTGATCCATTGGTCTGCATAATCTATCATCATGCCAATATCAAGTTGTTTTGATGGCTATGACTGAGTAACAGGTTTTGAAATCGGGGTGAGAGGCCTCTTTGATTTTTTGGGGGGGTAGTGTTTTGCTTATTCTGGGTTTCTTTCCTTTCCTTATAAAACTGGCGATTACTTTTCCAGTTCTTTGAAGAATAACATGGAATTTGGGTCAGAATTGCGGTATAATTACAGATAGACAAAGGAAACACAGGAATGGAGAGATTTGCTTCAAAAAAATAGTAAAAGAAGTAAAGAAGTTTCTAAATTCCGGAATCCAGAATAAGTGTGAGTTGGAGTTTTTGGCTTTCTTTCTCTCAGACGTGATCGTTTACATCTCTCTATTGCTTAGTTCTTTCATCTCCACCTTCCAACCCCTGAGACTTTTCTAAAAGAGGCGACGCCCCTGTGGGGTTCTGGGCGGGGGCTGATCTCGGGCTGCTCTCTTCAGGGCTGCCCAGAGTGCTCTCCTTCCCTCGCCCAATGAAATCCGGCTTCAGGCTGAGTCAGGATTAGGACCTCTGAAACCTCCTTCTGGGGATTTTCCAAAGGACTCCCCTCAACTCTGTCTAAATGGTGGAAGAATTTAGTTTACTGTTTTCCCTCGCACAGAATGAGTTATTTATAAACATTTCCCCTCGGCACAGCGTGTACTGAGGTTTCCAAATCAAATACCGTGGGTTGGATCCTAATGTTTTGGGGGTTAATTGGTTTTTCTTTTCTTACACTTCAATGTTAAGATATATTCTCTACCCTGAGCGAGGAATATCAAGTAGTTAAGGAAAAGGAAGAGAGAAAAGATCAAAGTGCAGGAAGCTAACATTTACACTTAGTAAAGAGCCCTGGTGCTCAGTGGTGCAGAGCGTAGCTGTTAGCCAAAAGGTTCGCAGTTTGAGCCCACCAGCCACTCTACTGAAGACGGCAGTGGAATCTGCTTCTGTAAGATCACAGCTTTGGACGCCCTGTGGGGAAATTCTCTGTTCTATAGGGTTGTGGGTCAGTGAATATGCCAGGTAATGAGAAAAGCACCTTACATGCTGTCTTGAATTAACTCTATAATCCAATTGAGTATATAGCAGAGGATTGAACTAGCACTCAGTTAATTTGAGTACGAGCTCTGGTGGCGTAATGGTTACATGCTGGACTGTTACCTCAAGGTCAGCAGTTCAAAACCACCAGCCAGCATTCCAGTGTAGGACCCTCACAGGGGCAGTTCTAAGCTGTCCTATAGGGTTGCTGGGAGTTGGCATTGACTTGATGGCAGTGAGTTTCGAGCAACTGATTTGCTCTTCCAGTCAAGGACAGAGAGAAGCTAGATATGGCAAACGAGTCTTTCAGTGAGGGCTTCATTGGTGGATCAGGATGGGATACCAGATCTTGGGGGTCAGGTCCTCGTCGGTACCACAATTTTGGGGAGTGTTTATTTTAATCACAGTTTTTCCTGTTGCAATAGTCTGCTAAAGATGTGGGATTCGTTCTAGCCCTTCACAAATGACGATTTATGTCCATATACTTGTTTCTAGTTCCAAGTGGATCCGTGTTCATTTGTCCTTGTCTAAACGGAAAGCCCTTTGAGGACAGTGTTCTGTCCCTGGGAGTTTCTGAAATCTCTAGCAGAGCGTCAGATGATGCCAGGCTTTCATCATTTGGTGATTGTTTGCTTGTTTGTGTGTTTTAGTGGTTGGTTTCATGTTGTTGCTGTTAAATGCTGTCAAGTTGGCTTTGGCTCATAGTGATCCCATGTACAACAAAACAGAACACTGCATGGTCTTGCACCACCTTCACAATTGCTCCTTTAGTTGAGTCCATTGTTACAGTCTCTGTATCAAACTGTCATTGAGGGTCCTCCTCTTTTTCAGTGATTATTTTACCAAGCATGACAGCATTCTCTAGGGGCTGTTCCCTCCTTATAATATGTCTTACCATCCTTGGTTCTAAGGACCATTCTGGCTGTACTCCCAAGACAGGTTTGTTCATTCTGGTCGTTTTTAATATCTTCAGTATTCATCATTAAGACCACAATTCAAATGCATCAATTCTTCTCTGTATTCCTTATTCTTGTCCACCACATGCATATAAGATGATGAAAATACTAAAGCTTGGGTCTGACACACTTAGTTCTTAAAGTGACATCTTTGCTCTGTAACACTTTAAAGAGGTATTGTGCAACAGATTTCCTCAATGCAATACATCGTTTGTTTTCTTGAGTGCTACTTCCATGAGTGTTGATTATGAATCCAAGTAAAATGAAACATTTGACTTTCTTCGATCTTTTCTACACTTATCAGGATATCGATTATTGGTCCAGTTGTGATGAATCTTTATCTTTATGTTGAGCTGCAATACCTCTGACTTCATAGAGTAGGCTTAATACCATATTGGAATCACACCATAGTTTCATAAACTTCCAAAGGTCATAGGATTAGTGATGCATCAAGGATTTTAAAAGTAAGATTTGAATTTTTATCTGGCTTTTTTGTGGACCAGTAAGCAAATGTGTAATCATGTGGTCAATATTGACTTAATTACAGTGAAAATGTTTCCTGTTGTTTGTGAGTTATGTGAACAATCAGCAGAAATTTTTTCACTCAAGTTATACCACATAGAATTAAAAAAAATTCTAGAGTGTTAATTTAAAAAACAAAAACAACTCTCCACAGTTATGATTAAAAATATCTTGATGATAGATGAATTCTGTTATCATTTTAGAAATTAATTAGATGGATGTTCTGGATACAATGTTTAATTATCCTGAGAAGTTACATAAAATAAAATGAGGTAGTTTGTACTGAGGCTTGTTGTGCACATTTGCCATTGCCAGCTTCTCCTTGGCATCTGTCTGCTCATCTGGCAGTTCTGCCCTCAAAAAGAGGATGGTGCCTTTAGGTGGGGACCACTGCAACTTTGACACTTACTTTCTATTAATAGTAGGACTCATAATTTGCAAATTAATCTTTCATAAGTTCAAAGACAGAAATGTCTTGTGATCTTTTTAAGTCCAGTCTTTTGAAATTTGAGCATTTACTGAAGAAGCTCCAGTGAATTTGGTCTGATAAAAGAAGACTTGGACCTGGTAAGAAAGAAGATTATCTTAGATGTCCAGCAAAAATGACCAGATTTTAAAATCATCATCTGAGATTTGTAAACAAAGTCAGACCCTGAACCTACTTCTGACTCTTGCACTGGGTAATCAAATCTGTATCCACTTCCTCCATCTCTACTGGGCACTTCCTTTTTGTGTTGCCAACTCTTCACATGGTGAGAAGAGTCTGTAAGAGGGAGAACTATTCTCAAAGGAATGTAATAGGGTCCTGGAAGATACCCTCTGGCCACATACGGATGTTTAGATGGAGGTTTATTTTGTATGTGTGTGGGAAATTGAACTGGATGCCTTCAAATGTTCTTTAATGCCTTTGTCTCAGGGGTGTATGATTTTATTGTAAAAGCTGGGTATAACTGCCTGTGTATGATTTGAAAATAATAATGCATAAACATTTTGGATAATACATTATTAGACCTTTAGTTTTAACTTGTATAAATCTGTAGTGTAAATGATTTAACTTTACCTAATGTAATGGTGCATGATTCAAGGTGAGAAGAAACAGTTGCAAAAATCTAATAGTATGAATCTAGGAAATGTGGAAATTGTCAAAAATGAACTGAAATGCATAAAGATCAATATTCTAGGCATTAGTGAGCTGAAATGGACTGGTAGTAGCCATTTTGAGTCAGAAAATCACATAATTTACTATGCTGGAAATGACACAATCAAGAAGA
Organism: Echinops telfairi; assembly: GCF_000313985.2. Taxonomy (NCBI): domain Eukaryota; kingdom Metazoa; phylum Chordata; class Mammalia; order Afrosoricida; family Tenrecidae; genus Echinops; species Echinops telfairi. The sequence goes on from NW_022103915.1 coordinate 46,392,749, forward strand.
ATGTCACTAATCATGCGATCTCCTAGACCATATTTCCCACAACTATTCCTTCTTTGTTTTCAACTTTTGCACTCCAATAGCCAGTAATTATCACTGCGTCTTGATTGTTTGATTAATTTCAGAATTAAAAGCAAATCATAAGAAAACATGCATTATATGAAAAAGAATATGGCATCAGGACTGAAGGAAGGCTTATCAACAACCTGTGATATGCAGAGGACACAACCTTGCTTGCTAAATGGAAGGAGAGCCTGAAGCACTTACTGATGAAGATCAAAGATTACAGCCTTCAGTATGGATTACAACTCAATGTAAAGAACAAAACTATCACAACTGGACCAATAGGTAACATTGTAATAAATGGAGAAAAGATTGTTGAAGTTGTTAAGGATTTTGTCTTTCTTGGCTCCACAATCAGTGTTTATTGGAAGCAGCAACCAAGAGATCAAAAAGACAGCTTGCATTGGGTAATCTTCTGCACAAGACCTCTTTAAAGTATTGAGAAGCATTACATTGAGGACTAAGGTGTGTTTGGTGGAATCATCCTTCCTGAGGCCAACTTTCAGTTGCCTCGTCTGCATGTGAAAGTTGGACATTGAATAAGGAAGACTGACGAAGAATCGGTGGTTTTGATTGTGGCGCTGGAGAAGAATGTGGAATGTACCATGGACTACCCAAAGAACAATCCAATCTGTGTTGGAAGAAGTACAGCTAGGATGCTCCTTGGAGGCAAGGCTAATGAGATTTATATACTTTCCACATGTTGTCAGGAGAAACAAGCCCCCGGACATCATACTTGGTAAAGTAGAGGCATCCAAAAGAGAAAGCCCTTGGATAAGATGGATTGACACAGTGGCTGTGGGCTCAAGCACAGGGACAATTGTGAGAATGGCGCAGGAGCGTGCAGGATTTCATTTTGTTTTGCATAGGGCCACTATGGGTCGGACCTGACTTCTTGGCACATATCAATAACAGCAAAGTAATGTGGTCCTGATCTTTTTCCCATTGAATTTCTCGACTAATTGAAGTACCTTTGTTAATCTGTACCACACCTGAGCATTTGTGCAAATGAGTGGAAGGCAGTACAGAAAAGTAACCACAAGCCTATCCGCAAGCCCTGGTGGTGTAGTGGGGTGTGCATTGGGCTGCTCACTGCAAAGTCAGCAATTTGAAACCACCAGCCACTCTGAGGAGGAAAGGTTAGGCTGCGACTCTAGTAAAGATTGAGCCTTGGACACGCACAGGGTCAGTTCTGCTCTATCCTATAGGGTTGCTATGAGTCAGGATTGACTGGATGGCAGTGAGTGAACTTGCTGGCCTCAGGGAAAAGGGAAGGATGATTCAACCAATTATGCCTACATAACAAAGCCAACAAAGGCTCTGGATACCGCAGCTGTAAGCTTCTCAGTTGTTATAAGAGGGTAGTGTACCTTTGATGGGACACAAAAGTTTAGTGTTATGTCTATTCTTTATGTTGATCTTGGTTTGCATCCTTTTGCTAAAATGAATCCCGAATGGTAAGGATAGTGTTTTTTGTGAATTCTGTGAGTCATTCCATTGAATCATCAGGTCCAGACAAAGTAGTGGAAACCAGTAGGGAGAAGTGGAGGTGTCATGTAGAATCCTGAACTTTTGGAGTGCATTTGCCTATTGGCAGTCTGATAGATGGTGTCTTTTTAATTTGTGAGTTTCTACCTGGCTCTGGGTGGCTGGGTCAAAGAGAGAAAGTGCTTTTATTGGACAGCTGGTATCACAGATTGTTAAGTCAAAAATGTGGATTTGATTAATGCTCACATTACAAGCATTAGACTTTTGTTCGCTTTCATTTGTAAATGTCCCATCGACATCATTAGTCCACATGAAGAAACCAAAACATTAACAATCTAACTTAACAAGTAATTGTTACAATTAAAAAATGTCCAGTTTATTATTTTTATGCCATCCACACTCACTGCCATTGGGTCAATGCATAGCAACCCTATATGACAGGGTAGAACTGACCCTATGGATTTTTGAGTCTCTAGCTCTCTCTCTCTCTCTTTTTTTTTTAGTAATTTTATTGGGGCTTTTACAACTCTTATAACAATTCATATACCCATTGTGTCAAGCACATTTGTACATATGTTACCATCATCCTTTTCAAAACATTTTCTATTTGAGCCCATGGTATCAGCTTCTCATTATTTTCCTTCCCTGCCCCCCCACTGCTTCCACTCTCATGAACCCTTGATAAATTATAAATTATTATTATTTTCATACCTTACACCGTCCGCTGTTTCTCTTCACTATGTTTCTGTTGTTCGTCACCCTGGGTGGTGGTGGTGGGGTTTATACATCGATCATTATGATCGGTTCCCCCTTTCTCCCCGCACCTTCCTCCTACCCTTATGGCATTGCTATTCCCATTATTGTACCTTCTGGGTTTCTCTGTCCTGGATTCCAAGAGCTCTTATCTGTACCAGTGTACATGCTTTGGTGTAGCTGGATTTGTAAGGTAGAACTGGGGTCATAATAGTTATGGGAAGGAAGCTTTAAAGAGAGTGTAACTTTATAGGAGTAGAAAGCCTCGTTAGCAGCCCAGTGCCTAACCCCCTCAGTCCTACCAGGGCTCCTGATAGTCTATTGTTGTTGTTGTTAGATGCCATTGAGTGGGTTCTGACACACAGAGAACCTGTCCACAACAGAATGAACAGTCCTGCCCGCTGCACAGTCCTTCGCCAGCCTCACAATTGTTCCTGTGCCTGAGCCCATCGTTGCAGCCACCGTGGCGGTCCATCTCCTTGGGGCCCTTCCTCTTTTGCTCTGCCCCCTCACCTTCGCATGCATGCTGTCCTTCTCCAGGGACCAGTCTCTCCTGACAGACAGTATGTCCAAAGTTTGTAAGAGCAAGTCCTGGCATCCTTGCCTCTAGGGAGGGACTAAATAAAGCAATAGCTATAGGTTGATATGAAGAAATATGGTAGGAGTACGAGATGCTATGTCAAGCTTTTAAACCGAAGAGGTTAGAAAAAACTTTTTACTGCAAGGTTCTGGGCTGAATTTTTAAGGATGAGAAGTTAGCCAGACAGACTCTGCATCTCAAACAGCAATGCAGAAACTTGGCTAAGAACCAAGGGTGCTCAAAGCCAGAGTAGACAAAGTCAATTTTGTCTAGTTGTAAGCCTTTTAAAACATGATTTTGTATGAAAATAAATGGATGGATTTTGGAGCAAACCCATGTGCAGTTTTAAAATATGAGATTCTAAATAAACTTCCTGTATGCTGTGCCTGGGTCTCTCAGGGCTGCATCTAAGACCCTTGGGATATACACGGGCTCTTTGTTTTTCCATTGTGCTTCCCTAGTTGTAAACATTTGAAAAACACCGCCAGAAAGGTGTCTGGGTAGGTGTCTGAGATGAGTACTGGTAGCCTCAGGAGCCAGGTGGCAGACAAGCGTGTATGTGCCTGAGTGTACCTGAGGGTAGGCACCACTGTTGATGGATGAGTTATGGCAGTACAGGTGTAAATATGAGATGAGGATTCTGGGATTGCATGGTGATTTCTGCCACAGGAAAAGTGAGACGGGAGGAGCAGCTATTGGGCCAGGATCCATCATCTGAGATCTTTCTGATTCTCCTTCCTCCCAGAAACACCAGGGAGCCCGTCACCAGGAAGGAATAGGGGGGTGGCAGGGAGTTGTCACAGCTGTGGCCCTGGTTCCCACCTCTCACTCTCCATGTTTCACAACACCACTGACACAATCTGGTTCACACGCCATAATGACCCATTCCTGGCTGGTTGTTTACAGACATCCTGGCTGTTGTACGGAGAGTCCTGTCTCTCTGCAGCCAGTCAAGTTCAGAGATTAAACATAGAGTTTTCATCAACTTGAAGTTTATAGTTCCCACTACTGTTGTTCCTACAATCTACTGTAGTACAAATATGAATGGTGCTGGAATTTAGGAGTTTTATTTTCTATTTTTTCCTCCTCTAGCATGCCCTCTGTGGAGCCTTGGTGGCTCAGTGGATTAAGCATTGTGTTACTAACAAGGGGTTCAAATCTGCCAGCTGATCCGAGGGAGAAAAATGAGACTGCCCACTCTCATTAAAAATGTGGTCCTGGCCTAATGCCAGGGGCTTAAGTGGAGAGGAAATGTTTTGAGAATGATGAGGGCAATGAATGTACAAATGCGCTTTACACAATTGATGTGTGTATGGATTGTGATAAAAGTTGTATGAGCCCCTAATAAAATGATTTTTTTTAAAAAGACAAAAATTAAAAACAGAAAAAAAGAAAAAAGAAGAAGAAAAAAGAGAGGGGAAAAAAACCCCAACTCACTGCCATAATCAGTTCAGATTCATAGTGATCCTACCCAACAGAGCAGAAATATCCTTTGGGGTATCTGAGGTTGCAGTTATTTACAGGAGCAAAAAGTCTCATCTTTTTTCTGCAGAGCAGCTGGTGGGTTTGAACTGCTGACCTCTTGTTTAGCAGCCCAACACGTAACCCACTACTCCAGGAGGACTCCTTAGGGTGTAGAAGCCGAGTTGCATTTTTGTTGTTGTTGTTTTGATCTTTTCAAGACCACACACACAATGCATATAAAAAGTGACAAGTTATAGAAGAGAGACATTTGCAAATTGATCTGCAATGGAGCAACTAGCTCAGCCAGGGAGACTAAGGTAAGGTGACCGGATTTAAAGCGGGACACCATTGACGGGGGGGGGGATGTCTTGATTAAAACTTTGGTCTATATGGACCAAATAGATCGTTCCCTAGCTTGTCGTGCATTCTTTCCAAAAATTGGGACATTTTTAAAAGGCCAAAAATAGGGACTGTCCCGCCAAAAGCGGGACACCTGGTCACCTTAGACTAAGGGGAGCCTTCTCAGAAGAGGTGGGCCTCGAAGGATGTCGAGTGCTGGAAAATTCTGCGAAGAGGACTTAGGAAGAGGGTACAGGGAGCACAAATAGAGCTGTAAACCCGCCTGCTCGGGTTATGCCAAGCAGCCCTAGTGTGACTACATCCGTGTGGGGAAGGAGAAGACAAGAAAGGGACAGTGGGTAGGGACAGAACTGTAATGGGCTCTTCAGGTTTTTTGGTCTATGGTGGCAATGGAGACACATTGAAGAGCTGTCTCTAGTTTTTGTTGAGAAAGGGCACTCTGGCAATGTGGAGGTTGGAGTGGGGAGCCTGCCCAGGATGATGGGTAGTTAGAGGCCCCCCACAATAATCCCAGCAAGGCACGGTGAAGCCTGAACCGTGCCAGTAGGAAGCTGGAGGGATCGGGGTGGAGAGCTTTTTATGAACAGTGGGCATGACTTGGAGATGGAAAAGACTTACGAGTCATTTTAGATTTTAGTTTCTGGCTTGGGCATGTGGGCGGATAGCGATGCGGCTAAGTGAGATGCAGAAGCAGGAAGAGAGAATCAATGTAAAAACACTTTGAAAGATAATAGCACTCCATTGCAAATGCCATCTATTAATATTAAATCATATTCCACTGAACCTACCCTTAAGGTAATGGTCATCAACAGTATTGATTATGCAGACTTAGACCATTAGGAATCACATAGCTAAGGCTTTTGAAATACTACAGAAGATGCAAACTATGAACCGTTTGAATTTTAGTTTTGTAAATTGATGCAAAAAATCCCCCTCAAACCAAACTCACTGCCACTGAGTTGATGCCGACTCATAATGATGTGTGATGTCAAGTTCATTTATAAGGTGGTTAAATCTTTTTTTGGTGTGTGTGTGTAACATTTCTTTATTGTTGTACTCCTTTTCTTCTTTTTTTTTAATTAATGTCATTTTCTTTTTTTTTAATTTATCATTTTATTGGGGGCTCTTACAACTCTTTGTGTCCAGTACATTTGTATATATGTTTCCATCATCCTTTACAAAACACTTTCTTTCTACTTGCACCCTTGGTATCAGCTCCTCATTTTTCCCTCCCCATCCTCACATCCTCATGAACGCTTGATGAATTTTAAATTATTATTATTTTTCATATCTGCTGTCTCCCTTCACCCATGTTTCTGTTGTTCGTCACCCTGGGTGGGTGGGGGTGGGGGTTATCCTTCGATCATTGCGATTGGTTTCCCCTTTCTTCCCCCAAGGTGGTTAAATCTTGCTGTGTCTATAGATTTTACTCTGTTAGCACTTACTGATATGGAGAAGCATTAACTAGTTATACCAACAGAAGCAGGTGGTCTGGTAGGACAACAGTTAGGCATCTGGCTGCTAGCCAGAAGGTTGGCATAAGAGCTCATCTGGTTGCTCTTTGAGAGAAATATCTGGCAGTTCTCCTCTGTCACAAGAGTAGCTGTCAGTTGAAGCTGACTCAACAGCCCACAACAATAACAACGTGAATTGAATATAGGTTGATTGCACCATGGCATTCATCTCATCCATCTGCAACGAGACCAATTCTGAAATGGTAGTCTTTATCAGTGAGCAAAATAAAGTGTGCGATGCGCTAATAAAATGAATCAGATTATATAGTGACCTATTTGAGAATGTACTAATTAAAACATCAGGAGGATTCACTCTTTTTTAAGCGAAAGAATACAACCTTGTTTCTCCAGATTCCTGTTCTTGTTGGCTCACATGGAACGGAGCGCATTGTTGGAGCCACCGCTCAAAGGGCTGAGAGCAGCGGAGTGCTTGGGTAGAAAGCCAGGCATTGCCATCTTGGGGTAAGCCCTTCCCACCCTGCCTGGTGCAGGTCAGGAGCTAAGGGGAAATAAGCCGTCTCCGGACAGGCATAGAGCATAGTGATTGAAAGCCTAGCATTTGGGGGATCTTTGTCAACGTTTCAACCCTGGGCCACCTTTTTCTAGTTCTGTAACTGTGGGCCAAGCTCATTGGGCTCCCCGAGCCTCAGCTTTTTGACTTTTAAATCAATAGGACCTGTCTTACAGGGTTGACATGAAGATTCGATGCATTTTCAGATGTGAAAACAATCAGCCTTAATGGCTGTATTTCTCCACACCTTGTCCATCAGTTGGAGCGGATTGAGGAGCTTGGTGGAGTCACGGTTCTAGGATACTGTCAGACTTTGCCACAGTGCTCTTTTGAAGTCCTCTAAAAGTGGAATGTGAAATATACTTGTAGTTAATTTTCACAATCAAGTTATGAAGTGTGAAAATTCTTATGGTCTTCGTCTCACATACCGTCTCACATATGCACTATCTGAAAGGATTGTGAATGAAATATCAGGACTGAATCTATGCCTGAGATGGATCGTGATCCCGGGTAAGGACCGTTTCTCTTTATAGCATCAAAAGCACACCTCCGGTCCTTTGAGTAGAAGTAATGGATGGTTCTGCCCCACCCCACACTATTGCAATTTCCCCCCACTCATCAATCATGGACTAAAAAGAGTGTTGTCTCTATTCCAGAAAGGAGGTTTTGACCACCTCTGCAGTTCCCCCCCGCCCCTCCCGCAGTGTTTTACGATCGACATGCCAAGACAAGGAAGGATTATTATTTTAACAGCTCTGCCTTCAGAATTTAAAGCAACACATCAATTTTTTTTAACAAATCAATTTTTAAAAAGCTTCTTATTGTGAATTGGGTGAAGGTTTTCAGAGCAGACCATCAGTTTTACATTCAACAATTCATACACTTTTTCTCTTCGTCGCATTGATTGCAGTCCTCTCAAAGAAACATCACGTATCCCTCTTCTTCCCTGGTTCCTGTTGCCATCGCTCCTTCTTTTCTCAGTTGAGTCACAAGAGTGAGTTCAGTTCTGGACGTAAAGGGTGACTGAGAGCCAAGTTTGGGGGTCCCATCAGTCTCTCTTTGACCTGGAGGCCTTTAAGGGTTTAGAGTTTTGTTCTACAGTTTTCTCTCATTCTCTCCTGGACCTTTGAGTGTGATTCCCTTCAGAACAGTTGGTAGGAAGTAGCTGGGCATCATCTCATTCTTCTGGTCTCAGGGCCGGGGAGACAGATGTGCGTGCAGTCCTTTAGTCCATTGTAATCCGTTTCCGTGTGTCTTCAGTTTTCATCAGTGTGCTTTCTTCTGGACAGGGATTCACCTCTGCTGCAAATACGTTCAGCATGGGGCAAACCAGAGGGATCAGAGTTCTGAGGACTTCTTAGACACAAGCAGACGCCTTGGGAGAATGAGTCGCTAGTCCTGGGGGTTCAGGACCTTTGTCTTGGAGGACATCGGAGTCAATTGGTACGCAAAGACAACGTTCTGCATTCTACTTCAGTGAATAATGACTGTGATCTGAAAAGTTGTGAGCTGCCATCCAATTTGCAATTGGTGGCCTGTCTCAATCCAAAGCAACTCACCTTTCAAGGCCCAATTTGTGTGTGTCTGTCTGTGTAGTCTTTGTTTCCTGCAGGCTTCTTGTGATTATCACTATTCTGTCTCCAGAGATTCATCCTTGTTCTTAAGTGTTATTGTGTATTTAGAGGCAGAACATCTAAAGAAGCCCCCAAATTTCCCAGGGCCATGTCTACTTCTTCTGTGTACAGATAATGTCCTGAGTTTCTTCTCTGAACCTTGTCCACTTTGTTTTTGTGTTCTATTTCAAAGCACCTTTTCTATGTATAATCATGCAGGCTTCATTTTTCTTCATTTCGAAGTACTATGATCTGGTTTTTGCCCCTGAGATTTTGTTTATAAGGCCTGTGTGATGGTGCCCACGAGAAGACCCACACATTTTTCTTGTTCTACTGCTCAGAGAGGAGCACTCGGCTACGAAGCTAGTCTGTATTCTTGTGGTGAGGCTGGGAGCAAGGAAGGGGGTCCCCAGGGAAAGCTGGGGTTCTCAAAGAAGCCCTTCTCATGGAGCAAATTAAGGACAAACCCAAGTCATTTTGGGATTTTGACCTACATCTTAACCCATTTATTTTCTTAAAATAAATCTCTTTTTTTTCCCTTTGGAAAAAAAAGCAAAAAATCCTCACTGCCATTGAGTCCCTTCTGACTCACAGGGACCTTGTAGGACAGGGCAGAACTGCCCCTGTGCGTTTCTGAGACTGTACTCCTTATGGGAGTAGAATGTCTCATCTTTCTTCTGTCAGCTGGCTCGTGGTTTCGAACTGTTGACCTTGAGGTTAGCAACTTCATGCATAACAGCTATTCCACCCGAGCTCCTCTAGTGCCTCTAAAATATCGGTGAGGAAAAACCAAAAAGCCACTATGCCACAATTTTTCTTTCTAAATTGACTTTGAAAACAAACGACTGTATTGACAAAGCTCTAATGGCTGTGTAATTTATGAACATTTTAGGGAGTTTATCTAGCCATTTAAAGGACCTTGGCTCCACGTTTTGTATTTCTTCCAGAATCTTACTATAGTGAACATTTTCTCACAGAATCCTTTCTCAAATCACGTGTCTCCTCTTTCCAATTTATTTTAGCGTATTTTTCGAACGGTGTACAGTTATGCTCTTAAACAGATATTAGTCAAAGGTGATTAATTTAGAATAACAATAGCTACAGTTTATCAAACATCAACCATGTGCCAAGCTGGTTTTGCCATTTAACTTAATTGTCCCACTTATTTTAAATCAAGGTATAATTTACATATACAAAGTGACAGAAATTTTATTTGTGTAACTCAGTGGGTACATATCTTTTTAACCATCACCCAGGTCAGGAAATGAAACATTCATGTCACCTGGAAGACTCCTCCCTTGATGCCTTTCTCCTTGTTAAGCCTCCATCCCTGGAGGCAGCCATTATTGTGATTTCTATCACCACGGACAGTTTTGCCTGTTTTTGAACATCACAGAAATTAATTTTGTGTCTAGCTTCATTTTCTCAGGATGTTTTTGAGATCATCTGTATTGCTTTATGTACTTATATTTATTTTAGTATTGCTCTGTGACAGTGTACAGTCTGTAGTTATCACAGTTTGTCCATGTACTTGTTGATGGACATTCAGGTTCTATCTCTTTACACATATATTTGGATATTATGAACACAGTTTTGTGGACTGAGCAAATATTTCCTGAGTATGTACATAAGAGTACTATAACTGATAGGCCATAGGATAGCCATATGTTTAATTTTATTAGAAACTCCTAAACAGCTTTCCAAAGTGGTTGTGCCATTTGCATTCCTATCAAAAATAGTGAGTTGTTCCATGGCCTCGCCAGCACTTGTTATTGCCAGACTTTTAAATTTCAGACACTCTAATGAATGCAAAATCAGTCACTTTTTGTTTCCACTCAAATTTGTGTAGGTGTAATTTATGTCAAACAAAATGCACTCAGTTTAAGTGTATAGTTTGATGAGTTTTTAAAAAGCCTTAAAACTAGTCCCCCATCAACCCAAACAGATTTTTGGTGTAAATGTTCTGTTCCTGCCAGTTAGGTCATTATCATGCTAATTGATAGTGTTTTTCATATGATCTATATCAGACTTCCCAACTGGGGTTCTGCAGCTAATTGAGCCCTCAGGTCCTAAGTGATGCATTTAAATTGTGCTGTTGGTGGAAAGAGAACCTCGGACTTCCAGGAAAGCAAGCAATGCTGTCTTTGCAACCAGAGTGCTTCTTTGAAGTGAGGATGGTCACATTTTGTTGCTTGTACTTTGGACAGATTATCAGAGGAGAGACCAGTCCTTGGAAAAGGACACTACACTTGGTAGAAAACCCCAAACTCACAGCCATCTATATCGACTCCTAGCAACTCTATAGGACAGGGTAGAACCGCCTTGTGAGTTTCCATCTTTGGGGAAGTTGAAAAAAAAATGTGATCAAATATATTTTTTTAAGAGTTTTAATCTCTACAGAATTCTAGTTCAGGAATGTGCTTTTTAAAAACTTACTTTATCCATTATTGAAAAAAGGTTTCTTAAAATATTAGTAGAAGGATGGATAAAGACACTTTGGTACATGTACACAATGGAATAGTACGCATTGCTAAAAAACAGTGATGAAACTATTAAGTACCATGAAATCTCATGGCCTGGTTGGACCTGGGAAACATTATGCTAAGTGAAGTTAGCCAATCATCAAGGGACAGTATTATATGAGACCAATGATACAAGGAAAAAACCAAGAAAAGACTTTCATGTCAAAGGGAACAGACTTTGGAGATTACCCAGGGGGAAGGAGGAGGGAGGGAAGATAATAGGCCCGACTGTGGATGGGTTTTAGGATGGGTGAGATGGAAGAAGGGAGAAGAGAAATCAAGGAGTGGTGAGGGCTAAACTACTGGGGCTTTGATGAGTAGCTGTTGAATACGAAGTTGCTAATTGGAAATGTAAGCCCCCACCTAATATACCATAAAATGCATTCTCTAGTTTTCACTTCACATAGTTGAAGCTCTGCTATTAAATACATGCATACTTGTGAGTGTGATATCTTTCTGATAAATTGACTCTTGCATCCTTAAACAATTATACCAATAGTCCATGTTGGTCTGCTAGTTTTCTTGTGCTTGTGGCTTGCAAGCATGTCTTTGTCCATGCTTCAACTTACAGTTTAAAGTGTATATCTTATAGTCTTGCTATTTCATCCAGTTTTAAAATCCCCTCCTTTTAATTGAAGTATTTAAACCTCACGTTTGTGTTATTTTTGATATGGTCCAGCTTAAATCTATTTTCTTGAAGTTGTTTTCCTTTTCTTACTCCATCCCATCTAGTTTCTGTACCTCTGTTACTTTGTACTTACTTTAGTTTTAGTTAATCAAATATTTATTGCTATTTTATTTCCTCTTGGTCCTTTAACTCTACAACTTATTCTTGATGGTTGCTCGGTGGCTAGCGTAATGCATTTGTAATATTCTACTTTGAATTAATATTTATTACTTTATACATTTAATCTTCACACCTTCAATCTAGGATGTATATTATTATTCATATGTTTTCTATGGATGAGGAACAGAGTATCCAAAGTGGATGAGTAACTTGCTTAAGCTAGTATCTGGGGAGAAGTAGCAGCATCTAAGGAATGCTGGACACACAAATAGCCCTGGTAATATTTGCTTCAATGATTCTCTCTTTATAGTTTATTGCCTATGTAAATTATGTAGATGCATGGTATGAAAAAGTATTTGTGCTAAGAATTTAGTGAAGGTTCCATGTAATTCACTTATCAAGTGTTTCTAATTGACATTTCAGAGGCTGCAAAATTAGCTTCTTTCACATTGAAAAATGACTGAGGAAGTGGAAACACTGGGAAGGTTCCCAGAAGGAGAAGGTCCATAAAAGAGGATTTGCAAAGAGACAATCATGACCGTTTTGAAAGATGGAGATAGATAGAATTTTAGCATTTGGATTTATGAACTTCAACGGCTGAAATGATATAACAGTGAATATAACCAACACTGACTGATCGCATACTCTCTACTAAGGGCTTTTCTAGCCATATGTGTGAGCTACTTTTTAATCATCTCCAATATGCAAAAGAGGAAATTCGGGTACAGAGAAAGTAAGATTTTCTTTCAGATCACATGGCTGGAAAAAAAGCCAAACTAGTCTGTTTGACTTGAATGCGTGGCGTCTTAACTGCTGTACAAACTAACGAGGAGAAGGGAGGCAGTTTCACAGGAGGGTGAGTGGGGTGGGGAGGAAGGCGATCAACTCTTGTTTCACTTTCCTCTTAGTGTTTGACAGGTGACAACCTGCAGGCATGGTTTTGAAATAACAATCATTACAGTAACAATGAAAGAAAATTCAAATGCATTTTATGGGTTGAAAATAAGACAAGCTAATGTGTGTTTTATAAATTCTTAGATGAATATTAGTGTCTCTGCAATCAGAGAGCACTTTTTTGAGTAACAGACTTACAAAACTGTGACACCTAGTGTCACCTAGGTTTTACTCCTGCATGTGTTTGTTTACATTAGGGACATGAACAATGATTATAATATATACATGTATAAATATTCAAATTAATTTCATTCAATGGGTCATTTTACATTTTTATTTTTGAGTTATAATAAGGGTTTTTAATTTGTAAATCTGCAAGATTTGGCTAGTAAGATAGTTGGATAAGTTCTTTACTTTGGCCTGTGTTTCTTTTTTTTTTTTAACATTTTATTAGGGGCTCATACAACTGTTATCGCAATCCATACACACATCAATTGTGTAAAGCGCATTTGT